>NC_061870.1:37106730-37425094 GCF_907164915.1 Impatiens glandulifera
ATAAATGTGAAATAGTCCAACAGCTCTTTCAGGCGAGGGATGTGCTCCGACAATGCATATGGGTATCTCTTAACTAAATCATCAAGCAATCTGTATAAAGTAAATGACAACATCAAGTAGTGATCAAAATCATTTAAAAATCAAAAGGCTCTTGGTACTGGTACTGGGTAAATGAAAATGGAGCAAAGGAGTCGAGATTAAATGCTGCCCACCTTAATACAGACAAACTCTTTTCAGGCTTCAAAGACAGAATTCTGAATTTGCATTGATCTATGATCTATGATATTCAATGGATGTATCAATGATAAGATTTAAGATATTACAGAATTTATCCTAGATAAATGAACTTAACTTAAAAATTGGAAACAGACCATTCAGATTTTGTTAAACACGCACCTCATTCCTTGCCATATCATGAACCTCAAAGAGAGTCTTCAGGACCTGAAGACCCAGGTTCTCAACACTCAAATCGTCAGATTTGGTCATTCTTTTGCCACTTCCTTGCTCCACTGTTTCTAACAATGCAAAGCCAAACTCCACAATACTGGGCAAAATATGTTCTCTTCCACAGTTGCTTTCATTAATCTACAAATAATTACATTCATGTCATCATAACAGTGTTTTTTCTTAAAGAGAGAACAAAAAATAGCACCACAGTGTACCATAACACTGAAACCAAATGAGAAATAGTTAAATATCATTATTCTCTAAACCTCCATGTTGATCACATGTCTTATGTTAGTGTCTTTATTGTTGTTTGCATTTGCACAAGCTACAGTTGACAAAAACAGAGAAAAGACTGGAAAATTACAGCTCGTAAAACAGTTTTCTCCACTATTTTGGTTTTCTGCAAATGTTCTTCCTTCAATTCATTGGATAACCATTTGCAAGTTCTGAGACATAACAAGATGCAAATATAAGTTGAAATAATTCTAGGTTATAGTAAAATATATAGAGATTGGAGAGAGACTGATAGTATTGAACCTTACTTAGCAGATTTATTATCATGGTAGGCTGTAACAACTGCCGTCTTAAGGATTTGCAGTGACCTCTCTTTGAATCTTCGTACTCGGGCAATGGACAACAACACTGAGACAGTGAAATGATTAAAAGCTTGAATATTTGACTTCACGAGTCCCATAATTGTATTTCCAATTGAAGGATCCTGCTTCACCGCAAAATTGACATGCAGCAGCACGGTGCCTTCCACTTGCCTCCCTATAGAGCTGGCTTTCGACCCAACTTTTGTCCCAAAAAACATTACAATGCCTTCTATGATATCCGTCTTACTGAACCCCTTCGATGCCAAAACCAGCAACTGATAAACAAGCGAAGGAAGATCCTGTAAATCAACGTTCTTCATTCCATCAAACACCTTCTCGAGAAACTCCATCTGTCTCCTTCTGTCTATGAATCCAAATTCACGAATAACCAAAACGATTTCCAACAGCAGAGCTTTGGACCAATCGCATGTAAGAAAACGGTCCAAGACTGAATTAATTAAGTCTGCACGCTTCTCGATTTCATTTGAATTCATGATCAAGTTGAGACATTTCGGAAGGAGATGAACAAGCTGAGCATCTTCAGCATCCAGAATTGTCGATAGGCTTGAAACAATTGAATCAGAAACCGACACCAATCCTTTGCTAGGAATGCTCTCGAGATGGACTGCGAAGAGGTGAATAGTGTTTAAGGAGTTCCGATCGTGAGGGATTTTGTGTGAAGTGAAGAGTGTGATGTAAGATAGCAACAGCAAAGCGTGAAGCGTTGACGGGAAATTATCGGATTGAGGTGCGATAGATAAGAGAGAAATAAGAGAAGATACATACTCGGCGACGGAGATAGAAGCAGTGGGAGAAGCGGCGCGGGAATGGAGGAAGGAGATGAGGGTTTCATGGGAGTCCGGCGATGTGAGGAAATTGAGGACGTGAATCTGCGCTTCGTATGGTTGTTTAACCAAGCGTACTATATCAACGTCCGTCAGCTCCGTCGGCGGTGAGGCGCCGTGAATATGCGATCCGGCCATGGCGGTTTCCGGCACCTTGCTTCAGACCTTCCGATGAAAACAAACCGTATACTTTTGACCACGCGCGCTTCTTCGTTCTTCACATACTTTTGCGCGGGAAATTTCAGAATTGTTGTAAGTAGAGTCCCGTTTGAAATTTCAGTATGTTTTCCTTACAGAAATATTATATGTAGATAAATTATTTTATTATAAATATTAATAAAAAAAATATCACTTTATATTAATATGAGACAACAAATTACTACCTTTTATTTGCATCAATTTTGCTTTTAAGTCAACAATATGTTTTTATTGAACAATATTAAACATAATCAAATATTCAAAATAATAATAATAAAGACATAATAGTTTTTAAAAAATCTTACAAAATGAAGATTGTATTCTTTTAGCATGAATTAGTTATAAAATGTAACTTATATTAATCATTTTAACATACCTCTAATTCTAATATTTTGCCTAAAAAAAAACTCTAGTTATAAATTAAATTTTATCTATTAGAGAAACTATTTTTACTTTTTCTCTTTATAGTCAATTTAAATAAAATAATTGTAAATATATTTTTGGAGATACAATTAAACATATTTTAATTAGTTTTAAATTTTATTTTTAAATAGACACTAATATGTTTGATAAGTATGTGGATTTAGTGTTTTTAAATATTTAAAATGAATAGGTAAGAATAATTTAAGATTTTTTTTTATTTAAACTTAAATCTATACTTTTTTTCTAAATGTTAATGAAGTGGGGTATGAAATATGGAACCTTGGTTGTAATATATTAGGGTTATTTAATCAAATATTATTTCACATTTATTATATATTTTAATTCATTAAGTAAAATATTTTATATTTTATATTTTAAATTATTTATTATATATTAATACAAAAATACATTTTTTTAAATAAATAAATAATTGAACTTACTTAATATCATCCCATCATTAATTTTTTAATCTCTTCAGATTATTTGGAAAAAAAATTCCATCCAAATTAGTCTTAGCTAAACGAGAATTGAATAGGTAAGAATATTAGTTAGTATTACTGTTTCTTGATCCGAATTGTTTGTTGGGTCAATTTTTTTAGTATTTTATCCAGTTGATATTTCTATTTATTATTATATTAGTTTTTAACATTAATAAAAAATAAATAAATATAACTGTTATATAGATGTATCCTTTCATATTATAAGTTTCTTAGTATATGATTTTTTAATAATATAAAAAAAATTATAATATAATATAAACGTGATACATGGTAATTTTCCGAATATGAGGTAATAATTAAAGGAAATTTTTTGAAATACAACAAGGAGTCAATCAAACAAGTCCTTAATTTATCACCTCGTAAAGTGTGACAACAGTATGGGTGGGGTTCATCCGAAGGTGCATTTATTTTTATTTATTTTTGCTAAATCAAGTTACACAAAAAAAATATCCTATTATGCTTTGATTGTTATATATCTCATATTTATGTTTTTTTATTAGTTCCTTTTACGTTTTTTTAAATTCTCTATTTCATCTATTTTGTATTTCTGCTCTTTGTTACTTTCAAAATAATCCAAAGTTCCGGATATTAAAAGTACAATTACCGTTTTTATAATATATATATAATTAATTTATAAGATTGTTCTATGTATATGTTTTATTTGAAGAGAAATAATTAAGAGAAAATAATGATGCAACGTAATTTGATTGGCTAAGAAATAAAATAATTTGATTAAGATAAAAGAAAGATGTAGTGTAATGTTAAAATGTTGTTGATGATTCTTCAAGTTTTAGAAACTCGTGAGCTCCATCTAGGTACAAGATGTATATTGACTGATAAACTAACGAAGATGTAGAAACTCATGGGCATTGAATGTTAGGGTGAAACAACAACCGAATGAACTCCAAAATTTGTTAGATAAGAGAATTGTATTGAATGATATGTTTAAAGTTAATAGGTTATGTTTAATATATAAACATTAGATTATACTTATAAGAAACTAATATAATATCAGATGTATTATCTTTATATTATAACCCTCCTCACACTCAATATGTAAATTATTTGAACAACTTGAGGTTGAAGACGAAATGTTGATGATGTAATCTTTAAGCTTTAGAAACTTATGAACTTCATTTAGTTACATGATGTTAGTGTGTTGACTGATAAACCAACGAAGAAGTATAATCTCATGGGCATTGAATGTTGGGGTGAAATAATAACCAAATAAACTTTGAAGTTACTCGTGAGTCTCAAGATTCATCCAACGACGGAATGATAGTGTGTTGTATACCAACAAATAAGGTAGAATCTCATGGACATATAATGTGGGGGTAAAACAACACTTAAAAAGAAATTCATCATAACAAAAGGATAACAATGTTGACTAAATAACTAGTAAAAAAATATATGAATGGATCAAGACCAATAAATTTGAAGCATTGACATAATTTATTCTATTTAATTTATTGTCAATAAAATATTCACTTATTTTTCCCTTTATAATTTTGACCACTATATATATTTTTTTTCAATCTTGCTCTATTTTTAATTTTTACTAGCAAAGGAAATAGTTTTATCTGTCCATTCCATGGGTTAAACTATTTTCTTGGTTTGTAGGTTTTGTTTGGATTTAAATTATTTATTTATTTTTTTTGGTATAAATGATGAAAACTTAAGTTAGTAGCTGAAAAAATTTATATTTAACAATAAAATATATTTTAATTGTTTTGACGGATGAGAAGATAGTTATAAATGATTTAAATATAGCTTAATTTATTTACTTCATTATTTTGTTCAAGTGGTTGTGGAATCAGCTGTCATTGTGTATAAATGAGATATGTGTTCTTATGGCGTGTCATTGGAAGCATTCGGTGAAAGGACACATCAGTTATTTTGTGGATTATATTGATTTTATGCTTTGCATGTCTTAATTAGATTTATTGACTTATATTTTTTAATTTTATTTTGTCTTTATGTTTTTAGTTGAGATTTATTTTTTAGCTCATTAGGTTGTTTATTTATTTAATTAATATAATTAAAAGATAGTTAAATCTTAAATGCATACAAGTTTTGGTAATTAAAAAAAAAACATATCATGTGTATGATTCTCAACCGTTATTAGGTATTACTTATTTGGTATGTCATAGATTTTTAGGATCAAATATTTAATCATAATCTTCACCCATTATAATGCTCTTATCATTTTAGAAGCTTATAATTGACCATTATTAGGAATTGAATTTAGTATTGACAGTTGAATTATAATTTTAATTCTATAAAAATTGACATTAAATTATTATTTAATTTTTATGTTTAAAAATTAAAAAATTGTAATTCAATCTCAACTTGTATGTTCGAAAAAACAAATATAATACAAATAAGAGGTGAATACTAACATTAAGTTTATTAGTATTAACATTAAGTTTAATATAATACAAATATTAAATAATTAATTGTGTTTGCATTCTACATACTTAATTCGTTGTCTCATTTTATTTTCATCTTCTAACCTAACGACAATAAAAAGTGGATACTCACCATAAGGTTCTGAGTTCGAGTCCGACAAATTTAATCTATTTTGTTAAAATATTATTTGACACAATTAATTAGAATAGTTCAAGTGTCAAGAAATTATTTTAAGTTTAAATTTTTATTATAAAATATCGATTAAATATTTTAACTTCATATATTAAAAAAATATCGATACAACATTTTAACTTTATAAATTCACAAATAAAATATTGGTTCAAAATGTTAACCTACTAAATTAAAAAAAAAAGACATCGATTCAATATTTATTAAAAATTTTAATCGTATTTTAAATGATAAAATAATAAGTTATTTTGTTTGAAAATAAAAAATTAAAATTACAATTCCGAGTTAAAATTTGAAATTAGATTTCTAACTACAAAATTAAACTATATTAAATTTTTTAAAATTTTAATTCTTAATATTATAGGGTTTCATTCAAATTTCAATACTAATTTAAAGATTAAAATTGGTTTGTTTGTGTGATTTAGATAATTTTGATTTCATGATCATATTTTTAAATTTGTGAAGTGGATGCAGTTTTTGTAAATGTGTTTATTTTTTAATTTATCACAACATCAATAATTTTTGTTTTATATTTAAAACTAATGAAAAAAATTTGTTCGACAATGGATTATTAAATAAAGTTATGATGTGATAATTTTGAGAAATTATTTTTTATAAAAACATAAATATTATTAATATACAATAATAAAATATATTTTATTATATTTATTAATTAATTTAGACTAAAAAAGAATAAAATGACATTTAATTAAGGAACAAATCAAATATAAAAACAATGGAAGACTTTAATGCAATGTTTAAGTAATACAAGTTTTAATGATTTGACAGTTAATTTTATTTTTTTTGTATAAGAATATAAAAAAAATTAAAATATCCAGTATCAAACAAGCTCTTGAAAATTATAAATCAATAAATAAGTCCAATTTAGGAATAAAAGAAAAAGAAAAAATGAAGATATTATCACCTCGTATTTCGTAATATATGACAGCAGTATGGGTTTCATCGGACGGTCCAATTGCAGATAAATATTAAAACTATTAGTTTTTATTTATTGAAATTACTCATTAATTTTTAGTACAATCTTTTATGGAAGAGATTGTCATTAATATTCTTTTCATTACTAAATACAGTATTTTTATTTTTGTTTACGAGAAAAGCAATCTTTTTATTTACTGTATTTCATTAAATAATCCAATTTATTGATTAATATGAATCACGTCACCGTGATCGGTCCTGATAAATAGCCTTTCCGTAGCTGATTTCTCCACCATCGCCATTTTCGTTTGTTTCTCTGAAGGTGAAGCTGTTCTTGAGAGAGAATATTCTAGATTCATAGGAATGGGGAGCAACTCGAAAGGAAGAACAACGATGGAGGTTGGAAGTGATGGCGTAGCCATCATCACCATCATCAATCCTCCCGTCAATTCTCTCTCCGTTGACGGTAATCTTCTTCACACTCGATTTTCTCATTAATCGACCGCCTATACTTAGAAATGTGATCATTACTGTCTAATTGATTGCTTAATATCAACTTCAACTTCTTTCATGCATAATAATCTCCGTTTTCTTCTAGAAGTTATTATAGTTCATCGGAGGAAACAGTTGAATCGAATTCAACATTTGCTATTTGTTATTCCGTTCAGTTTCAATTTCTGTAGTTATACTTTATTTATTTGTTCATACCAAACACTGTAGATCACAATAAGAACTTCATGAGTCAAACTGTAGCAAGTATTTGATTTACGATGTTGGATTAACATATTTGATTATTATTAAATTGAAACTGTACTAGCTTCCGGATCTATGTATCCTGAATTTATTGCTTACCTGTTTTTTCTTCATGCTATGTTTCCTCAGTTCTATTCAGTCTGAAAGAAAATTATGACCAAGCTTTACGCAGAGATGATGTGAAAGCAATAGTTGTTACTGGTAAGCTTCATATTCCTTTTTGTGCTACAACTTCATAATCAAAGTGAGTGTTTATACTTCAAACCACTTGTCAATTGTATGAAACAGGTGCCAAAGGGAAGTTTTCAGGGGGTTTTGATATAACTGCTTTTGGAGGATTGCAGGGAGGAAAAGGTATGTGGATTGGTTAAACATTGTTCATTCTTGTGTTGCAATATTCAGTGAGTGTTTATACTTCAAATTGTTTTATTTTCCAGCGAAGCCTATGAAACCTGGATGGGTAGCTGTAGAGATCCTAACTGATACCTTGGAAGGTATGGTTTGGACAAATTGTTATTTGTCAATCTACCTTAAATTTAGGTTGTTTATTGAGTGACAAAGTTAACAATTGCATATGGTTTTTCTTTGTGTAGCTGCAAGAAAACCTTCAGTTGCTGCAATTGATGGCCTTGCCCTAGGTGGGGGACTTGAGGTTGCCATGGTATGGTTTTATGGTTCTATCTTTTTCGTATCAGATTCATTATGAAATTTCATATAATAAATATTGTTGTCTAAATGTCTTCAGGCTTGCCATGCTCGAATAGCTACTCCTAATGCTCAACTAGGCCTACCTGAACTTCAGCTTGGAATAATTCCTGGATTTGGAGGTATAGCTCTCAGTTAAAACCAATCCCTAATTATATATACTTCTGTATTCAAGAGTGAGGTACAGTCACATGCCATTATGTTGCCCAGTTTTCACGGCATAAGATATAAATTAAATCTAGAAAGAAACTTTCTTTTTGTTTTGTTAAAGGTGATGCCTTATTTTGAGATTGTAGTACTGCAGATGACTTCCTCTGCAACACCCGGCCTAAAAGAAGTAGTCAATTAAAACCTTATGAACATGAGTTGTAGTTAATTAAGTATTATTTTATGAGCAGAGAATTTTGTAAATCGAAAAAAGTTGGGTTCTTTGTCTATGTATACAAACAAATGTGTCAGCGTAAAATGATAATCACATGGTTGTTGTCCAAATGGTTATTCTAAATTGAAGTCCCAAAATTTATTGTTTTTTAACTCGTGGTGGTGATCTTGATATATTTGAAGCATGTACCCGTTCTTCTAGCAAAGTATCTATTCACTTCTATTTTTCACGTTTAATCATTTATTTCTATATATGTATTAGGTACTCAGAGGCTTCCACGGCTTGTTGGTCTTGCCAAATCACTTGAAATGATGCTGGTTAGATCACTTTGGACTTGTATCTTCCAAGCAAACTATTAACTCATCTCTTGCCTAACTTACTATGTTAATGTTTCACTAGACGTCGAAGCCTGTCAAAGGGACGGATGCTCATAGTTTGGGTCTTGTAGACGCTATAGTCTCTCCAGAGGAGTTGGTAAGTGTAGCTCGTCAATGGGCCCTGGATATTGTGGATCGCAAGAAACCATGGCTTGCAAGTCTCAACAGAACTGACAAGATAGAGCCCCTGGGTGAGGCAAAGGAAATACTTAAATTTGCAAGAGCTCAGTCCCGAAGACAAGCTCCTAATCTTGAGCATCCAATAGCTTGCATAGATGTCATAGAACATGGTATTGTCGCTGGTCCTCGAGCTGGACTTTGGAAGGTTCTGAACCGTTTGTCCACTTTTCTAATGCCTTCCCAAGTGTAGTATGTTAAGAAAATGAGCGTTTGTTCTATATTGCAGGAAGCTGAAGCTTTTGACAAAGTTCTAAATTCAGATACTTGCAAGGGCTTACTTCATATTTTCTTCGCTCAGCGTGGAACCTCAAAGGTAAGAACATTACATGGGGTCACGTTGGCTGATGAAGAATTGTGCCTTTTCTATCTTTTGTGATCAGGAATAATTTCACATATTTTTTAATAGTATCTTTTGGATTTAATAATATATTTTCTAAGCTTGATAAATAATGAGGAGTCTTCAATTGATATTTTTGCTTGCAACAATATCAGGTTCCTGGTATAACTGATCGAGGCTTGGTACCAAGGCCAATTAAAAAGGTTGCTGTCCTTGGTGGGGGTTTGATGGGGTCCGGAATAGCGACAGCATTGATTCTTTGCAACTATCATGTAATCCTGAAAGAAGTGAATGAGAACTTCCTACAATCTGGTTTAGGAAGAGTGAAAGGTGAACCCAGATTCATATCTTGGAAGGCTAGATTGAGTGCATGAGTTTACTTTTTGTTCAATATGACTGATTGATTCTCTTTATTTCAGCCAATTTGCAAAGCAGTGTAAAGAAAGGAAAAATGAGTCAGGAGAAGTTTGAGAAAACCTTTACCCTATTGAAGGGCACTTTGTCTTATGACAGTTTCAGAGACGTGGACATGGTCATAGAGGTAATGCAGAATTGTTTTGGTTGAGCCTATTTGGAAATTAGTATTTTGTCACCATCATGATCTTTCATTTGTGATGTTCAAATGATATTTTTATCATGATTTAGATTATAGTTTTATTTTTGTTGATTCATTTGGTATATAAATCATTCTATAGATCATGATCCAAATTATTGTGTAAATTTTTTCTTTCTAAATCATAATGAGATTATTTTAAATCATGATCCCCTTGTTTTATTTTCTAGTATTCAATATTTAGTTTATTGTCTATGGATTTTCAAACAGGCAGTAATAGAAAATGTCTCTCTAAAGCAACAAATTTTTGCTGATCTTGAGAAATACTGCCCTCCACATTGCATTCTTGCAAGTAACACTTCAACAATCGACTTGAATCTTATTGGGGAAAAAACCAAATCCCAAGATCGGATCATTGGAGCCCATTTCTTCAGGTATTATCTGGATTATTGACCTATCTATTTTTATCCATTCTTGACTATATCACATGCTTGTTGTTTTGCAGTCCAGCTCATGTGATGCCACTTCTAGAAATTGTGCGTACTGAAAGAACATCTGCACAACTTATTGTTGACTTACTGGATGTGGGAAAAAAGATAAAGAAAACACCAGTGGTTGTTGGAAATTGCACTGGATTTGCTGTGAATAGGATATTTTTCCCTTATTCAATGGCTGCACATCTGCTTGTTGAACACGGTTCAAATGTCTATCAAATTGACAAAGTCATCACTAAGTTTGGTATGCCTATGGGCCCATTCAGGTAAAAAGTCCTTTTGTTGTTTCAAAATCAATAATATGATTTGTGATGTTTCGAATTGTTTTCTGATTTGATTTTACTTGAAGTGTTGCATGCTAAATACTGAATTTTAAGCGAGTTGAAGCTTTTGAAAAATAAATAGGGAATACATCAAATGAAAATATATAAATTTTAAGAACTTGATTGATTTGATAAAATGTGGAACTAATTAAAGACTATAATACCTTTGTAGAGTTGTAGCAACAGTAATTTGATTAATTCCGAGGGATTAAAGTTGTATTAATCTATAGCTTAGCCAGATTTAATAACAATTATCAAATTAATTTGTTGCACTGAATTATTTAGTTAAAGTGATGTTTGTATTATCAAACACCTCCTTAACCTTAAATATGTCAATTATGTATGCAGATTGTGTGATCTGGTTGGTTTTGGGGTGGCAACTGCAACTGGCTCGCAATTTGTCACAAATTTCCCTGAAAGAGTGTATAAGTCGGCCCTCGTTACTCTCTTACAAGAGGATAAAAGAGCAGGTAATAATATCATCAGTAGCGTTTTCTCAGATTTTGATATTCCAAATTTCCATGACTGATAATAACCTTCTTTTGTTCTCCATCTATCAAAGGTGAGGCTACTCGTAAAGGGTTTTATGTTTATGATGGGAAACGCAAGGCAAGTCCTGATCCAGAAATAAACAAGTTTGTTCAGAAAGCAAGGGAGATTTCTGGGGCTAAAGTTGATGCTAAGGTCTCTCGATCTTTTTCTCTTCCCTTAGCCTATTTGGATACTTATGTTATTTATAGATCGCTATACAGATTATAACAAAAGTGCAGTGAGTAATATATGTGTTTGCTTGCAGCTAACAAAGCTATCAGAGAAAGATATTGTGGAGATGATATTCTTCCCGGTTGTAAATGAGGCTTGCCGAGTCCTTGATGAAGGTATTGCAGTTAAAGCAGCAGACATTGACATTGCTGGTGTTATGGGAATGGGCTTTCCAGCATACAGGTTAGCCGTGGTTGTTGTCGTTGTTGTATATATCTTCTTCATTATTGAGTAGGATAAAGTGTGAATTGTGATGATTGGGTTTCTTGAGCAGGGGAGGGGTTTTGTTCTGGGCAGATAGTCTTGGATCAAAGTACATCTGTTCGAGGTTGGAGGAATGGTCGAATACTTATGGAGGATTCTTCAAACCATGCTCTTACTTGGCCCAAAGAGCTGCCAAAGGGGCTCCTCTGGTAAGAACTCACTCCTAAACACAACCAAAGGAATTTATGATTTCAAATTTTGAATGTTTTGAAGTAATGAAAATGGAAATTATTGCTGCAGAGCTCACCAATGGAGAAGGGGAAATCTCGGCTATAATGAGGTGGTGAAGGAAAATGTTGTCTTGTTCAATTTTAAAGCTTGAAATAATAATAATAATAATAATGAGAATGGGATGTAATCAATAATGTTAAATCAATCTTAGGTCTGGGGGAAATATATTTATATGTTCTTCTTTCCAGTGTTGATGGGATGATGATGATTATGTATGTTTTGTTTTTGTTAATTTCTCAACAGACAATTTCATTTTGATGTCATATAATATGTTGTATTATTATTATTATTATGATGTTGTGCAATTCCTAGTCCTACCTAGCTGTTATGTTGTTAATTATCATGTTTGGCTAAATTGTTCTCATCTGAAATTTTTATATATTTTTCAAAAAAGTCTTAAATTTTTTATTTTAAAAAGCACTTTCACAGGAATTATTATTAGGTTGGTTGAAGTGAAATTCAAATAAGAATTATGCTAATTTTTTCTTTATTGAAGAGGACTTCACAGGATATCAATTAGTAGTATGTCGAATGATCTGGCTCTATCTGATTAAAATAATTTAGTTTAGTAAACAAAAATGGATGAAATAAAGACTTGTAGAGATGACCATCTGCAGCATTTGTGATATAAAAATGCAGTTGTTTTTGTATTTCATAATTAACAGTTTGATTACAAAGAAGTTTTAAATAAAAATTAATAATGAATAAATAAAATTGGGTATCGAAATAAGATTTCAAATCTTATTAATTTGTCATTTTGATAAAAAAGTTAAGAACTAAGAATTTTTCTAATTTGAAAATACTATTGTATAATTAGCAAATTTATCAAAAAATCACTTCTTTTTCATCAATTTTTCACTTCAAAACCCTAAATCCAATGCAAACAATATTATCACTTCGATGTTTTTAAAATAGTAAAAGTCCAAAGATGCTCCCTAAATCAAAATTAAGAGAAAATAGTACAAAAATGCTTATATTATCATTTCAAACCCAATTTAACAAGTAGTGTTAAATTCTGAATTTTGCAAATGATACAACATACAAACAATTAATAATCATCAAATCAAAATTGATAATTTCAATAATGAATCTATTTGTCCATTCATGATCATCATCTCTTAACAGTCTGTTAATAATCTTTTTGCAACAAAATTGAATGAAAACAAGCATCATAACACAAAACGAATTCAGAATCTTTAATAAGACAGTATCATCATAAACCTCAAAGAAAAAACCACATGTTACACTTAGTCTTCCTCTTCAGCCTCATTTTCAGCAATATTAAAGTATCGCAACTCATACACATTGCGTTCTTTGTTTGATGCAATCACACGAAGCCAATCTCTCACATTGTTCTTCTTCAAATACTTCTTCGTCAAATACTTCAGATACCTGAAATCACACACAATCAACCTTAAAAAACATTTCTACTTATAATAAAAACCAAAACCCACAATCTATTATATCATTGTTACCACTCCTTATGTTATTTCAGATCAAAAAATCTAATCTGAATTCAAAAGAAATGGTTTAATTTTATATAGGGATCTATATTCATCCCTAAAGCATAACAATTGCCATAGAGTCAAACTTCAGTCCCATCTAAAAGCATATAAAATAAACTATGTAACTTTTACCGCTTAGAGAAAGTGGAATCAGAGGTGACAGTGATCTTGCTCTTCTCACGAGAGATGGAAACAGTATCACCGAGAGCACCGGCCTTTCCGCCGACTTTGATGCGTTCCTGGAGAAACTTCTCCAGAGAAGCGATCTCCATAATCTTATCCTCAACCGGCTTAGTACAGTCGATGGTGAATGTTACGCCCTTCTTCTTCCCCTTCGCCCCACCGCCGGTTGATACATTTCCTCGGCTCATCCTCGCTCGCTCGCTATCTATGGAATCGGAATGGAATAACGATTGCGGGCGGCGATTAGCGTTTCAAGACTGCAATTTAAAGAGATCTCTTATTTAGGGTTTTCAATGGTCAGCTATGGGCTGGGTTGGACCGGGCCTTCATATATAATAATAATAATAATAATAGATCACACCTGCTTCCGGCCTTATTTACGTATTTATTTTAAAGTTGATTTCTTATGACAACATTTTTCAACAAAATAAAAAAATATATATAATCGGATTCTAACAATTTAATCATTTATTATTTTTGAAAAATACTACTCAATTTTGGAATTAAAATATCATTTACTTCAGTAAATTTTATTAATTATATATTATTATTTTTAAATGTAAAATTAATTTTAAAAAAATGAATTGATTTATTTGAATATATAGCAATTTAAGTTTGAAATTATAAAATATAAATTATTATTTCTGTAAAATGAAAATTTTAAAAATGAACAGCACAGTATTATTATACACTCAACTCCTAGCCATCCAAAACAAACAATAACAGACCTTGCATTGAAAGATTAGGTAAAGATTAAAAAATCTAATATTTAGGAATGAGGATGAGATAATGGAACAATAATTGTATGCTAACAAACATATAATAAATAATCTCACACAAATAGTTAGAAACAAAAGCAGCAAAAATAATTTTAAGAAAAAAAGACTGTTGTTCTTCACAAAAATGTTATACCAATAAATTAATAAATTCTCTGCTGTGGTCGGTTTAGTTGTTGTTAGTGTTCTCAAAATGGGGAAGGGGTTGGAACATCAAGGGTGAGACCAGCTTGAATCTGACCCCAACCAATTAGACGCCAATGCTAAAATGGGGAAGGGGTTGGAACATCAAGGGTAAGACCAGCTTGAATCTGACCCCAACCAATTAGACGCCAATGCTTCTCAACACGTCTACTAAGAGCGATTTTCTCACCTTTGCTGGTGCACACCGGAGATGTCAGTTGAAGTTTTGTAAGATCGTTCTTCACAGCAATAACGCGAGCACCTGTTGACATCGAACCTATGTTCAACATAAGTATCTCTCCCTTTGTCAGCTTTGCAACCTTTCCTTGTCTCTCTGTTCCCTTTGTTCTCAATCCCAATAGCCGTCTCAACAAGAAGAAATTCACCTTTCAAAATACATTTTTCATTTTTTATCATCAAATCATATCATATGAAATCTTACAACCCAGAAGAGTTTTAAGACAGAATAAATAACTCACCTCTAGTTCCACATATATATCGGGCAGAGACCCCACCTCTCCAAGAACCTGACCAACCAATCTATCAGCACGTGTCAACGTAGGGTCCATGGTAGTACCGACACCAATCAGCCCACCCGGAACAGCAAATTGCAGCTCATTTTGCTCAGCATACAATGAAACAATCCTAGAATATATTGGTGTGCATTTAATCGTTCCATTCACATCCTTAACCACAATGCCAGGGCGAACCTCAATGAACTGATTAACCTTCAAAACACCCTTCACACACACACAGAAACAATATATATATATAAATCAAATGGCCAATTTGTCTCTAGGAAACCAAATTCTTGATACTGGAGATAGATATGACATTCAAACTATAACTTGTCAAGTATGAATAGGAAAACATAGCTCTAAGAAAACATACTACTTCATTAACTATCATGTTGGCATCTAGTATTTACATAAACTTCCATTGTAAGTTCTATAGTCAATAGAAACTGTTTTAAGCCCTGTTTTATATTAAACAATACACATAAATCCTTCTTTTTTGTAAGAGAAAAAGGGTTATCAAAAGAATGAACTGAAGAAAGCAGTGTACCTTGAGAATGCTTCCACCAGCAACACCACCTCTAATTTCATCAACTTCAAATCCAGGTTTATTAACATCAAAAGACCGGATAACTATCATGTTTGGAGGTGAAATGAAGTTCCTCTCTGGAATGGGGATCTTTTTCACAATATATTCACACACAACGTCAATATTATATTTCAACTGAGCAGAAACTGGGATCACAGGTGCACCATCGGCAACAGTATTCTGGTTCGGGAAACATTGAGGGAACAAGTTAGTAGAAAGCACGTATATGATCAAGCTTTTACCATTGTAAACACTCGAAGGTGACAAACCTGGATAAATTTCTGAATTGCTTCATGTTGATTGATGGCTACATTTTCCTGAATTAGGTCAACCTTATTCTGGAGAATTATTATATGTTTGAGCCGCATTATTTCAACAGCAGCCAAATGCTCTGATGTTTGAGGTTGAGGACAACTTTCGTTAGCAGCAATCAGGAGCAATGCTCCATCCATGATTGCTGCTCCATTAAGCATAGTAGCCATGAGAATGTCATGTCCCTATATGAAAATAGAAAACAAACAGAAGAAATTCAGACTCATGTTGTGATCTTAAAAAAGGTTAGCATTGAACAAACATCAAACAAAATGCTACATTCAGTCAACAATACATATGCTACATGTACTAAAAGTTTAAACAAGATCATCATCAATGATTTTAACCAAAGATTAGACATGTAACTTACAGGGCAATCTACAAAAGACACATGCCTCAGAAGCTTCATCTTGCTGTTCTCATACCCTGGCACATCGCACAAAGGACTGTCTTCCTTTCCACTTCCATATGCCCTGTGATAAAACAAAAATGGTTGGATAAATGTAAAAAGAAGAGCTGTAACATAATAGCATTGAAGGCAAGCTGCTTACTTATAAGACATAGGCCTAGGGCACTTTTCGTCTTCGCATTTATAGATTTTTGCATTTGCATATCCAAGTTTAATAGTAATATTACGCTCCAGCTCATTTTTAAAACGAACAGTCTGCATAGGAAAAAAACATTAAATTATAATCAACTAGTGAACCTCTCTAACCAGAGTAGGAAGAAAAAATGGATTTTTGTCTCACAAAGACGAGATTTCATGTACTGCAACGCTAGATCAGAAGATAACAATAACATCTCACAATAAAGCCATATCAGCATAAGCTTATAACAAATCTCACCTTCAATTTGCTTAGTCCAAACATTGAGAACACAACAATGACAAATTAAGTGGCCAACTATCCTAGTGTATATGTTCTAAAGCAAGCCTTGATTGCCAATCAATCATGTTTTGTCATTATATCATTTTGTTAGTTTCTGAAAGAAGAAATCACTTAATTAAACAAAAATATACATAAATGTCAAAACTGAATGTGCTATAAGAAACTCTAATAGCATACAACTTAGTAAATGCAATATTTACTATTGCAACATTTAATAGAATACATAATAATTACCTGAACACCAGATATTGCTTTCACAACCGTCGACTTTCCATGAGCCACATGGCCAATAGTGCCTGGACAGACAAATTGAAACCGAGTCGAACTCTTCAAACTAACACTCAGATTGCTAATTAAGAAGAAAGGGAACTAAAAAGAAAGGATCTCCATTAAATTCAATGAGAAGTTACCAATGTTTATAGTCGCCTGCCGCGAGATAACTTCAGGGGAAAGTGGATGTAATTTTGTAACATCCAGTTTACTCAGATCCTGCTCCATTAAGCCTTTTCGAGACATTTTGACAATTTTTTATCCTACTTACACTCCACCAAAACAAATATGCAAAGGTAGCTGATACACAAATATGCAGCAGGTGTTAATATTCCAAAGAGATACATGTTCTATATCAAATACTGAACAGATTATATACTACTCAAATATCACATAAGACATACTCAAACTAATACAAACAACACTATCGAAGTAACAAGAAGCTTGAGCAAGGGATAACAGAGTTCAATGAAGAAATTCTCAGCTCAAGCGCATTATTACCTCATTTCTGAGCTACTGGAAAATCTGTTGCTTAGCATCAAAATAGTAACTCTAGAAATTAATACTAAGGAGAAGAAAATTTGATCGTTTGAAATAATCATTTCAACAGAATCAACCCTAGACACTTAAAAACAAAATTTGGTACATTAGAAAAATGCAAACAAGTTTAGCATCGATAGAAACACAAGACGGATAACTGGTTGAAACGTACTTACAAGCGTCGAGAGAAAGTCGCCGGCGTAACTATCTGGGGCAGCCGACGGGATGCTCTTCGGAAGCAGAGAGATGAACGTTCGCGAGATTCTCCTCTTGTGAAAGCCGAAATTCCAGAACTTCTCCGTGTTCGTGAAAATAAATATCATGGGCCTGATCTTAATGGGCCAAAACAACAATGAGCCTTCATTATTGACTATTAAATATACTATAGCAAATCTTATTGCGGAATTAAAAAAAAAACATTTTTAAATTAATTAAAATTGTACATAAAATTTTATATTTATATAATAATATAACAAATATATATATATAAATTTATAATAACATCAAATTCTCTTCTTTATTTTCTCATTATTTATTATATAAATATACATAAAAAAAATATAATATCTCTCATCTTTTATTAATTAATTCACATTGAGGAAAATAAATAATTTCTCTCCTTATAAATTTATATATATTTTTGAATAATTATAATTATTTTAAATTTTTGTTAGATTGATTTTAAAATAAATGATGTTTAATTTTACTTTTTATACTATTAAATAACAATATTGCTAACTTTAAAAAGGTAATACAGTGAGATAAATATATATATATATATTTATAACAAAAGTATTTTAAGTAACTGAACCTTATTTATTAAGAAAATGATTAAATTAATTAATTATTAGTTATTAAATATTAAAAATATATAATTATATATTGATTATATAATTTGGTCTCTATAATTTGTATATTATTTTTTAAAAAATATAATTATAATTACATATAAAATATAAATATATATTGTAATTATGAACTATATTTATATAATAAGTATATAATATTTTAATTTTAAATTTTCTAAAAAAAATAGTGTCAAGGAAAACCCGTTTAGTATTAATGATACTTTTATATTTTTATATTTAAGTTTAATTTTAAAAATAATAATAATAATAAATTTTACTGTTAACAAACTTTATTTATTTTTATTCTAAAATTGTATTTATATTTATATTAAAATAAATTTGTAATGAAAACACATATAATCGTTTTATTGGAAAATTATGTATAAAGAAAACTTACTTAAAAAGTTTTCAATTAATTCGTGTTTATAATGTATATCATTATACTTACATGATTATTAGTTTTTTTATGTGTTTATTAATTTTAGAGCTTTGTCAATAATAATCTACTCTGTAAAGCATCTAATACTTTTTTTCTTTTTGCAATAATAATTTATTATCTAAACCCAAATTAACACTACTAAGAAGACCCCCACGAAATGTCTCACTTACAGAGTTCATTTAGGTAATTTACTTAATGCAATAATAACTTATCTCATTTGTTTATTAATATCAAATTCTGTAGTTGCAAATGTTCAGAGCTTGTATCACTCTATTGTCCAGAAATATTGCTTGGGGAAAGTAACCGCAACAATTTTACATGCCATGAGTTTTGAAAAATAGGTTTGTCACCTGAACAAGAGAAAAATGAACAAACCCGAAATAGAAATATGAATCTAGTAGATAAAATCATGCCGATTTCATTATTTCTTATGGGGTTGTTGCTCAATGTCGAAAAGCTTTGCAACGCGTTCATGCTTTGCTCCTGATTTGTGGTCATAATACTCCACCACTGCTGCTCCAGCTAATGCAGCCAGTGTCAATGCTTGTGCGTGCAATCTGTAAGTAAATTGTAATCATATTCAAAGCATGATCAGACTCTAAGTAGAAAGAACACACACTAACAACACTGATGATAAACTGAAAAATATTGTAATCATATATATTCAAAGCATGATCAGACTCTATGTAGAACACACTAACAACACATGATAAACTGAAGAAACGAGAAATAATTCTTCAATACAAGTTCATAAAAGAACTGAATGCTTAATCATTTCTTCTTCTTTTTTAAGTTAAAGTTTGTATGGGTTAAGTGTCACGAAAACAAATTCTTGCAATACAAACCAATCATGTCTCGAGAAAAAAAAGATGAAAATGCATCAACATCACAAAAGATAACCTCGAAGAATGAAGATTATAACAATAAAAAAACATTAATCCAGAAAACATGGATCATTAACCTCCAAAGAGAAAACTCAATTCAACATAGTGCTGATTTTATTATGCAGAACATTTTCAAGTTTGGAATTTGATTTGTTAAAGTTTTCATGAATACAGTGTCGCGAAAACCAACTTCTTGCAATACAAGCCAATCAAGTTTCAATAAAGACGATGAATAAGCATCTACGTACATCAGGATAGATAATCTCCAAGAATGAAGATTATAACACTAAAACTGAAAAACATAAAACACAATCCAGAAATCATTCTCAAGTTTGGAATTTGATTTCTTTTCTTATCTCCTTGTTTGTTTTATAAACCAAATTCAACAAACTCTGTTTAGGGCAAATGGGTTTATTGTAATAGACACAGATAGGTATCCAATAAGCTCATTGGAGATCCATGAAATTACCAATTTAAAAGTGATCAATTGATTTAAAAGTGATCACATTAAGCAAGGGAAACACAGATCGATAACCCTAGGTAAGGAATAATACCTAGCGTGGATGATTTTAACGCTGGTTTTCATTTCCGGTTTGGACCAGTTGTAGGCGATGGAAGATGCTATGCCGCTAAGCCACAAACAACCTGTAGAAGAAAAACGGAACAAAATCAAACAAAGACCGTCGTCGTCGGCGGCCAATCTTCAAGGATGTTTAGAGATTACCAACGGCGCGGAGCTTGTGATCGACGACCCATTCCCTGACAGAATCGATGGTGTTTTTCTTTTCTGCCATTTTCTTCTTTCCTCCCACACCAACAGCGATGTGTCCGGTCAAATATTGTTTTGAAAGAGGCTGCCTGGCACCACAAAACTGACCCGCCGCCTCGACCGACCGATCGCGCCACGTATTCTTGCTAAGCAGTTCACCGATTTGGGTTCTGCCGCCGTGAAATTATAGACTAATTTTTTTTTTTTTTAGCGTTACTTGTTTTTCTTTTTTTTTTATCTCAAAATATATTATTAAAAATATTAAAATATTTTCTATTTTAAAATTATTATTTTTTATTTATCATTATATATTAATACATTTTAACTTTTTTATAAAAAAAAAAAAAAAAAAAAAAAAAATACTCGCCTCACTTCATAATTAATACCAATCATTTAAGTAACTGGATTTTTTAAATCGAACAAGGCCTTACAAAATATTTTTCTAGACAATTTTTTTTTTATTAAAGTTAATTTCTACCCGAGACATAACATTCCTTACATAAATTAAGAACCTATTAATGATAATCAAAAATAAAACTTTTAAAATGTTAAATAATATTTTTTTACAATTAATTATTCAAGTATATTAAAAAAAACTTACCATGCATAGGTATTGTAACACCTTAAATTGAATCACAAAGTATTATATATGTGTACTTTAAATTGGATGAGTTTGATATTAGTTTATACAAGTTAAAAATAAGTTATTGTGTGAGTTTGAAAATACTTAAATTTAAAGAATAGTTAGAATTTGAATGAATAAATTTTATTAAATGTTATTAATATATATAAAATTAAAATATAATTTATAACATTGTTTTATCTAAATTAATATTCTAATAATATATTTTTAAATAAATTAATATTTAATAATTTCTCAAATTCAAATCGGAAGTTTGGACATTTTCATTCAGTACCATTAGTTTATGTATATTACAAGACATTCAAAAGTGCACTTTAATCTCTTACAGAACAAGTCACGTTCAAATCATTAATTTATTATATTCAAATTTGATCAAATATAATTGAATAAGCTTGAAGTATGAATTGTATGTTTTTATAATATTTAATTTCAAAATATACCAAATATCAAAATTATATTCAAGGACTTCTCAAATACATTAAGAGGTTCTTTTCAATTTCCATATAAAGAAACTCGGATTTGAAGGCCGGAAATCAGAATTTATTTGATGTTGGGATTTGATTAGGTTTTACAAGAAATATATACTATTGGATAAAAAAATAAGTTCTTTTGAATTTGAATATTTAAATTACTATAAGAATGTGCTTGGTTACTTTAGTAACCTGAAATTATATTGAAATTGAAGTATTTAATTTTAATTTTTATGTTTAGTACAAAAAAATTAGAATTAAAATTCTAAAGAATACAATCCAGTATTACACTAATTTTAAAGTTTTTAATTTATAATTATTTTTTTTGAATTTAAAAGGTTAGAATATTAAACTTGTATTTTTTTAGGTTAGTAAGTTAAAATTTTGAAGTGATATAGATTTTTTAATTTAATAAGTTATCATGTTAAAACTATATTTTGTTTTGAATTTAAGAAGGTAAAATTTTGAACAGATATATTTTTTTTAATTAGGAAGTTAACACATTGAAATACTCAAACCCGATTTTAACCCGACCCCAATTTTAAATACATGAACTCGAACATAATCATCGGATACCCACAAGTACCGGGTATACGAGTATCTGCCATCCATATCTTGAACCGGTTTTTTTTAATGAAATCAAAACTTATAAAACTTGAACTATCTTGTCTCAAATTAATATTTTAATAAAATATATAATATATATTAAAATTATTTTTTCCAAATATAAGAATTAAGATTAAATTTCAATTTTATATATATTTTTTTCAAACATAATAATTAGAATCTAATGAAATTAAAATTAGAATGTCTCATCCAAATATACCTTAATATCTTTTTTAATTTTAATTTATAAAAAAATAAATTATTTTAACTAATAAATAAAATAATTAAAAATAAAATAAAAATAATTAAACATAAAGAGATCAAATTTACTAGCTACAATTTCCCAATATATAAGGAAAAAGCTTAGTTGAAGACTGACTGACTGTACACGCTTTCTCTATCAATAGTCTATTTTCCTTCTAGTTATTAGAAACAATGAGACCTGAAGAAATGATGGACGATCGACGTGGTGGAGCTCCGTACGGCGTACTTCTCGCCGTGGTGGTCGTTGCGGTTATGGCAGCGCCGATGCTGCTCGGCGACAGAGGAGAGGCGATTAGAGATCTCATATCCGAAATGCTAAGCCCGATAGGTCTTCTACTCCTTCCAATCGGCCTTCTCCTCCTTATTCAGTTCCTTTCCTCCGAGCGAGGATCCAGCATCTTCTCCGCCACCGGATCTCCTGACACTATCCATCGCATTACCGGATCTCCAGTTGGCGTCGCACTTTTCCTTCTTCTCCTCCTCTTTCTCCTCTACAACCGTTTCTCAATTTTCAACGTAGGAGGCGATGATGATTCCGGCGACTGATTCATACTGATTTTGTCTATTAAGTTAATAGTATATGGCTTGCATTTGCATAGAAATAAATAAATGGTGCTTGTGATTTAAATTCTCAATGTATCAAATCAAGTATATATATTTCAGTGTGATTATTATTATTATTTTTTGTTAATTAATTGTCAATTATTAAAGTTATTATATTATTACAAATTCAATTTTATACAAACCGAGAAGAAGAGTCTACCGGTTGATGCGTAAAGGTGCAACAGAATAAAATGCTTTTGGGATGTCTAATATGTAACTTTATTTTATCATTTATAAAGATGATTTTAATTTGAAAATTGTTAATATTAAAATTGAAACTTTTTTTCTTTTTCTTTTCAGTTTGGTATTAAATTGTTTTATGTAATATTATCCAAAGTATAATATGGTTTTTTTAATTTAATTTTATTTGATTTAATAAATATTTTATTGGATCACAATTTATATTATTATTATTTTATTATTTAGTAAATAGTTAATTCTCATTAAATTAAATAAGAAGTTACAAAAAAATATAACATATACAAATTCATATTATAATTAAAGACAATTTGTGTATTTAAAGTGACTATAAGAATTACAAAGAGAACATTATTTTTCATTTAATCGTAATTAAAATTTTATTTTCAAATATACTTGATTATATATATATTTTTTCTAAAACAAAAGTCAACCCCAAATATACTCAATTATGTGTACAATAATAAATAGCCAATTTAAATTATACATGCATATTAAATGGTTATCTCAAATCATAAAAAAATAACTTATATTGATGGAGAGTTGAAAAATAATATTTATATAAAAAGAAGGAAAAATCACAAATTATAATATCTAGAAAGTAAGATCATAAATTTTAAAAAATAAATTAAAAAATAATATAATTATAGTTATAAAGAATTTTTTAATAAAATCATGATCAAAATAATATAATTTTTATTATCAAGTCCTCAAGATTGGATCTCGGCCTCCCAACCCCCAACATGCTTTAAGCCAAAGCAAGACGACCTATTTCCACTTTTGTAAACACAAAATAAGAAAATTTATTATTTATTTGGGTTAGAACTAGAGAAAAAGATTGGGTGTCAAATAATAAAAAATTAGAAAGTTTGGGGGTTTACATTCATTAATTTGTAGTGAGTGAGGAATGAAATGGGAGTGGTCAGCGCCT
Source organism: Impatiens glandulifera (assembly GCF_907164915.1). Lineage (NCBI taxonomy): Eukaryota > Viridiplantae > Streptophyta > Magnoliopsida > Ericales > Balsaminaceae > Impatiens > Impatiens glandulifera. The sequence continues at coordinate 37,131,050 of NC_061870.1, forward strand.
TTGCTGTTCTATCCGTAAACCCTTTCAATGGAGAAGCAGCTATGGGAGTAAGCAGAAGCCACGCCAACTGTTTCTCATCATCATCATCATCTGAAGATCCTCCACCAGTTTTTCCGGCCGCCGCCAGCTCAGTACTTTCAAGGCGGAGCTGCAATGGCCTTTCAGACTTCCTCAAACAGAGTATGCACAACAATCCTTAATCATCCGCGTAACTTTTATTTTTGTTTAAATTCAGATTCAAAAGCTAGTAGTCAATGTGAACAATCAAACTTCAATAATGTTCTAATGGATATAAGGTAAATTAACCTTCAAAATTCATAAAATGAAGTGTGAAAACTGACAGATAATAAGAGAAGGCAGGTTGCATAGCTGATTGCTGAATCATGAACATGACTGAGCTAATTAATAGTTAGATGAAGAGATTGGAAGATCGAAATCAATAGAATAATATTTTTGAATGTAAATACAGTTGCATAGCTACCTAAGTAATTCACGGCAAAATAAGCTTCAATTTAAACTTTATTATTTGGTTAATGATTCATGACTTTGACCAATTAATGAGCTGGCGTTAATAACTTCAATTTGTACAACACGAGTATTTTGAATTACTTTTAAAATATTCAGTCTGAAAAAATCATGTTAATGATTCCAAACTGCTAGTAGGATTCTGCGAATTGCAACCTCTATAATGGTGTAAACTTCTTCAGGTTTTGTCTCTGAGAACTTGCTCATCACTTAGGAGGACTGCTTCGATAAGCTCATTATGTTTCAGAAGAAGCTCATCTGTTGGACTCCTCTCTACATTAAACTTGGCATATTATTCCACATATCCTGAGAGTGATATATGTTCATCAAAACGGAGATCTCGTGGACCTACCATGGCTGCAAAGAAAGCTTCTGAAGGTACGATGATTTATTTGAAATGGATACAGCTTTTGAATTCTTTAATCCGACGCTACGTATGAATGTGGAGATCCTGGGAATTTTCTCTTTCTCATGTTATATGAGTTGATTGAGGTCAGCAGGGGTAAAGCCAGAGGATGGTAAATACAAACATACAGTTGACTTGCCAAAGACAGCATTTGGCATGAGAGCTAACTCTGCTGTAAGGGAACCTGAAATTCAGAAATTATGGGATGAGAATCAGGTGTTTAAGAAAGTTGCCAGTGGGAATAATGGAGTGAGTTTCTCTTATGCAGTTGATATTAGAGTTTAGAACCAGTTTATACAATTTTTATCTGATGTCAAAGTATATGGCAGGGGAATTTCGTTCTTCATGATGGTCCTCCTTACGCCAATGGTGATCTTCACATGGGCCATGCTCTAAATAAGATTCTTAAGGATATTATTAACCGCTATAAGGTTCGGTATTCAACTTAAACCTCCAATAATTTCACTTTCTTCTCACACAAGTCTGTATATCGGAGTAGAAGTATGTAGGAGTCATATGCTTGGCATTGGATACAAACTTCTGATGTATAGCAATTGTTCTTCTCATTTACGTACTCCTCCTATTGTTGCAGCTTCTTCAGAACTATAAAGTTGATTATGTGCCTGGTTGGGATTGTCATGGCTTACCAATTGAACTAAAAGGTAATTTATAATACTTGATTGATGATATAGAGTATATCTCTTCTACATGTACAACATCACCTTACATACAATTGTTCATTTTTAGCTTTCCTCTAGATGTTGTGGATTGTTTAGTTACTATTTTGAATTATCTCAGTGTTGCAGTCGTTGGATGACAATGCTAGAAAGGAGCTCACACCTTTAAAGTTGAGAGCCAAGGCAGCCAAATTTGCAAAAGCCACCGTTAAGACACAGATGGCATCATTTAAGGTTGTATAGCCTTTCCATGTAGTGGAAACGTGTTACAGAATATTCTATTTATTGATTCCTCTTTTATAAACAACTCATTCTTTAATGTTGCATAGTATTTCTGCATTTGCCTTCAGACTAATTAAATCCAATGCTTTCAGCGCTACGGAGTGTGGGCAGACTGGGACCATCCTTATCTTACTCTTGATCCAGAGTATGAGGCTGCTCAGGTATAGCTTGTTGAATAATCCTAGAAGTTAGTTTTCACTGGTAATTGTGACCTAGAAGTTCATTAGTTAATTTTAGAGTATGATTGAAGCTGTAAGCAGCATTTCATTTTATAGTCACATGAAAGTAGTTAACAACATTTTATATGATCCAGTGTATGTGTTTTTCTAGATTGAAGTATTCGGTCAGATGGTCCTTCAAGGATACATATACAGAGGTAGAAAACCTGTCCATTGGAGTCCATCATCACGAACTGCTCTGGCAGAGGCTGAGTTGGAGGTAAATAAAATCCTTAGCCTTTTCTTCATTGCGGTGGAGTTATTTTGATGTGATATATTCTATAGATTATGGTGAGAGTCTGTACAGTTGAAATTGTTTGCGTTTGCACACATGCTTTGGCAGTGAGATAGAATTGTTAGCTCTAATAGCAAAATCTCATTGTAATAGAGATTAACCATTTTTCAGTATCCTGAGGGGCATGTCTCGAGAAGCATGTATTCCATATTCAAATTAGTCAGAGCACCTTCAGCTTCAGGTGGGTTGTTGGAGGAATTCTTCCCAGACCTGTGCTTGGCCATTTGGACAACAACTCCATGGACTATTCCTGCCAACGCTGGTATGCTTTATGTAGTCTTCTATGCACTCCATTTTATGCAATGCAATTTTTATCCAAGTTTTGCACGCCTGTGAAATTCACAGCAGATACTCTTTGGATGCCAAATTATAGTATTCATTTATAATCAAGCCCTTTGCTACAAGTCTTCACCTTTTTTTATTTTGGCTGGCAACATTTTAATACAGCCATTTGTGTCAATTCGATTCTTGCTGAATTAATGAGGAAAACTCTGCAGCTATTTACAACAAATGGATGATTGTTCTGTTTTGTTTCTTTGGACTATGATACCATGCTTCTGTTTGATCTCATCCAGTTAGCTGATCTACTAGTCTGTAATGCTCAGCTGTTGCAGTGAACTCAAAACTCCAATATGCTGTTGTTGAAGTTCTCCCTCCTTCTGGAGATGTCTCTACGTCTCCTGGAGAGGGAAAGAAAAGGCTTGGCAATATTTTGAAGGAACAAAAGATACCCTTTCTTATTGTGGCTTCAGAACTTGTGCCAACCCTGGAAGCAAAATGGGGGACAAAGCTTGTTGTTAAGAAACTCATGATGGGCTCAGACCTTGAAAACTATAGGTATCCAATGAATCTGTTTTTTTAGAATGTATTGCTAGTTAAGATGAATAAGAGCCATCTTTCTTACCTCCTCAAGTACCATACTGATCGCTGCCCTTTGCTCACTGCATATTCTGGGCAAAAATTGGCAGATTGATGAAGTGTTATTTGGATTTAGTCCAATTAACCCCTTATCCCATCATCAACTAAAATACTGTTACTTTTTTTTTGGAATATTTTAAAATATTAAATACAATCAAATAACCTCAAACAATCCACTTTTTCATCAAATAAGTTTGTTTTTGTTTCCAAAAAACGGTTTATTTAAAATAAACCCTCCATCAAACAAGTTTCTAGTTTCTGATTTATAGTTCTCTATGCCTTCTCAGGTATATTCATCCAATTGATAACAAGGAATGCCCAGTTGTCCTTGGGGGCGACTACATTACAACAGAGTCAGGGACTGGTTTGGTCCATACTGCACCTGGTCACGGACAGGAAGATTATGTGACTGGCTTGAAGTATGGCTTGCCTGTATTTTCCCCAGTAGACGACGATGGGATTTTCACTGAAGAAGCTGGACAATTTAGAGGCCTTGATGTTCTTGGAAACGGCAATACTGCTATCATCGACTACCTTGATGAACATAAATCAATGGTTATGGTAGAACAATACAGTAAGTTGCATCTCTTTCCCCTTTTTTACTATATATTATCCGACTATTTCTTCATGTTGTGAAAGCAGGAGGCATGTTAAGTTGATATATCACGCTTCTCTTTTGCAGAACACAAGTATCCATATGATTGGCGAACAAAGAAACCTACTATATTTAGGGCGACAGAGCAGTGGTTTGCATCTGTAGAAGGATTTAGGAAGGCTGCAATGGAAGCAATTAATACAGTGGCATGGTTTCCATCACAGGTGGATCTGTATTTTTCATATATAGGAGATCTGTGATTATTTGAAACATCTTTTTTCCTCACATTTCTTTTTCTGTTTGTTTTGGTATTAACTGATGAATTAAATTTTCCTGGAATTAATACTCAGGCCGAAAATAGGATCACTTCAATGACATCTAGTCGCTCGGATTGGTGTATTTCACGTCAAAGAACGTGGGGAGTTCCTATTCCAGTCTTTTATCATGTTGATTCTAAAGAGCCTCTCTTGAACGAGGAAACTATGAATCACATCAAGGGTAATGACCACCATGCTTTCTGTTCTCATTGCTAGTGTTGTATTTCCAAAAGAAAGAAACTGAAAAAAATATTAGAACAGTTAAAGTGAGAAAGTCAGCAATGTTTGTATGGGTATTTCTTGAGTAGCGGATTTTCTGAATGAAAGAAGTGCCTACCATACCAGTATATGGAAGAAGAGGAGTTACTTTCTGAATTACATTATGAAAAATGCTTGAAAATGATTTTAATATCTCTGACATGTTAATAAAATGCAACACAAATGTGTTTGTCAATCTCTTGCAGATATATAATTTGAATTTTGTAAATTTCAATTAAAAAACATCATTCTGCCCGTCCCCTTCCCATGTCACTCCAAGACATGAAAAAGTAAAAGAAAATTTTGAGCAAGTCTTAATTTTTCTTCTTCTTCCAGCTATAATCTCTCAAAAGGGAAGTGATGCTTGGTGGTATATGAAAGTCGAGGAACTGCTTCCCGAGAGTTATCGTGAAAAGTCATCAGAATATGTTAAAGGGATGGATACGATGGATGTTTGGTTTGATTCAGGTATAAAACATTTTTCACGTTTTTTTCTGTTCTTCACAACTGCACGAAGCTAAAATGGTAGTCTTTCGTATCCATTAGTATTTCAAAGTTTTTCCTTTAATTATTTATTTTCCATCATGCTCCTAGAGTAAATATATGCAATTCTATCAGAAAAGAACTTGACTCAAATTTTTTCTTTCTTTTTGCAAGAACAATCAAATTCTGATATTAATTTCACTAATTATTAAAGCTACTTATGTGCCTAAAAACATGACCACCTAGATTGACCAACTAAGATAGACATTTTGTTAGCACTTAGAGACCTTCTGAAATCTATAAGTCTCCTTCTCTAGCGTTTCTCTATAGTTAGGTTCTCAGCAAAAGAGGATGACAGGATGATTTGTTGGACTTTAGCTTTTTAAATGTACCATCTTAACACAATAAAATATGACCTGCTCTAATTTCATAATACATCATGATCACAGGAGCCTAGATACAGTTGAGTTATGTGTATAGTGTTATACTCGACTAATATTCTGATTAGCGAAAGTAAGTAAATAAATAGCTATTGCAGGACCTGGATTTTATTAGCCCATTGTATGTCAGGTTCCTCATGGGCTGCTGTACTGGAGAAAAGGGATGGTCTTCGTTATCCCGCAGATTTGTATCTTGAAGGCACAGACCAGCACCGTGGATGGTTCCAAAGTTCCTTATTGACAAGTGTTGCTACAAAAGGTAATAAGCACCTAATTTTGATTTGGTCATTCATTGATAACGATTTGGTAGTACAGTATGTTATAATATCTTTTTGGTACCTCTTAGAAGATGAGGCTTGTTTTCATTAGTAATTATGACTTAAGTAGTCCTTGCATATTAGTCCCGAGTCTACAAGGAAATTTCACCATTTCCCATCTTCCAATATAGTAAAAGCTTCCATTATCACTTTCTTTCTTATTCAAGTATAGATAACTATAATAAGCACATATTTGAGGATAACTCAATCATTGTCAAGGTAAGATTTCTTATTGTGAAGATCTAGAAAAAAAAGGCTTCATTATCCTCTCTTTTTTTCTTTTTTTTCATATAATGTCTCTCTTATTGTAGGAAAAGCACCTTACGCAGGTGTTATCACACACGGATTTGTACTGGACGAGAGGGGTTTAAAGATGAGCAAATCCTTGGGTAATGTTGTAGATCCTACTATTGTGATTGAAGGTGGGAAAGATGCCAAGGTTAGTCAGCCAATGAAAATAGTTATTGAATCTAATTTTGTTGTTTTTCTAAATCCCCTGTAATTTTATTGCGGCAGGAATCACCTTCTTATGGAGCTGATGTTCTGCGACTGTGGGTTTCTAGTGTAGATTATACAGGCGATGTATTGATTGGGGCTCAAGTTCTCCGTCAAATGTCAGAGATATATAGGAAGCTCAGAGGAACATTGCGGTTTCTTTTGGGAAATCTTCATGATTGGGAAGTATGTGCAACTTTCCCACCACTTGTATATTCGTTTCAATGATGTATGGTGCTCGCTTTGATGTGAATGGGCTTCTTCCCCTTCCAATCTAGCTGAGACACTTAACGTTTGATCTCTTTGCACTTTGACTTATCATGACTATGTTTGTAGGTGCATAATGCTGTTCCATATGATGATCTCCCGTCAATTGACCAGCATGCTTTGTTTCAGCTAGCCAATGTTGTAAATAACATCAAAGAGAGTTATGAAAATTATCAGTTTTTCAAAATATTCCAGGTATTTTGTAATCCATTCTTCTGATTGAACCTTCTACATAATGCTTTCCCTAATCAATAATAGGCTGGGTTAAGTTAATGATCCCCCAAGTGTTTTTCTTGGTAGAGTACATTGTCCCCTTTTGTAAACACTATACAATTTTTGTTTCAGATTCTAAATGAACCATTATCTGAACATTTTCCTTTTTCAACAGATTATTCAACGTTTTGTGATTGTTGATTTATCGAATTTCTACTTCGACGCAGCCAAAGATCGGCTTTATGTTGGGTAAAAACCACAATAACCCCTGCTTCCATTTCACATAAAGTAAAGACATCATTTTTTTTTCATCTTGACAGGGGTTCTACAAGTTTTACTAGGAGAAGCTGTCAAACAGTTCTTGCAGAACATTTACTTTCTATTTCAAGAATAATCGCTCCAATATTGCCTCATTTAGCTGAGGATGTCTGGCAGAACCTTCCTTTCCCGTTTACTAAACCTGAAGGTTCTATTGCTAAATTTGTTTTTGAATCAAGATGGCCCGATTTGGATCAAAGATGGCTCTCTTCCACAAACGAAGAAATTGATTTCTGGGAAAATATTCTCGAGGTAAATTACTATTCTTTATGATCATTCCTTTTTCTCAGTTAAAGTAATTCCATCTAATAAAATTAGATTGCCCTGTTTTAAATTGACAGTTAAGAACTGAAGTGAATAAAGTTCTAGAAGTTGCCAGAACAGGAAAGACAATTGGGTCCAGTTTGGAGGCGAAGGTTTATCTTCACACATCCGACGATAGCCTTGCCACAAGATTAAACGCAATGTGCATTTCCAAAAACGACGCTGACACCCTGAATCGCATATTCATAACATCCCAGGTATAGGTTTATTATTATAGTAGTAGTACATCATTCCTAGATTTTGTTTTTGAATATATTTGATCTATCTACAACAGGTAGAGATTCTTCCGTCTGAAATGAGCAGCGAGAAGATAGAATATAAGGGAGAATACATTATTCCAGGAAAGGAGAAGAAGATATGGATTGGCGTTTCTCGAGCAGAGGGATTGAAATGCGAGAGATGCTGGAACTACTCTAGTCAAGTTGGTTCTTTTATTGAACATCCAACACTGTGTAACCGCTGTCATGACGTCGTTTCGGTTCAAGCTCCTCCAGCATTAGCGGCAGCTGTCAGTTAGAAAAAAACGCAAAAAGAGTTAAAAATTGAGGAAGAAAATTAAAACTAATAATTTGATGTATACTGGAATATTTTTTTATTTTTTTTATTTAACATTGTAATACAAAACAGTTGAGATCTGTGATCCTCGTCCACTTTTCTTTATGTAACAAAATATGATTGCATTGGATCATAGTTTAGTTTGACAAATGAAATTGCGGGTGGTATTTATATGCAAGATCCTCGTTCATAAATAATGTTATTAAATTTGATAATATATACATAATTAGAAAATATTATAAACAAATATAATTTTTAAATAAATTTTAAAAAAAAAGCTAAACATGGAGCTGTTCAAAACAAACAATACTGTAAACACAAATTTAAATGATTCAATTACTCCCTTCAGTTATACTTTATATTTAGATTTTTTTTATTCAATAAAATAGTTGACAACTATTTGATTTAGCTTTTTCACGTTAACTTGTTTACTTTTATAAGAGAATGAGATTCTTTTCCATTCTCTTTCCAAGATGTGAAATTTGATCTTTACTTTATTGCTATTTAAAAACCACACCTATCTTTTAGTTAGGAAGAAAAATCAATTAAAGTAAGCCATTTTTAATAATAATAATTATTATTGATACATATTTTTTTAGTATTAAACTTTAGTTTAATAATGCAGAATTTTGGTATTTTTTGGCCAATTATTTTTATCATTATTTATTTTTGGTTTCGTGACATAATATTTTCATTCGGATTTAAATATATATTTTTTTCTGAAAATTTTATTTATGTTTTAAATTTTCTACATTGGGTCTTTGAAAAAATAATCTAAAATCAATCTACCATTATTTTATACTGTTGGTTGGGTTGACGGTAGAAATAATCATCCAAACCTATTCCAACTACTTTACCGTTATGATCCATCAATGATAGATTTATATATAGATTTTTGATATAAAATACCTATATATTAAAGTTGGATTGTTCAAATAATCGAACAAATTCAAAATCGAAATACATTAATTAATATTTTGTTTTTAACGTAAGAACTAACATTATTTTGTATCCATGATATTCACTTTCATTTATTTTCTTAAAAACCACTCTAACTACTTAATTCTCTTCATGAATTTATATTAATTAATATAATGATCAGAAGAACTTTTACTTATATATATCCATTTGATTTATAATTTTTTTTTGTTTAATATTGTTTTTGTATTAATGTTCTTTTTACTTGATTTTGTTTAATTAATTATTTTAAATTTAATTTCAAACATGACTTATATTAATTATCAAATAAATAAGTTCTGATATTGAGTATATATATAAGGTCGAATTTAAATTTATAAAAAAAAAGATCAGGTTACGGTTGGATTTATTTAATCCAATATTCTGAGTGATCATTGCTCACAAAAAGGGAAATTTGATGAGGTTATTTGATAGGATGGTAATTTGTTAATTTTATTGCGCTCGTGGTGATTTTATTTTTTTTTTGACGATTTTGTCCTTGTCGTGAAACGCTAAGTGACTTAGCGTTTCGCTAAGTGGATTAAATTTAGTATAAATACTCTAATTTTTCATTTCTTTCATTTTCTTTCTCTCTCTTCTTTTGTTTTCTCTTTCACGGCGGCGACGGCGGCGACGAAAGCGACGGTGCTTATGCAGATACAAATTTACGTTCTTATTTACCTAATCTTTATTTCACCCTAACCTAAATCGATTTTTTTTATTATACGATCTTCATTTTTTCAAACCCTAACCTTAAACCTATTGTTATATAAAATAACCTGTTCTTATTTGATTCATATTGGTTTATATTTGGTATTTGATTCATATTGGTTCATATACGTCGATGATAATATTTGCAGATAATCTCGGATCATATGGGTTCCGTTTCAGGGAAGTTTCTCCAAGAACTTACCGTTTCGCTAAGTGCTTACCGTTTCGCTAAGTGCTTACCGTTTCGCTAAGTGCTTACCGTTTCGCTAAGTGCTTACCGTTTCGCTAAGGACTTTTTGTTTGGTGAATTGTGATACACTATTTGATATTCAATTATGTTAAAACTACATACATAAACATGTTGTCTTAGCTCAGTTGGTAGAGTGCGTTTCTTTTAAGTATGTGGTCGTGGGTTTGAGCAGGGGACCCAGTTCCTATCCAGAGCCCCATAACTTATGTAATTTGTCCCCGTCAAAATGCGTCGGTTAATCTCCGAATCCATCTGATACTCAACTTCCACATCTTCCGCGCATTTCTCTATCGACACGATACAAGCCTCTGTCGTCGGAATCCACCGTCCGATCTTTTGATTACCTAAAGAGACTAATAGACCGCAAAAACATAAAATCCTAAAAATCGTCACAAATTTGTTTATCATTGTCGCTCGTAAATGTTTTCTTCCTATCTCACTCCACTTTCTTGCTTTTCGCCCGGATATGGCTAGTGAGTAACTATTTATCATTAGAAAGGAAAAAAAAAGTGATTTTCGAAACTACTACAATTTAAATTTAGTTGTGTTTAAAATACAACACATATTTTAAATTTAAATTCTCCACTCAAAAAGCATTAATTTACTATAAAAAAACAAAACTTATTTGTTAAGGTATTTGATTATTATTTGGAAGGACCATACCTCATCTCTCAATAATAACTCATTTTGTAATATTTTTTCATTAATTCAATGATGGATCTAGGGTACTTTTAGAATATTTTTCATTATATTTTGGGTAATTCTGACTGAATATATATTTAAAATAATAAAAAAGATATTAGGTTAACATATTAAAAATTTATATTATTAATCTTCGAATTTTCACTCATCACCAGACGTCCATGAGTCTGTCGGAGAGTTAATCGTTTTTTTGAAAATTTACGAGCTCGATAACTTATTGAGTAACATTTTTTTATTTTTTGTTTTTGTGTTTTATTTTTATTTATTTTCTTTTCATGTGTTCTTGTCCTTTAATAATTTTTATCATTTTTAATATATATGAATTTTTAATAAAATAAAATTATATTATTAAAAAAAATATTTTTTTATAAAATATGAATGTTAATATTTTTTTACTCCTTTCTTTTCAGATTTAGTGAGCGAAAATACACTTTTTATAGAATATAGAGTAAAAAAGAAGTTTACTCTTTATTTCCAAAATCCGATTTAGTGGGCTTTTCAGCCCATTTATATTGAGATGGGCTCTTCTGATCCTATATATATACATTGACAGTTATATGTTGAGTCCTAAATGAAGGTGGTTACTAAATATTGGTTTAATTAATTACATGATTACAATATCTCTTACTTGGAAGACATTTTTATTCTTGACAACTATATCAAACATGTACATAGACTTGAAACGGCTAAAATCTGCAGGAAGAGAGATGAGGTGAACGGTGGAGCTCTTATGAAACTGAAGTAAGTCTGGATCATCGTAATAGCGTTCCCATCCGAGAGAGGTCAATTTCTTCTCAAGAACGGAGTATGAAGTGATCACTTCATCGCTCGAAATGTGAACCAACACTTTTCTCTTTTGCATATACCCTTGATTCGACTCGTTCTCCACCAAACGAACTACTCCGTTTTTGAATAACCAAACACCCGACATTTAAATAAATATATTTAATGAAGTTCCTAACAAATGAGATTATTATTTTTATAAGCTGAGATTGGCAATGGGCTGAAAATGAGTTTATATATAAAGAGAAAGATCTAGAGAGATCAAGCAAATTTGTGTCCAAGTGGAATTTCAGGCTAATTTGTGTCACACACGTGCACGTCAAAGTGATATTCCACCATTATTTATATCCACCTTTCTTTAATTTATTTGGTCTCATCTCACCAAGAATCTCCCATAGTATTTATTTATTTAATTTTAAACATGACATAAGAGCCTATGAGCCTGGGCCAAATTTGGGATTCTAGGTGAGGGTTCAATGCAAGAGAATAAATAAAGTTAGATTGGAACATAAACCCTAAGACCACCCACAGGGTGTCAAATTTTTTCATTTAACATACTGCCACGTCAGCTTAACACCTCTTTTAACACTCACTTTTTAACATGTTATACAGCAGCGTGTTATTCAAGGTATCAATATTATTCATCACATGATAAATCAAACATACAAATATTATTGGTTCAATGATGGTTATACGGGTATTGCATGCCAAAGTTGGGTGGCATCATATATTGTTGTGGAATATTAGGATGGATTCCGATATTCATGGGATCTTCCGGACGTTCAATGTTTTGGTTCGAAGGTTGTATATTTGGGTTTTGAGCTTGATTTAGGAAGTAATTTGGAAAGAAGTTGTAGTTTTGTGAAGGATCCATGAAAGAGTTTGAAGATTTCAAAAGAAAGGTGATATAAACAAGGATGATAATATGGTAGAAAATTTCTGAAAATTTTTGGTGTCCAAATGACACAAACCAAGTCTCTATTTATAGATCGTGAAAAATAAAAAATATTGATATAATTTTTTTTTTATTGATCAATTATTATTAAAATGTATTTTTAAAATAAGAAAACTAAAATCAAAAGGTAGATATTATCCTGCCACATGGCAGCCTCTCATTGGGCCAAACAAAATTTGACACCCATGTCAAATTTTGACACCCAAAATTTGACACTCACTTTTGCCCCCTGCTGCCTCCAACCCTCCTTTTTTGACACCCAAATGACACCCCAAATGTCCCCTACTGCGGCTGGTCTAATTAACTATCTCGAGATCATAAAAGTAATAATTTATTATTTATTTGGATTGACAAGAATCTATTAATTTTTATACAAATTAATTAATTACACAAATAAGAATTTCAATAACATATTAAGTAAGCTCAAATGTAAAAAGTGATGCATCTTATATTTAAAAAATAAATAAATATAAATTTCAATACATTAAACTTTCACATGTCTAAGTCAAATATTTGGTATAATGCAATATTAATACCACATAGAATCACTAGTTGTTTGTATATATTAATATTATTACATTAAATCTTTACTAACAATACCTTAATTATCTATCTATATATATATATGATATAGAAATGATAAACAAGAATATTACATGTCTATCTAGTTTCAGGGTATGTATGTATAGACCTTTCGAAATGAATATATATATATATATTGTTATTGTTTTGAATGCGGAACAAATTGGTCCTACTCCTCGTGAAGAACATTATCTGGTTGCATGAAGAGGGTTATAGAACACCCTTGCCACCATTTGCTTCGGACCACAACAACTTTCTCCAAATTTGATAGTTTCTTTTTCAACTTTTTCTTACCAGGACCACTTAACTAATTATCCAAATTTTGTTCCAAATAGTTATGGATATATATATATAATATATATACCTTTAGGATGTACTTTGATCGTGATTTGTAGCCAGTTATGTTTTTAGTATAAGTCTTATTTGAAAAATGAAAAAATAAAATAGAAGAGCTTTTCTAATTTGATATTATTCCCTTTTTCTTTTTGTTAGAAGCTATTGGTATTTTATTTTTAAAAAATTGGCTTTCTTTCATTTATCCATAATACCATGAAGATTATACTAATTGTGGACACAATCATATGCTCAAACAAAAATCAAGTTATGATACATAGATTCTACCATGTATCCGGTACGTTGTTCTTATTGTATTCTCTCTAGCAGAAATTTTAAAAAATAACAATGAGTTTTTTTTTTTTTAAATATAATAAACTAGCATGACTTCACTGCACTCTAATGGGTTTAGAATAAAAAATAATAATTATTTTGATAACTTAACTTCTCTAATTGTTGAGAAGACTTACAAAACACGGTTGGGATCCTTTCTTACTAAAGGGTCTTGTGCCATCTTAGGGAGGGGTATGATTTTTTTTAATAATAAGTCTTTCATATTATATATTATTTAAAAAATTATTTATATTAATATTAATTCAAGATATAAACAATTTTTTTTTAATAAATATAAGTAATTTTATATTTATTATATATAAACAAATATTTTTTTATAAATGCACATATTTTTATATTTATTTGTTACCTTATATATATATTTTATTATTTTTCATCATTAATTTTATATAAATACATTTTATTTTTTATCATATACTTTTTCTCATATATATATATATATATATATATATATATATATATATATATATATATATATATATATATATATATATATATATATATATATATATATATATATAATATTTTCTTTATGAGTATAAATATTTTTTATGTTAATATAAAAATGAACTAATTGGTAATAAATATTAGATACAAAATATATATACATACACAAAATAATAAAATTATTTCAACAATCATAAATATCTACCGGTTTAAGTGTTCACATTTCATGTTAAAGACCAGAGTTCGAATCTCAAAACATGCAAATTTATATTTTCAAGGTGCCGCAACTTTTAAAAAATGATAAGCATCTAATGGTGTGAGGTCGGAATTAGGGGTTGGTATGACAAATATTTGAAAGTCTGAGGACTCGAGATAGAGGTCGGGTGGTGGGTGATTTGTCGAGTGTGATGTCGGAATTAGTGGGTGGTTTATCGAGTGTTTGAAAGTCTGAGGTCTCGAGATAAAGGTCGGGTGATGGATGGTTTGTCGAGTGTGAGATCGGAATTAGTGATTGGTATGACGAGTATTTGAAAGTCTAAGGTCTCGAGATAAAGATCGAGTGGTGGGTGGTTTATCGAGTGTGAGGTCAGAATTAGTGATTGGTATGACGAGTATTTGAAAGTCTAAGATCTCGAGATAGAGGTCGGGTGGTGGGTGGTTTGTCAAGTTGACGTGAGGTCGGAATTAGTTGTTGATTTGGCGAGCATTTGAAAGTGTGAGGTCATGAAATGGAAGTCGGGTGGTGGGTGATTTGTCGAGTGTAAGATCAGAATTAATGGTTGGTTTGACGAACATTTAAAAGTGTGAGATCACGAGATGGAGGTCGGGTGGTGGGTGGTTTTTCGAGTGTGAGGTCAGAATTAGTGGGTGGTTTAGTGAACATTTGAAAGTGTGAGATTCACGAGATGTAGGACAGATGGTGGGTGATTTTTCGAGTGTGAGGTCGGAATTAGTGAGTGGTTTAGTGAGCATTTGAAAGGGTGAGTAAAAGAGATATTGTCTAAGATTGGTGAGTGAATTGTCGAGAGATAGAGACATGAAAAAGTGTAAGTCACAAGATTATGGTCATTGGGTAGTTTGTCGATGGGAATAAAGAGACATATGAAAAAGTGTGAGTCACAAGATAAAGATCAATTGAAGAGTTAATGGTTGAGTTTGATAAAATATAAGAGGTGTGTCATCAATTGAAGTCGACTAAGATTGATGGGCGGTTTGCCGAATGGATAAAAAATGTATATAAAAAAGTGTCAGTCACAATATAATGGTCAATTGAAGAGTTAAGATTAAAGTTAACTTTATCTAAAATATTTATAAATAAATAATATTATATATATATTCTTATTGAATCTGTAAAAATACTGTTTTTATTTATGTACGCATTTTGGGTTAATTATTACAAATTATAATTTGGAACTAATTAATACGATTCTTAAAAAATGTGTTGAATACTCTCTTGTTAATCATGCAAATAAATATTATGATTTGTATTATTGGATTTTTTATGCAACTAAATGACCTTTGATATATTAATCAATTTTTTTTCAACTGAAGAAATCAGATAGGTATTTTTTATGGAACAAACAAACACTTAATTAAGTTAAATTGCTTCTAATCACAAACTATATATATACATTTGGTCAACGACCAAAATAACACTTACTATGTTAGCTACAAATAAACTTGTATTCATTCTAATAGGAGACAGGAACAACTTAAATTACATGAGGACAATATCTCTGACTTCGAACACATTTTTGTTCTTGACGATGATGTCAAACATGTGCATAGGTTTAAAGTGACAAAAATCTCTTGGGAGGGAGATGAGGTGGATGGTGGAGCTCTTATGGAATTGAAGTAGGTCTGGTTCGTCGTAGTAACGTTCCCAACCGAGCGAGACCAACTTCTTCTCAAGAATAGAGTATGAAGAGATGACTTCATCCGTAGAAACATGAACCAACACTTTTTTCCTCTGCATATACCCCTGATTCGACTCGTTTTCCACCAGACGAACTACTCCATTTTTGAACAACCAAACTCCCGACATTTAAACTAATATAAGGAAAGTATATATGTTTGTAGAGAGATATGACTTGGTAGGACTAACTAACTGAAGTTGGAGATGAGATTTTGAAGGGGGCGGAGAATGGATATATATAGATTTACTGGAAAGGTCTATATCAAGAAAGATAGCTAGATCGATCATATCAAATTAGATGCGGGCTGGACGACACTATGCAAATGCACGTGATCATATATGATATATTCGATTAATTTATTCGTCTTTATGTTTTGGTCTAATCATATATGAGATATATATCGAGTCCAAATTGGTAGCAATACTATTGTTGTGGTCTCTTAAATGTGTGACAAATTGATTCTTCTACTTGTGAAATTTATGGTCCCTTCCCTCGTGAAGAGAGTTATATATATTATGACAATATTCTTGCCACCATTTGCATCGGACCACAATATTATCCATACCAACATCCTTTGAATTTCTTTGATTGTGTCGATATTCTTTCTTTACTTTATGGACCACTTTATTAATATTTCTTACAATGGTTTGGATAATTTATGATCTATATAATATATCTTATAACTTCTTATTTTTTTTTTTTTTTTGCTACAATCACATTATAAGATTTTTTTTACTTCCAAAGATATAAGTCCTTCGAATTTAAAAGAAGTCAAAGTTTCATTATTTTTTTAGAAATGGAATTTGTTAGCATGTAAATTACAATTTATATACAAATGATTAATATGGACTAATTAATGACATCATATATATGTACACAGATCAAATGATAATCATTTTTTCTTCTTTTATTTGTAGAAATGATTGTAAATAACTAATCAAGGTGGTCCATTAGACATCAAAGTTTTATTCATTTTTTTAGAAACGGTTTAATTAATGACATCATATATAATTAACTAATAAAGGTTTTCTTCTTTTATTTATAGAAATTATTGTCAATTAACAAGTAGAAAAATTCGCCTTAAAAGATCAAAATGTCACGGGTGGATTCTCACTTAAAGCGTTTTAAATGTAAGCGAAATGTACGAAGGTGAGGTGTAATGCTAATTCTCTTTAATTAAAAATAATTTTAAGATTATTATCACTTATTTAAATAAATTATTAATTAGTCTAAAAAGAAATGGGACAGTGTTGTAGACACATTTTGTATCCCTATAATCAAGTTGAAATTTCAAATGATTTTGACAACAAATATATATTAACATTTTGACCACAAATAAATAAGAATTGAAAAATTACAACTTTTTCAAACTATGTGAAAGATTACAAGTTATGGCCTTTTGTGATTTTTGAACGTGGATGCAAAAATGTTTCATCATTTCAAATTATTAAACTTTTTTTTAACCAAAAAAAAAAGGTAGATTTATAAAGTTTTTTCTTAGTATAATATTTTCTATTTTTTTCATTTGTCATACTCAATATATATAACTATTAATGCCCTTATCAAGATTTAATTTTGAACCTTTATCTTAACAATCAAATTTGACCTAGTTGTGCATATTTCATTTCCTCTTTTTCTCATTAGATTTTTCTTTCCTCTTTCTTTTAGTTGATATTTACTCTAGTTCTCTTTACATTTTATGAACATTTCTTAGCTTAATTTGTCATACTTTAAATAAATTCGAGCAAAATTAAAAAATTTCATATCATTCCTTCAAAACAAAATTTTTTTCCTACAAAGTTTGTTTAACTAAAAAGTACGTAAATTAAGAGGCAAATAAATTCAAATTCACATATTCATTTATATATAAATGAAGAAATGTTGAGTACATTTAAAAAGACAATTAAGGCAAGTACCAAAGTCTGACTCTTGATCTAATAGTGATTCATACAAGCATTAATGACCAAATACATACCCAAACAATGACAGTTATGTTCATACTAAACCTACAAACCTTTCAACTAATTAAAAGATTCGATGAGAAATCCAAATGGAGGTAAGTAATTAGTAATTGGTTTACATCATGATTATATCTCTTACTTCAAAGACATTCTTGTTCTTAACAACAATATCGAACATGTGCATAGACTTGAATCGGCAAAAGTCCGTGGGAAGGGAGATGAGGTGAATGGTGGAGCTCTTGTGAAACTGAAGGAGGTCTGGATCATCGTAGTAGCGTTCCCACCCGAGGGATGCCAACTTCTTCGCAAGAACGGAGTATGAAGTGATTACTTCATCCGTCGAAACGTGAACCAACACTTTCCTCTTTTGCATATACCCCTGGTTCGATTCATTCTCCACCAAACGAACCACACCGTTTTTGAATAACCAAACACCCGACATTTAAATATATATTTAATGAAAGTTCTTAACTAGACTAGAGAGATTATTTGAAATTGAAGATGGGATTTTGAGGGGAAGGAAAATGGGTATATATAGAGAGAAAGATTTAACTTGGAGAGATCAGGCAAATTAAGTGGAAAGAAATTGGCCCACGTACACACGTGTATGTGATATTCTACCCTTATCCACCTTTTAATTTGGTCTCACAAAGAATGTTCTTATTAATTTAATTTGAAACATGACTATATATATTGAGTATATATGGCCATGCATGGGGTCCAATTTGGGAATACATATTCTAGGGCGAGGGTGCAATGCATGAGAATATATAAAGTTGGATTGCGATGAATTTAATTTATTTTATTATATTGGGATTGAGATGAATTCATTCTTTTTTTCTCTATAGGCTATAACATTTAAATACATTAATTAAACTTTCATAAGCACAAGATAAATATGCAGAATTATACAAATGAGTTAAGTATATATATAGTAATATTATATTTTCACGGTCTTTCGAATGCTGGTCTTTCGAATGCTGGACAAACTGGTCCTACTCCTCGTGAAGCGCATGATGAAGCGGGTTATAAGACACCATTGCCACCATTTGGCCCGGACCACAACTTTATCCACACTAACTTTCTCGGAATTTCATTGATTGTGGCCTTATTTCTCCACTCTTTCTTAAGCAATGGACCACCTTATTATTTGGAACAAAATTTGGATAGGTTATATATATATTTTTGTGATAAATGTAGATTTTACTATATTTTATAAATTAAATGCACATTAAAAAAGAATAAATAAAATGTTGCTCTTGCCTAGCATAAACTTGATTTTAATGTTCAACAAAACAGTTAATGTAAAAAATTAATTGAGCAATTCAATTTTTTTTTAAGATTTAAGAAAATGTTGAAAGAACTAGAAAGTTAAATTCTAAAAAAAAAACATAAGAAAATTCATAGTTTAGTTATCTATGATAGGAAGAGACGAGAGATCTGATGTTGGAGATGCTCCAACGGTGACTGACATATTTGTAAAAACTTTGTCCATTCGAGTAATTTGAGATTTCTACACGTGTGCTTTGATTAACAAATTATAACTTCACCAAGATGAAGATAAAAGTAAATAAAAGTTCACAAATTAATATTAAGTGGATAAAAACTTTTTCTTGTTGAAAAACTTGAAACTTTTCGTTTATAAATGGCGTGAATAATATACTTATTATGGAAAAATAAATTGAACATTAATCAAGTTTTGACAATAAGTTTAGTTTGAAAGCACAAAAATGTACAATATCATGAATGAAACATAAAAAAAAAATACATCAAACATGCACATAAATGTCAATGTAGTAAAATCAACATGACACTAATAAAATATATAGATTTTTAAAAGAACTCAATTCAATTCGATATGAATATGAATGTCTTTATCTTGATTTAATTTGGACATTTAGTTTGACAATCAAAATTGACGTGGATATGCATCTTTTTTTGCTTTGATTTTTCTTTCCTCAATGCCTTTTTAATCAAGTTTTGCTCTTAATTTTTTTTTTGCGTTTTATCAACATCTTAATTTGTCATTGCTAACCGAAAAGGCAATAAAATATTTCATATCACTCTTTTAGAACAATTCATCTAATTAAAAATATTGGTCCTAATCTATAACAAGCAAATAAATGATGAAATGTTGTCTTACATGAAAACTTCATTTTTACCGCACAAACATTAAAAAAAACCGAATACATGTATACGATTTAATCAACTACATGTATCCAAAAGTAGGTGCTTCTTATTGGATGCTCTTTGGCATAAATTAAAAAAAAAAATAGCAATGAGTTTTTTTTTAAATACAATAAAAAAATATTAATTTGACAGCTTAATTTCTCTAATTGTTGAGAAGACCCGCAAAAGGCTGTTGGAATCCTCTATTACGAAAAGGCTCGTGTGTCCTCTAACAAGGAAGATAAAAATGTACTATTATTAGATATTTTACATAACTAAATGACTTTCCATATATATATATTAATCAAATTTTATTTTTCCAACTGAAAAAATTAGACAGGTAGTTTTCATGGAACAAACAAACATTTAATTAAGTTATATTGCTTACTATATAATATACATTTGGTCAACGACCAAAATAGTGACACTTACTATGTTAGCTAGAAATAAACTAGTGTTCATTCTAATAGGAGATCACAAGAACAACTTAAATTACATGAGGACAATATCTCTGACTTCGAACACATTTTTGTTCTTGACGACGATGTCAAACATGTGCATAGGTTTAAAGTGACAAAAATCTCTTGGGAGGGAGATGAGGTGGATGGTGGAGCTCTTATGGAATTGGAGTAGGTCCGGTTCATCGTAGTAACGTTCCCAACCGAGCGAGACCAACTTCTTCTCAAGAACAGAGTATGAAGAAATGACTTCATCCGTAGAAACATGAACCAACACTTTTTTCCTCTGCATATACCCCTGATTCGACTCGTTTTCCACCAGACGAACCACCCCATTTTTGAATAACCAAACTCCCGACATTTAAACTAATATAATTATATAAGGAAAGTATATATTGTTTGGAGAGAGATATGAGTAATTGGTAGGACTAGCTAGTTGAAGTTGGAGATGAGATTTTGAAGGGGGCGGAGAATGGATATATATAGATTAATTGGAAAGGTCTATATCGAGAAAGATAGCTAGATCGATCGTATCAAATTAGATGCGGGCTGGACTACACTATGGACATGCACGTGATCATATATGATATATTCGATCATTTTATTCGTCTTTAGTTTTGGTTTAATCATAAATGAGCTAGATATATATTGGTAGTAATATTATGGTTGTGGTCTCTTAAATGTGTGACAAGTTGATCTACTCGTGAAACTTATGGTCCCGCCCCTCGTGAAGAGAAATATATATATTATGACAATATTCTTGCCACCATTTGCAATCGGACCACAATATTATCCATACCAACATCCTTGGAATTTCTTTGATTGGGTCTATATATATTCTTTCTTTACTTTATGGACCACTTTATTAATATTTAAGACAAGGTTTGGATAACTTATCTATATAATATATCTTATAACTTTATATTTTTCACTACAATCACATTATAAGATTTTTTTTTTTACTTCCAAAGATATAAGTCCTTTGAATTTTAAAAGAAGTCAAAGTTTCATTCATTTTTTTAGAAACGGAATTTGTATGTATGTAATTACAATTTATATACTAATGATTAATATGGACTAATTAATTAATGACATTATATATATATATATATTGATGATAATCATTTTTTCTTCTTTTATTTGTAAAAATTATTGTAATTAATTCATTAAGGTAGTTCATTAGAAAAAAAATGACTTAAAAAACTAAAATATCACGGGTTGAATTCTCACTAAAAGCGTTTTGAATGAAAGTGAAATATTATGAATGCGGGATGTAATGTTAGTTCTCTTTACTTAAAAAAAAATAAATTATTGTCACTTATTTAAATAAATTAATAATTAATTAGAAAAAGTATGGTAGACACATTTTGTATCCATATAATTAAGTTGAAATTTCAAATGATTTTGACCATACAAATATATATTAACATTTTGACCACAAATAAATTGAGAATTAAAAATGACAACTTTTCCAAACTATGTGAAAGGTCATGAGTTATGGCCTTTTGTGATTTTTGAACGTGGATCCCTGAAAGTTTCATCATTTCAAATTATTACCCTTTTTTCCAAAAAAAAAGGGTAGATTTATAAAGTTTTTTCTTAGTATAATATTTTCTATTTTTTCATTTGTCATACTCAATATATATAACTATTAATGCCCTTATCAAGATTTGATTTTGGACTTTTATCTTAACAATCAAATTTGACCCTAGTTGTACATATTTCATTTCCTATTTTCTCCTTAGATTTTTCTTTCCTCTTTCTTTTAATCGAAATTTACTCTAGTTCTCTTTTACATTTTATCAACATTTCTTAGCTCAGTTTGTCATACTTTTGAAAAATTCGAGCAAGAATTAAAAGATTTCATATCATTCATTCAAAACAACTTTTTTTGAACAAAGTTCAATTATTAACTGAAAATGTATGTAAATTAAGAGGCAAATAAATTCAAATTCACACATTCATTTATATATAAATGAAGAAATGTTGAGTACAATTAAAGACACCGAAGTCTGACTCTTAATCTATTCGTGATTCATATATACATTAATCAACTACATACTCAAACAATGACAGTTATGTTGATACTAAACCTACAAACCTTTCAACTAATTAAAAGATTCGATGAGGAATCCAAATTGGTTTACATCATGATTATATCTCTTACTTCAAAGACATTCATGTTCTTGACAACAAAATAAGTTGCTCTCGTAAGGCTTGTTTTACTTTATAACTCTATTTTTTCCTCTTTTGTTTTGATATCACGAATCTTTCTTCGAATGAATGACCAAAGAACTACATAATATTGAGCAATTAAAAAAACCACCATTTTGTTGAAAACAATACTAGTTTATTTAGTTTTTGTCTTTGTTTAGTAATAGGCGGACAAATCATTTTATGTACGTTTAGAAAAGTTTAATAAATATCTCAAATATTTTGTTTATTAATCAACTATTGGTTTGGTTTGAAAGAGGCTATAATGGACAATCTTAAACTTGGAAAAAACATAAAAAAAATACTGGAGAAGAAACAAAGAAGACAAAAAATTACTTTGGTGTCTGACGACCAATAAGAAATTAAGGCATCCACGTGTCTTCAAGAGAGTTTACCTAAATATCCCCCAAATAGTGGATGATAGAAGGACTCCCTAGTACAAGATAATCAATAATTTATTAATTAATTATAACTCCACCAATCACTTATTTTCATTTTTTTACCCTTTCCATTTTTTAAAACCACAACCAAGCACAACCTTAGTATCCATTAATAACCCCTAAATTGCATTGGACTGCTAACTTATTAAACAATGTTTTACGAAAAGAAAAGAGAGAAAATAGAAACTTAGAATATCGTTTTATAATGTATTTAAAAGATTGACGATGAATTTACATATTATTTGGAGTATAAATAATGTAAGCCTTAATTCATCTAAATTACTCTTATGAAAATACAGAAAGTCCCAAATCGGGCCTAGGGATGGTAACATGCTTACCCGCTGGATAGTGAAGTACCTATTTCCGAACTCACATTTTATTTTATTACTCGACTCCGAACTTGATGAGTATCTCTATTTATATTCTCATTTTCAATTCGTCGGGTATCCGATTTCCGACGGATAACTAATTATCCAATGAAAATATGAATTTATATTTGTTATTCTCTAAATATTTAAAACACAAATTAAAATATTAATTATTTGCATGGTTATGTTGTACAAATTGAAACATATTTATTACATATTTGAATTCAACCAAAATTAAAAAAAATATAAAAAAGTTAGAATAAATATTTTTGGAAATAAAGAGTATAGAGTGATTTGGGAGAGAACATATTTTGTGTTATTAAATAATGAAATATTAAGAATAATATTAATAATAATAATAATATTAATATTAATAATAATATTTTTAATATTATTTTTAATAATAATATTATTAATATTAATATTATTATAATTATCATTAATATTATTATTAATATTAATAATATTATTAATAATAATATTATTATTAATATTATTATTAATGTTATTAATATTATTATTAATATTATTATTATGAAAATTATTAATATTATTATTATTATTAATATTAATAATTATATTATTAATAATATTAATATTATTATTATTAATATTATGAATATTATTAGTATTATTAATATTATTATTATTAATAATATTATTATTAATATTATGAATATTATTAATATTATTATTATGAATATTATTAATAATAATTAATATTATTATTAATAATAATTAAGATTATTATTAATAATATTATTAATATTAATAATAATATTATTATTAATAATAATATTATTATAAATATTAATAATATTATTATTATTAATAATAATATTATTATAAATATTATTAATATTATTATTTGTAAAAAATTAATATTTTTATATATAAAAAAATTATTAATAATATTAATATTATTATTATTAATATTATGAATATTATTAGTATTATTAATATTATTAGTATTAATATTATTAATATTATTAATAATATTAATAATAATTAATATTATTATTAATAATAATATTAATAATAATATTTTTATTAATAATAATATTAATAATAATATTTTTATTAATATTATTATTAATAATATTAATAATAATAATAATATTATTAATAATAATATTAATATTATTATTAATAATAATAATATTATTAATAATAATATTAATAATAATAATAATAATAATATTAATAATATTAATAATATTAATATTATTAATAATATTATTATTATTAATATTATTATTATAAAAATTAATATTATTATATAAAAAATTATAATAATGATATAAAACACAATAATTAATAATATTATTGGAGTACACAATTTTTTTGAGAGAATAAGAAGAAAATGCCTTGTAATATTAATATTAATAATAATAATAATAATAATAATAATAATAATAATATTAAAAGTAATATTAATAATAATAATATTAATAATTTTAATAATATTAATTTTAATATTAATATCATTAATTAATATTAATAATAATATTATTAATAATAATAATAATAATATTAATATTAATATTATTATTATTATTTTTATTTTTATTTATAATATTAATATTATTAACAATATTAATATTATTAATAATAAAATTAATAATAATAGTAATATTAATAATAATAATAATAATTATAATATTAATAATATTAATAATATTAATAATATTTATAATATTTATAATATTTATAATATTTATAATATTAATAATATTTATAATAATATTAATATTAATATTAATATTATAAATAATAATATTATTATTATTATAATAATATTATTATTATTAATATTTTATTAATATTATTATTATTATTTTTATTTATAATATTAATATTATTAACAATATTAATATTATTAATATTATTAATAATAAAATTAATAATAATAGTAATATTAATAATAATAATAATAATATTAATAATAATAATAATATTAATAATAATATTTATAATATTTATAATATTTATAATATTAATAATATTAATAATATTAATAATATTAATAATATTAATAATATTAATAATATTAATAATATTAATAATATTAATATTTATAATATTAATATTAATAATATTATTAATATTATTAATATTAATAATATAAATATTAATAATAATATTAATAATAATATTAATAATAATATTATTATTATTAATATTATTAAAATTATTAAAATTATTAATATTATTAATATTATTATAATTAATAATAATAATATAATTATTATTAATATTATTAATAATATTAATATATTAATAATATTATTATTATTATTAATAAAAATAATAAAAAGATTATTATTAATATTAATAATAATAATATTATTATTAATATTAATAATAATCTTTTTATTATTAATAATAATATTAATAATAATAATATTATTATTATTAATAATAATATTATTATTAATATTAATATTATTATTATTAATATTATTAATATTATTAATAATAATATTAATAATATTAATTAATAATAATAATATTAATATTATTATTATTATTAATATTACTATTATTATTATTATTATTATTATTATTTTTAAATTGATTTTTGGAAAAATATTCTTGAGGCAAATTATTCTTTATTTTTATGGTTGTCAGAAAACAGTAGTAAAGATAACTGGGTGTTTCGAGTCGAAGATTTACATATTAATATTATTATTAATATTACTATTATTATTAATAATATTATTAATATTAATGTTATTATTATTAATATTAATATTATTGTTATTATTATTAATATTATTATTGTTATTAATATTAATAATAATATTAATAAAAATAATAATAATAATATTATTATTAAAATAAAAATAATAATATTAATATTATTATTAATATTATTAATATTAATATAATAATATTAATATTAATATTATTAGTAATAATAATATTATTATTAATATTAATCATATTAATAATAATATTATTAGTAATAATAATATTATTATTAATATTAATAATATTAATAATAATAATATTATTAATCTTAATTATATTAATATTATTAAAATTATTAATATTAATATTATTAATATTATTAAAATTATTAATATTAATATTATTAATATTAATAATATTAATATTATTAATATTAATAATAATGTTATTGATAATAATAATATTATTAATATTAATAATAATGTTATTAATAATAATAATATTATTAATATTATTATTATTATTAATATTAATAACTATAATAATATTAATAATATTATTAATAATAATAATATTATTATTATTATTATTAATAATAATATTATTATTATTATTAATAATAATAATATTATTAATATTAATAATAATAATATTATTAATATTAATAATAATAATAATAATAATATTAATAATATTAATAATAATATTATTATTAATATTAATAATAATATTATTATTATTATTAATATTATGAATATTATTAGTATTAATATTATTAATAATAATTAATATTATTATTAATAATATTATGAATAATAATATTATTATTAATAATAATGTTATTATTAATATTATTATTATTGAAAAATTAATATTTTTATATAAAAAAAATTAGAATAATAATTTTATTATTAAAAATATTAATAATAATAATAATATTAATAATATTAATATTATTAACATTATTATTATTAATAATAATAATATTATTATTATTATTACTATTTTTAATAATAATATTATTATTATAATTTTTTTATATAAAAATATTAATTTTTCATAATAATAATATTAATAATAATATAATTATTAATAATATTATTAATAATAATATTAATTATTATTAATAATATTAATATTATTATTAATATTAATAATATTAATAATATTATTATTATTAAAATTATGAAAATTAATAAAATTATGAAAATTATTATTATTTTTAATAATATTATTAATATTAATATTCTTATTATTAATATTAATAATAATATTATTATTCATAATAATAATATTTATATTAATAATGGATCAAAAAATATTATTAATAATAATAATAATATTAAAATTAATATTAATATTAACATTAATATTAATAATATTATTATTAATATTAATATTAAAATTATTATTAATAATTATAATAATATTATTAATATTAATATTATTATTATTATGAATATTAATATTAATATTATTAATATTAATAATGATATTATTAATAATTATAATATTAATAATAATAATAATAATATTAATATTAATAATAATAATATTAATATCCTTATTTAATTAACCAAAATTTCAAAATATTTTTTATTTTCAAATTATTATTATTTTTTATTTATATATATCAATAATTTTTAAGTATTTTTATTAAAAATAATCTTTATATCTTCACAGTGCCCATTATTCAATTGTTTTCTCTTAATTTTTTTAAAACCATAACCGTACAAGACTTAGATGTTCAAAAGAGCTCAATTGGATATGAATGTATTTATCTAAATTTAATTTGGACACTTAGTTTGGCATTCAAAATCTAGTGGTTATGCATTTTTTATTTTCTTTTTTTCTTTGATTTTTCTTTCCTCGATACCTTTTTAATCCAGCTTTACTCTTACCTTTACTTTTACTCTTACTCTTTTTATCGATATCTTAATTTGTCATCCTACCCGAAAAGACAATAAAACATTTCATATCATTCCTTTAGAACAATTTTCTTTTCCAACAATTCATCTAATAAAAAATATTGGTCCTAATGTAACGAGCAAATAAATTCAAATTCATACATTTATTTATAAATGATGAAATGTTGTCGTACTTAAGAACTTTATTTTTACTGCACAAATATTTAATGAAACTGAATCGTAATATACATTTAATCAACTATGTAGCCAAACAATGAAAATTATATTGCTACTAAACCTACAAACCTTTCTCCTAATTAAAAGATTCGGCGAGGAAGCCAAATGGATGTAAGTGGTTATAAGTTATTGGTTTACATCATGATTATATCTCTTACTTCGAAAACATTCTTGTTCTTGACAACAATATCGAACATGTGCATAGACTTGAAGCGGCAAAAGTCCGTGGGAAGAGAAATAAGATGAATTGTGGAACTCTTGTGAAACTGAAGAAAGTCTGGATCATCGTAATAGCGTTCCCACCCGAGAGGTGCCAACTTCTTCTCAAGAACCGAGTATGAAGTGATCACTTCATCACTAGAAATGTGAACCAACACTTTCCTTTTCTGCATATACCCTTGGTTGGACTCGTTCTCCACCAAACGAACCACCCCATTTTTGAATAACCATACACCCGACATTTAAATATATATGTAACGAAAGTTCTTAACCAAAGAGACTATTTGATAATGTGTAGTTGAAATTGAAGATGAGATTTTGAGAGGGATGAGAATGGGTATATATAGAGAGAAAGATTTAAGTTGGAGATCGAGATCAGCCAAGCGAAAGTGGAAAGGTAATTGTGTCCAAAAAGAATTCAGCCACGCACGTGCACGTGAAATATATTCCACCATTATCCACCTTTTAATTAATTGGTCACACCAAGAATGTTCTTATTAATTTTATTTTATTTTGAAACATGACTATATTCTATAATGAGCGTATACATGGGGGTCCAATTTTGTAATACATATTATGGGGTGATTTTGAAACATGACTATCTAGAGATGTTCATAATTGTTGGATCTTTATTTTATTTTATTTTATTGGGATTGAGATGAATTCAATATTCTTATTCTCTCTTATAACATTTCATTATCAATTAAACTTTCATAAGCCCGAGATAAAAATAAGTTTGAATTTACAAGGTTTGCAATAAGCTTTTATACTAAAAGAAATGAGAATATTATGATAGTGTTGAGTTTTAGAATATGTATTATATTATTATATTCGGTCTCTTGAATGTTGGACAAATCGGTCCTACCCCTCGTGAAGCACATCATTAGCAAGGTTGTAAGACACCCTTGCCACCATTGGCCTAGGACCGCGACTTTATCCATATCAACTCTCTCGGAATTTCATTGATTAATGTTGGCCTTCTTTTTCAACTTTTTTCTACATAATGCATGGACCACTTTTATTATTTGGAACAAAATTTGGATAAGTTATATATATATATATATATATATATATATATATATATATATATATATATATAATATCATGATAATACTATATATTTTGATATAATATTCAAAAGATGTCAAAGATTACATTTTATAAAAAAAATTACATATATCAATAAAGATCAAAACTCGGAAGATATTGGGATGAGGTTTCAACCGAGCTTGATCACGTTTAACCTTTTGGTGTGCGATCTCACACCGTTGTTGAAGATGCAAACACCTCTCTTTGCAAGCTTGCAAGAGAGAACTCAAATAATTCCATCAATATTGTATGCTCAATAAATTTATTAAATAAATGGTCATTAATGACAACAGTTCTCAAAATTTTATGAAACCACCTAAGAATGGATAAAAAAAATATTTGAAAATGCCGAGAAGCAAGGATAAAAAGACAAAGGCAGTAACTTAAAATTTATAGTGGTATAAATTATTATGCAAAAAATCTCATGCACATAAATTTATAGTTATTTGTTTATTTTAATCTTTGTTTAGTTCATGAATCATGACAACATTGGTGTATCAATATATTTTTATTGGCTAGCTTGTTTCAATTATTTAAAAGTCATTTCCTTGAATTTATTTTCCTAAAAAAATCTGCCTATATATATAGTAGAGCCATTGACAACATTTAATTATTTGTTTAGAAATAATTTGCATTTTTTAAATATACAATTCCTTAAAAACACTTTCACGAAATATTTAAATAAGTGACAATACAAAACATTAATGTTTGACCACTATTAATAGATTAAAACAGAGCTCATACATGCATGCTTTATGTATAATTGTACAAAATGTGTGAAGCCTTGCTTTAATGAGTGTTTTTTCATTAACTTTAATCGTTTTGTTGTTACTTCATTGATTGAGAATAGCTCGAGTAGATCTTGACTCCGCCCGAGAACCATGATATCCATACTCCATGAAAATCATCGATCTTTACTCATGATCCTACTCGGTTTTTTTAAAGCCTCAAATTGTGACCCCATAGGTGTGCCTAAAATTCAGTTTCAGTCTTTTAAACTTTGAGTTTTTTTTTTGGTTGTTGGGACTTTCACTATCATTTGATGCTTTATGGTACTGTGAACATACTCTCTTGATTAACTCATTACGTCACAACTTGTATTATTATGGTTTCAATTTTTCTTAATCTAAAAGCAACTTTTAGGTTTGATTAATTAATAGTTTCACACTTATAAAAGGAAAATCACACATTCATTTACAAATGATGAAAAATTAAGTTTGATTAATCTTCATATGTATATACATAATTTAGTCAACTTTATACAATGACCAAAGCTACGTACAACCTTAATTAATTAACTAATTAATTAATCACAAATGGAGGTGGCTCATATATATATAGTTAATAATTAGCTTCCTAGCTAATTAATTGATTTAATTAATTAATTAATTAATTACATGACAATGATATCTCTTACTTCAAAAACATTCTTGTTCTTGACAACGATGTCAAACATGTGCATGGATTTGAATCGGCAGAAGTCTTTGGGAAGAGAGATGAGGTGAACGGTGGAGCTCTTATGAAATTGAAGTAAGTCTGGATCATCGAAATAACGTTCCCACCCGAGAGATGCCAACTTCTTCTCAAGAACCGAGTACGAAGTGATCACTTCATCCGTCGAAATATGAACCAACACTTTTCTCTTCTGCATATACCCCTGATTTGACTCGTTCTCAACTAAATGAATCACTCCGTTTTTAAACAACCAAACCCCCGACATTTAGTTAATGATATAACTAACCTAAGTTGGTGCAATGAAACCCTAGTAGTTGAATTAGTTGAATTTGGAGATGAGATTTTGGTGGGAACTGAGGATGGGTATATATATATATATATATATAGATAAGGGGCAATACATGTGGAAAGGTTTTTGATTGAGTATAAATAAATAAATGATGTGGATATTAATTTGATCTATTAAAAAAAAATTCCAAATCAAATATTGAATCGACACAACCCACGGACTTGCACGTGAACATGATATTCCACCAAATACAATAACGTCTTTAAATTGTTCTCTCTAATTGGTCCAATTTGAATCAGTGCTTTTAATTTTATTTTTTTAGATTCTGTCCCCTTAATGTTATTTCAAGATTGCATAATAAATATTTAAATATATAGTAAGATTGAAAAAAATATAGTTTATGTGTTAAAAGAGTTTCAGATTTAATTCCTATTGAAGTATTATTTTAAATAAAAATATTTATTACTGTGAACTTTGTTAGATTACCCTTAAAGCATCTTTATTCATGACCCAAAAATGGGTCAGGATGCCAGTTATAGTTGATTTTGTGAATTTATCATGACCAATGACCAAAACCACAATCAGGTCATTGAGTCTTGGTTTTTGTCAAATTTTGACAAAAATCATAACCAAACTCATTCAATAAAATGCTGTCATTTGTCAGCATCTGATTGGTTGTCCAGATTTTCTTTATCTCTTATCTTTAAAACCCGATTTTAGTATTATTTATAATTAAAAAAATATATATATATCAAAATTCATAATTTTTCGAGATCTGTAAATAGAGACCAATCTTCCTCTATTTCGGAGCAAAAAAAATCACAATTTTCTCCATTTTTACTAATTATTTTACAATTATTTATAATTAATACTAAATTATTATTTTAAAAAATTAAAAAACATTATTAATGTATAAAAATTAGAAATTAAATATTATTATTATATTTAAAAATTATTTAATTTAAAAATAAAAATAATATTTTTTAATTCATTATCAAGATTTTATTGGTAAAAAAAAAAAAAAAAAAAAAAGTTTATTAACAAGGATGGTATTAATATATTTTTTTTATTTTCTTGAGAAGATGTTTAGTAGTCTTTTCTTTTCTCTTTTAAAAAAGTTAAGAATTATCTTTAAAAAAATTGATGAATGGACAATGATTATGTCCTAGAAAAAAAAACTTGGTTATTAATGATGAAAATTGGAGTGTTTGACATTTTTTTAATCTTTTTTATTTCCAGTCTTAACATTTATTAGATTTGGGAGAGATAAAATAATTTTTTGGATTAAGTTTGAGAGATAAAAGGTGAAATTTATCCACAACATTCTACTTACAATTTATCAGTATTATCTTAAATTAAAAAAAAAAAACACAAACTCAATAAAAAATACCAACATAATATTCTTGAGAAATAAATAGATCGGTAAAATATTACAAAACAATAAAGCATAGCAACCATACCCATGAAGTGAGCCTGGCACCTGTCGTCCAGGTCGACTTGGGTCAATGAACCAAAAGTTTATAGGCACCAATTTTTTTTATAATAAAAACTTTAATTTTTTTTTTTTTAACATAAAAACATATTTTTAATATCATTGTCTTGATTTTTTATAAATATTTTTTCTCCAATCGGGTTGAATAAATTAGTGGACCGACTTAATCGTATGAAACATAATTCTTAATTGGATAATAGTTATAATCTCAATTTTAAAAAAAAATTTATAAAACAAACTTTTAAAAGTTTTGGTTCAAATTCATTAAAAAAGTATATTAAACAAACGGGTGTTTAAAAAATCGGCTACTTGTAATTAATTCAATAACCGGAATTTTGCATGCTGTAGACACAAATCTCAATCCCTATTTCATATTATAGGAATCATAAAATAGGGAAGTCTGATTTTACATCAACCTTTTGGTACGTCTAGAGTCTTTTTGGTACATAATTAGTCTCACTAAATTTTTTGTAAACTTCTTGTTAAACATACATTTTTTTTAAACATTTAATTTGATACTCAACATACATTCTTGAAGAGTTCAAATATTATTTAAAACATTCATATAATTTTTTTTGAAAAACAATTAAAATATTAATTACAATAATAAATTAATTAAATTAGAAATTAAACAATTTCTTCTCTATAGTGGTTAAAATTTAAACACAACTTCATTAATATAAATGTACAATAATATTTTTGGTAGTAATTAAACTCCTTCATTCAAACACCATTAACATTAAACCACAAATTATTATAAAAAAAAACAGAAATAAATAAATAAAATAATAATAAAATAAATAAATAAAAGTCAAAATCCACAATCAAACCCATCATCGAGCATATCGCCTATCAAAAGGCCACCGACTGCACCTCCAACGAGTCCTGCCCCCAAACCTAACCCCAAACCATTATTACTGCTTTGATGATGTGCTTGCTGACCCGGCGGGTATCCGTAACCCGCTTGAGGCGGCGGCGGTGGGTATCCGTAACCCGGATGCGGCGGCGGCGGCGGGTATCCGTACCCTGCTTGAGCCGGCGGCGGAGGCGGTGGGTATCCATATCCGGCTTGAGGCGGCGGCGGTGGGTATCCATATCCGGCTGGAGGCGGCGGCGGAGGAGGGTATCCGTATCCAGCTTGCGGCGGCGGATAACTATCATACCCGTATCCGGCCGTGGGCGGCGGCGGCTGCGGCTGATAATGATAACCTCCCGGAGGAGCTGCATAGGGAACTTCCGGTGCTGTCCCGCAAGGTTGTGGGTGGTAAGCGGCGGCGCTAGTCCCCGGATGAGCCAATAGCGGATCCGGCAGATTGTAACCCGGTGGAGGAGGAGGAGGTGGGTAAGAGATGTTGGTGGGACCCGACACGGATGGATAAGCCGTTACCGGATCCTCCAGTTTTTCCGGCGCCGGCTGCGGCAACGGAGCAGAGACTTTGTCTCCCCATTTGTAAGAAAAATTAAGTTCGCCTTTTGGCTTCCCAGAGGGCATTCTGACCTGGTAAGTGACGAATTGAGGCTTGTCCTCACCGGCGTGACCGAGAAGATCTGTAATCGGAACGGTTACCTCACCGATTTCTTTGTCCCCGAGGGCCCTATCACATCGGAGTTTAAAAACAAGGCTGAGGAGATTCCGACTGACTGAGGATTCATCGAGGATGAAGTTCATCGGGGAATTCCAGTTGGGATTCGTGTTGCCTTCCCTGTCGACGGGTGTTTTCTGACTGGCGGAGTATGAATCGCCGGCGATTGTTACGTGGACGTAGGCGTCCATCTTGGTTATGAAATTAACATTGTTGAGATGTTTGGCAGATCTTACGTTGATCTCTAACGTTCGGGAACCCATGTTGTTTTTCGATGAAAGAAATTTCTAGAGAGAAAAGGAAAATAGAAAGAAAATGGGGATCTTGATTTTGTTTGTAGAAAGAAGAAGAAGAAGAAAGGGTCAACTTTCTATGGCTGGCTGGCATATTCATTCTGACCAAGTGTGTAACCATATCTATCATAATTAGTGGGCTACACCATTCACATTTTAATTAAATTTAAATAAATAGTTCAAATTTAAATAGTATTTGTATACTTGTCATTTAGAAGCTTTCTTTCTTTTCATATGATGTCAACTTGACACCTACTTTAATAAATTTTATGTACCCTTTATATTTTAATGGTTTCTAATCAAACAAATATTAATTTTAAAAAAATGAAACAATAGACACATCATATTGCTCAATAAAAGATTGCCTTTTTATTTATTTTTTAAAATATTAAATTTTGTATTAATAAAATTTTGAGATTAAAACTTTATGTTATATAAACATTATAAAAGGAAAGAAATTGATTGATCTAATAAGTTATAGTTAAAAGTCATAATCAGAAAGCACAATATAATTTCTAACTTGAAAACCATGTCATATTATCTAAAAAAATATCAACTTACTTTCTTCTTAGCTTAGTTTAAAATTTTATAAAAAGTTTGATAGAATGAAATCAAACATTTTCTATCAAATCAAATACAGATATGATCACTGTGATCTTTTTATTTTGTTTGATAATTTAATAATTATGATTGAATGTTAATGTATTGTTTGATCATCACATTCATATGTTGGGTAATTTTTTTTTACTTTACTTGTTATAATTAAACATGTGTTTTCTTAAATAGAACTGTAAGTCGTTATTACGAGGTATCATTCTAATTTTATACATTAAAATAAAAAACAAATTTGCATACTAGTTTAGATCAATTCAGGTTAACTTTATATATATCAAACACACACAAGTTTAATTATAGTACATTACAAGATAGTTATATTTTTACAAATCTCTAACTCTGAATATATTAATTATTGTTAACGACATATCGCATATGGAACTGAGGAAGGTTTGGTTCGTTGTAGCAGTGCTCCGACCCGAGTGAGAGGCCAACTTCTTCTCAAGAGCCTCTATATGATGTATGATTGAATACTAGTAAAAGAAAAAGAAAAAAACAACTTTATGGTTGATGTAACTATATCAGCATGGTCCAATTTGTTGTCCGGGATTGAAGTGAGACAAATAGATTTTAATTGTATGGTCCTTTGAATGATCATTGTCATTTGCCTTGGACCATTAATTATTTAATTTCTTAGCCAGGTTGGAAATTCATTTTATTACTTTAAATGATGGACCACATGATATAATAACATATATATATCTGAATTTGCATTTGCTTTAGAGAATAAGAACCTACCTAGCGTGATCATCTATCTAATCTCCCAACAATAATATATATATATATATATATATATATATATGATTATGATTTAAAACTGTAAATAAGAAAAGTCTATAAATATATAGCACTTCATCGCATCCAAAATTCATACATTATAACTAAAAATATGAAATAAAATCCTCTTAACTTAAACAAAATATTCACAATTCTAGAATGCCCACTTTAGACCAGGAAAAGTCTGTCACAAATTAAGGAATGAAGAAATTTAGGTGAAAGTTAGTTTAGATTTGATGGTAGGACGGCCTGCTGTTATCAAAGACCCATCAACTAAAGCTTCCATTACTCTTGCAGTTGGAGGACTCCTCCTACCACTCTTCCTCTGCCCACACCATTCTCAATAGCCTGCACCGTCGTCGTCTGCTCCTCCTCATCCGATGGTTTCTTTGGTTCATTACAATCCAAGCCGTCTTCATCCTTCGTCAAAAAAATGCCACATGGATCGAAACCGTCTGGCACTGGAGGAGGATAATTAAGGTCAAACAACACTGGAGGAGGATAATTAAGGTCAAACAATGGACGCGGTTCTTCTGACATCTTCTTCTGTTGTTTCTTAGCAGGCTCAGGCTCAGAACTGCTCCCATCAACCTCCTCTAGAAGGATAGGATCCATTCCGTTTTCAGAATCTATATGATTAATAGTGTCCACCACATTACAAAACAGGCTAATCGAATCATGATTTTCACACTCTTTTAGTGGCTCCTCCTCCTCCTTAACAGCCTCTAGAAGGCTAGGATCCGAGAAAACCTTGTTCAAGACATCCAGAGCTGAATCAAAATAGTGCATTCCTTTTACTAATCCCCCTCTTCTCGAGAACTTTGCAACCCCTGGAACTAAAAATACTAGAGATTCTGTTTTGGTATACCATGATCTCAGCTGTTCCGAATGCCACCCTCGTGCAAGCAAAAGAGGCCAAACAGCTTCCCAAAATAAACCATCATTCTGCGCACCCTTCCTTTTATGGATATCTGATCCACTTAAAAATTCAATAATTTGGGCAGGCGTAAGAGAAGAAAAACATGTTAGTCCATCCGGGAGATCAAGTTTTCTTTTCCGAGGCCCTCTCATCATTCTTGTTAGATCTTTCTTTCCTTTTCCTATCGCCACTGCTTCTACCAAATTCTTCGTACCAGTAATATCTTTTAAGGTTAAGACGAATTCTACCAATGTCATCTTCCTATCTTTGAACAATTTAGAAGCCTGTTGTTTGTTTCACAACCAAAATTAGAAACTAGAATAATCCAATAAAAACAAGCATGAGAATGTAAATATTACCTGGGATATAGATTTTTCACCTTCTTCTGACACATGCGTAGACAAACGATTCAACAGTTCTTCCAATCTGAAGCCGTTGAAAATCCATTTCCCTAAAAATATCGTCCCCTTTACAGCTTTCTTGCAATCTGACCATTTACGATATTCATCGCTCTCATAGAATTTATTTCCATAGTAGAATGAGATTATGTCGCATCCTAGAAACTTCTTTACATGCTTAAAATCTTTCCCAAATATACAGAGACTGAGGAGGAGACTCCCCTTTTCTATTTTTCCTGAAAAACCATCGTTAATTGAGTCCAAATCAAGAACCTTTGTATTAAATTTATTCTTAATTTCACTAATATATTTGGATCGTGATATTAGTGAAGGGATTTCAGTTTGGTAATTATATCCAACTCGAGGAGACTTTTCTTCATGATCAGCAATGATAGTCATGTTGATCTGCAATGATTATGAAAATATCTTAATATTCAATCAATGATAAAATGTGATTAGCATTATATTCTATCAGATGTGACGAAGATGATGATAAAATCTGAAATATTAAAAGATATAGAAATCAGATTGCAGGTAATTGAAAGAGATGATAACACATGCATGAGTTATTGAATTCTTCTAATTATGATCTTCAAAAGTGAGAATAGATTCTACCCATCAAATATTGTAAAGAAGAACCCTGTCCTAAACCCTAACAGCTAAATCCGGCACAAAATGCAGAATCACTTTTCATAGAAAAACCTTTTTTACCAAACAGACAAGAGAATTATCGGATGATACGATCAAACTCGACTAGTACAATTGAAGGAGAATATAAGGATTATATGTGAATTAATGTATTAAAGAAAGATTACATTAGATGTAAGATATACATATATAATTAAATGGGATTAAACCTGATTTAGAAAAGATTTGAATTAACCGTGAACTTGTGAAGAGGGAATATGATACTCTGTCGCTTCTCTCTTTGTTTACTACTAGTCGAGAGGGCAGAGGAGGGATATTGGACCATATATGAATAGATATTTATAATTAACAAAACCCCTTTATTATCTTAGATTTGTTTTATTATTTATACTCAAGGCATACACGGTCTTGTTAGGATTAGGGTTTTAAAAAAAATATGATTATTTAAAATTTGATGATTGGTGATAATTCTAATAATGTAGAGATTTATTTGGTAAAAATACTTAAAATGTATTAATATAAAATAAAAATAATAATTTAAAATAGAAGATTTTAGATGAATTAGAGGGAAAATGAGATAGATGTTTTTGAATTGAGTTATTTAAATAACTCAAAAACCGAAAATGCCCCTGAAACAATAAGCCCTTATTTTTTTTTTATGTACATTCATTCATCCATCAATGGATTAAACATTATAATCATGAAAACTAGAATGCAAAAATGTTGTGATGAATCAAGTAATTGAAATAGGCATCGATCAAATGATTACTGAGGGGTATAAGGAATACCTGATCGATCATCTTCCCAGCAATTTAACAACACGATCCTTATATAGAAATTCTCCATCATCGGATTTATTAATTACAAGATCTATTTTGAATTCAGAATTGAATTGAAAATCCTATTTTGAATTCAGAATTGAATTGAAAATCCTATTTTGAATTCAGAATTGAATTGAAAATCCTAAGGATTGATGGAAAGTCTGTCAACCAGATCTGCAGCAATTAAACAAAAATAATCTAGGATAGTAATTAAATCGAATTGTACCTGTAAGTGATTGGAATTGAATTGTATCGGATTGAAGAAGTTCAATCCCTACAGCACAATCGAATTGGCTGGCCAACCGTAAGCTATCGTTCGTATCCTCCATAATCCTAATCAACATGAGCCAAAGTTCATTGTTCAACTACAACGATGATGAAGATTCACGTATTTAAGCAGCAGCGAGATATCGATTACCTTGTAGAAGAAGATTAAGCCTCCAGACTTGTTGATAATGTAAATAGAAATCTTCTTCTTCTTCTTCTTCTTCGTCTAACACAGAGAAGACAGACCTCAAGATCGTGAAGTCTACTTGTTCCAAACCCTAGCCAACAACTTGTGGGCATGGATAACAGTTATAACCACCGCCGCCATCACTTTCTGGCCGGGAACTAATACAGCCACCACCGCCTCCTCTGCTTCTCCACAAGACCTTCCCCCGACCACTACGGTGCCGGATGAGCGCAGTACCGCCGCCGGTTGGCTTCCACCTCTGCACCTCCTCCGACATCAATTTTCTCTGCCGGAGACACGATCGGAAGGACGAATTGCCGTCTATTTCGCCGTCGAGGAGGAAGAAGAACGGGAGAGTTGGCCGGATTCATCGTCTAAAGAAGGAATGGGGCCGGAATGGGAGAATGAGAATGGATTTTAGTTTTCAGGATTTGACGGTTATAGACGGTAACGTCGTGAAGGTGTGGGGAAGAGGAGCAAATGACATGAGACGCTGTTAATTATTTAATAGTTCCATTCTCCATTTGTGATACCTTAATTTATTAAATTTAATTATTAAGTAGTAGTATTAAGTAATAACACCTTGTAAACAACTTTTATTGCACCAGATTCACAATTGGAATTATGAGCAGTATCAGTTATTTTACTCATTACATTATAATTAATTAATTTTAATTAATTGCACATATAACTAATTAAACCCTTAAATCTCAAATTATGGATGGACCATTTCTAGTTTATGTCATGAAATGCTAATAAAATAAAATAAAAAATAAATTATCTTCATCCCCAGTAGGTTATTGTTTATATAAGCCTAATAAGTTCATGGGCTAGGTAGATTTATCTTAAAATCTATTAAAAATTTGTGTATGGTGTGTTTAGTGAGGAGGAATTGTCATTAGAATTAAAATTGGATGCTATATATACAATAGTTTATTATTTTTATTTTCTTAAAAGGAATGTTTTATTAAAGTTTGCAATAGTTTTATTCTTATGTTTTGCACTTGTAATGCTTACCATCACTCTTTTGTGATCCTATTAGGCTTCATTCCACTCTGTTAAGTAAACAAATCCCGGATGAAAATATCCATCACAAATTTGTCTGTAACCTTGTACATCAAATTTCGATTGCCGCAGTAATTCAGACTTATCTTCTATTCAAAATGACAACTAAAATCCGGGTGATCCGATCAAACTTAACTAGTACAATCGAAGGAGAATACACCGAGGATTCTTAATGTATTAAATAAAGAAAACGCTACACTCAAGACAAGGTAGAGCAGATCTTAAAGCACGTCAAGATACAAATCTGGCTAGAAATTGCTTATATAAGGCTCTCAGTTTGGTTTGAATATTATTTTTATATTTTCTATTATATATATATATATATATATATATATATATATATATAATGTTTTCAAAAGTTCATCTCTTAATTTATTTATTTTTGTATAAACCTTTTTTGGAATTTATTTTTATATAATATATGAATATCTTGCATGCGAGTAAGTGTTATTATTTACCCATTGAAATCATTTTGGTAAATTAGGTTTCTATGTCACTTTTTGTAAAAAAAAAATCTAGGAATTTGGTTCACATGATAATAATAATGGACTATAAAGCTTTCTACAATCTATAACTAGAAAGGAATCTCGAATCCTGTTTTTCAGGAAAAGTATAGGATTTGTGTAGGTGAGGCTCATGTGACCACCTTGCACGGTGAACGACAATCTAGGACAAATGTAAAAATGTTCTACATGTCAAAACAAAGCTCCCTGTGCATTCGGTTTCGGTTTGGTGGTTTGAAACAAAATTGAAAAAATTGGTCGCTAAAATGACGATTACGAGAATTGCATATTTTATTCCAAATCTGTACCCAATTTCGAGTTATAAGAAATAGATCCAAATTGAAAAATGATAATATATTGTCAAGAAAGTTTGAAAATCAAATATGAGAAATTTTTTATTCAAATAATCAACAATGAAATATCATTCTAAAAAAATTAATAATAATTAATTAAGTCAAATTATTAAATATATATTAAAAACATTTTATATAAATATAATTTGAATTGCCTTAATAGTTTTGAAAGTCAAAAGTCTTGCAGATTGAGGGGAAATATTAAAAATAAAATAAAAATCAATTTATATCCTTCCTACCTTTCAAAATTCCAAAAAAATAATTTATCATTCTTTAAAATTGAAACATGTGGTTTAAAAAGACGTTCGTTGTACATCCTGTGACCATGAAGAAGCTCTTTACTCTAGTGTCTTTTACATTTCATCAATATTTATTTTCGAAAAATTCGAGCAATTATTAAAAGATTTTATATCATTCCTTCAAACTATTTTTTTTTTTAAACTTTTTTTTTTTTTGTTAATGGTGGAGCTATTGTGAAACTGAAGGAGGTTTGGATCATCGTCATCGTAGTAGTATTCCCACCCGAGGGATGTCAATTTCTTCGCAAGAACAGAGTATGAAATGATTACTTTATCCGTCGAAATGTGAACAACACTTTCCTCTTCTGCATATACATAATAACCCTAATTTGATTCGTTATCAACTAAATGAATCACTCCATTTTCCAATGAAATGTTTAATAATTAATTAAGTCAAATTATTAAATAAATATATATATATATATATATATATATATATATATAAAACATTTTATATAAATATAATTTGAGTTGCCATAATGGTTTTGAAAGTCAAAAGTCACTTGCAAATTGAGGAAAAATACTTAAAAAAAATAAAAATCAATTTATATATAAATAAATTTTACAACTTAAAAAACAAAATTATCCTTGCCTAAAATTATCCTTGCTACCTTTCAAAATTCCAAAAAGTCAATTTATCATGCTTTAAAAATGAAACAGGTGGTTTATTTAAAAACATATCTCTCATCAGATTATCCTAATTTAAATCATCTTACAAATTATTTAAAATTTATGTCATATAATACAAATAAGAAAAGGATTTTATATATTTAATTAATAAAAATTATTATGAATATTTTTATTTACAAAAATAGTACTAATCTCAATAAAATTTATGTCAAAAATTTTAAATAAGTAATTATTGATCCAAACTGATTATATATAAAAGAACACTTTAAATATTCACTTAAAATAATGAAATGGACAAAAATTAAAATTAAAAAGACCTTTATCAGCTTTTAAATATGTGCCGCAAATATAAATGTTGCAAGATTATTTATCGCCGCATAACTAAAAACAGGTAAAGAACACTTATAAGTGGTAAAATATTTCCAAATGAGCAGTTTTACTATTAAATTTCTTGAGGAATAAATTATAAATTTAACAATTTAATTTTAAATATTATCACTATTTAATTTTCACATTATTCTTTAGTAATTTTATAAAAAATAAAATAAAAATATTTATAATTTAAATACAACTAAAAAATCATAATAGTATTTTAAACACTGAACAATTTAAACATAATCATAAAATAAAGTGTAAAAGTTTATTTACCCTGCTATCTTCCCTGCTATTTTCTTAAAGATTTGTGCCAAATTACTTCCCTTAAAAATGCAGCTACTAGTTCTCTTGAGGGCCTCACTTACACAATTGGTGCAAGCTCCCTTCTCTTGAGGGCTTCACTTACATCGTTAGTGTAGGCCCATGTTAAGACCTGTTCTTCTAGGCTGCATAACTCTTTGCACATCTTAGCTAGTTTTGCACCACTGAAGACTTGACATAACTTCTCGTGGAGTCTAAAACTGCTCCATCTATCAAATGATTCGATCCTCTCTGCAACAACTTCTTCAATGTCCTCCATGATAAGATCGAACAAATTACTTACAAAGGATTTAGATTGAGGTTCAACACCCAAAAATTCTTTCTTGTGGAGCCTAAAACTGCTCCATATATTAAATGATTCGATCCTCTCTACATCAACTTCTTCAACGTCCTCCATGATAAGATCGAACAAATTCCTTACAAAGGATTTAGATTAAGGTTCAACACCCAAGAGTTCTTTCCCTTTACCTGCAACTTCGGTAAGTTTGGCAACGGGAACAAGTTCCGTAAAGATTATTCTTCTAACCGCTTGAAGTTGTCTGTAGACGGCTGCTACCGAGGAGCCAGAGATGGGAGCAACTACTTTAGATTGAACTACAACAACTATCTTTGCGGCAAATGAAATGACAACTTGCACAGCTGCCTCTGCTACTTTCTCAACAGCAGATTCATCAACAGATTGAGCGGCATATGAAATATTTTCAACAACAGGTCTCTCAAATACCTGTTCTACTGTAACTTCTTTCATAGCCTGAGCAACAGATTCCACAACTTGCTCTTGCTCTTCAACAGTTACTCCTGCTAAGTTTATAGTAACAGGCTCCTTAGCAGCCTAAACAACTGGTTCTATAATATTCTGAACTACAGGATTCTGAACAGTTTCGAAAACAAACTTTTCAATTACCTGCTCTACAGCACTAAGGAAGATACCAGAATCTTTCGCAGGTTCATCAGACACAATAAAGTCACATGCCTCAGCTACATGTGTTTCCAAATGTTCCACAATTGGAACTTTAGTAGGCACTACGCCCTCAGGCAATACAGAGGAAGTGAAAAGAGGTACCTCTAGAGTAGGAATGTCTGACAAATTGGTCTTCTTTAAGATGGAAGAGACCTCAGTTGTTTCACCAGGATAGCCATGCTTTTAACTATTGGAGCTAGCACCTAACTCCGTAGTTCCAACCCTTTGGCTTCTAGTTGGGCGTCTAGAGACGAATAGACGTCTAGACTGAGTAATCAATTGGCCACTCGCTTGGGTAGAGGAGACCGAATCAGCTTCTTTTGCAACCTTCATCCGTTTGATATAACTATCGACATTACTATTGGTCATCACCCGACTCGAGTGGATGGTAGCACCATTTCCCATTTCTACTTGCAGATCTTTGAGCAATCTGCTGGGTTAGACCGAGAATCCAATGTGTTATTTATTTGGCATTGTCACTATCGTCGTTAATGTGTAGAACAAAACCGATGACCAGTTGACGATAATTCCTTTGACGATTGAAGCCATTATTTCAAAGCGTTCCCTATGTAGGTGTCGAAAGAATTTACCTTGGCTTGGAGTGATTTTGCGACAATATCACACCACATACAAAACTCTGTCTTAATCAGCTTTTTTTCCCGTGAGTCTTAACGGTAGTGGGAGAATCAGAGAATAAGATCTGTATCTCGGAAATAACTTCATCCGGGATTTGATCAAATGATGTGAGCCCCTCCATCGGAAGCTCAAAAAACTGTGCAAATACGTCTTCAAGA
This sequence comes from Impatiens glandulifera, assembly GCF_907164915.1. NCBI lineage: Eukaryota > Viridiplantae > Streptophyta > Magnoliopsida > Ericales > Balsaminaceae > Impatiens > Impatiens glandulifera. The sequence goes on from NC_061870.1 coordinate 37,175,744, forward strand.
CAGAGTTCTCCTTGCCCATCATCTGCGATTGGATGATATCACCATTCATCTTGGCATTATCAAAGAACTCCCAAACCCATTCGTTGTGACATATGAACGGACCGCCTAAGAAATTCCTCAGGCCGGAAGTTTCTAAAAATTTGAATATTTTCACCATCATCGAAAATCTGAAAACATAGACCGATTCAAAATCCACCTACATAATGTTTTAAGCAAACGTATCATTATGATTAGAAGTAGATAACGATTTAGGGTTTTAGATGACGAAGAACGACAAATTTGTTTAGAGAGAAGATAGAGAACTAGTATAAGGTTTTGGTTTAGGGTTTTTAGAAACTCAAAATCTAGAATAAGGATAAAGAGAAAACGCGAAAATATAATGATTTAATTTAAACACATTGGACATGATAATGCCTTTATCTTTCTTTGACGATTGAAGCAATAATTTCAAAGCGTTCCCCTGTGTAGGTGTTGAAGGAACCTACCTTGACTTAGAGTGATTTGGGGACAATATCACACCTCATACAAAACTCCGTCTTAATCAACTTTTTCTTCACATGAGTCTTAATGGGAGTGGGAGAATCGGGGAATATGATTTGTATCTCGGAAATAACTTCGTCCGGGATTTGATCGAATGATGTAAGCCCCGCCGCCGCTGAAGATCAAAAGAATTGTGCAAATACGTCTTCGAAGACAGAGATCTCCTTGCCCATCACCTACGACTGGATAATATCGCCATTCATTTTGGCATTATCAAAGAACTCTCAAACCCCTTCGTCGTGACATATGAACGGACCACCTAAGATATTCCTCAGGCCGAAAGCTTCTAAGGATTTGAATATTTCCACCATCGCCGGAAATCCGGAAGAATAGACCGATTCAAAATTTATCTGCATAGTGTTATGAGCAAACATAGTCATCTTTAGGTTTAGAAATAGAGAATGACGGCTAACGATTTAGGGTTTTAGATGACGAAGAACGACAAATTTGTTTAGAGAGAAGGCATAGAACCATTATAGAGTTTTGGTTTAAGGTTTTTTGGAAAACTCAAAAACTAGAATAAGGATAAAAAAAGCACGAAAATATAATGATTTGATTTAGACGCATTAGACATATTAATGCCTTTATCTTTCTTTGACGATTGAAGCTATTATTTAAAAGCGTTCCTTGTGTAGGTGTCGAAGAAACCTACTTTGGCTTGGAGTGATTTGGCGACAATATCACACCGCATACAAAACTCATTTTTTATCAACTTTTTTCTTCTCATGAGTTTAATGGGAGTGGGAGAATTAGAGAATAAGATTTGTATCTCGGAAATAACTCATCCGGGATTTGATCGAATAATGTGAGCTCCTCCGCCGGAAGCTCAAAGGAACTGTACAAATATGTCTTCGAAGACAGAGATCTCCTTGCCCATCACCTACGACTAGATAATATCGCCATTCAACTTGACATTATCAAAGAACTCTCAAACCCCTTCGTCGTGACATATGAACGGATCACCTAAGATATTCCTCAGGCCGAAAGTTTCTAAGGATTTGAATATTTCCACCATTGCCGGAAATCCGGAAGCATAGATCGATTCAAAATTCACATGCATAGTGTTATGAGCAAACATAGTCATATTTAGGTTTAGAAATAAAGAACGACGGCTAACGATTTAGGGTTTTAAATGACGAAGAACGACAAATTTGTTTAGAGAGAAGGCATAGAACCATTATAGAGTTTTGGTTTAAGGTTTTTGGAAAACTCAAAAACTAGAATAAGGATAAAAAGAAAGCACGAAAATATAATGATTTGATTTAGACGCATTAGACATATTAATGCCTTTATCTTTCTTTGACGATTGAAGCTATTATTTAAAAGCGTTCCCTGTGTAGGTGTCGAAGAAACCTACTTTGGCTTGGAGTGATTTGGGGACAATATCACACCGCATACAAAACTCATTCTTTATCAACTTTTTCTTCCCATGAGTTTAATGGGAGTGGGAGAATCAGAGAATAAGATTTGTATCTCGGAAATAACTCATCCGGGATTTGATCGAATAATGTGAGCTCCTCCGCCGAAAGCTCAAAGGAATTGTACAAATATGTCTTCGAAGACAGAGATCTCCTTGCCCAACACCTGCGACTAGATAATATCGCCATTCAACTTGACATTATCAAAGAACTCTCAAACCCCTTCGTCGTGACATATGAACGGATCACCTAAGATATTCCTCAGGCCGAAAGTTTCTAAGGATTTGAATATTTCCACCATTGCCGGAAATCCGGAAGCATAGATCGATTCAAAATTCACATGCATAGTGTTATGAGCAAACATAGTCATATTTAGGTTTAGAAATAGAGAACGACGGCTAACGATTTAGAGTTTTAAATGACGAAGAATGAAAATTTTGTTTAGAGAGAAGACAAAGAACTAGTATAGGGTTTTGGTTTAGAGCTTTTAGAAAACTCAAAAGCTATAATAAGGATAAAGAGAAAACACGAAAATATAATGATTTGATTTATACGTATTGGACATTTTCATGCCTTTATCTTTTTTGACGATTGAAGCCATTATTTCAAAGCGTTCACCGGTGTAGGTGTCGAAGCAACCTACTTTGACTTGGAGTGATTTGACGACAATATCACACCTCATACAAAACTCCGTCTTAATCAGCTTTTTCTTCCCGTGAGTCTTAACGGGAGTGGGATAATCGGAGAATAAGATCTGTATCTCAGAAATAACTTCATCCGGGAATTGATCAAATGATGTAAGTGAGCCCCTCTACCGAAAGCTCAAAGAACTGTGCAAATATCTCTTCGGAGACAGAGATCTCATTGCCCATCACCTACGATTGGATGATATCGTCATTCATCTTGACATTATCAAAGAACTTCTAAACCCCTTCGTCGTGACATATGAACGGATTGCCTTAGAAATTCCTCATGCCAAAAGCTTCTAAGGATTTGAATATTTCCACCATCGCCGGAAATCCGGAAGCATAGATCGATTCGAAATCCACCTGCATAGTGTTATGAGAAAACATAATTATCTTTAGGTTTAGAAGCTGAGAACGAAGGCTAACGATTTAGAGTTTTAGATGACGAATAACGGAAAATTTGTTTAGAGAGAAGACAAAGAACCAATATAGGGTTTTGGTTTAGAGTTTTTAGAAAACTCAAAAGCTAGAATAAGGATAAAGAGAAAATGCGAAAATATAATGATTTGATTTAGACGCATTGGACATATTCATTCATTTATCTTTCTTTGACGATTGAAGCCATTATTTCAAATTGTTCCCCTGTGTAGGTGTCGAAGGAACCTACCTTGGCTTGGAGTGATTTGGCGACAATATCACATTGCATACAAAACTCCGTCTTAATTAGCTTTTTCTTCCCGTGGGTCTTAGCGAAAGTGGGAGAATCAGAGAATAAGATCTTTATCTCGGAAATAACTTCATCCGGGATTTGATCGAATGATGTGAGCCCCTCCGCCGGAAGCTCAAAGAACTATGCAAATACGTCTTTGAAGATAGAGATCTCCTTGCTCATCACCTGCGATTGAATGATATTTCCATTCATCTTGGCATTATCAAAGAACTCCTGAATCCTTCATCGTGACATATGAACGGACCGCCTAAGAAAAATTCCTCAAGTTGAAAGCTTCTAAAGATTTGAATATTTCCACCATCGCCAGAAATCCGGAAGCATAGACCAATTCAAAATCCACATGCATTATGTTTTGAGCAAACGTAGTCATATTTAGGTTTAGAAGCAGAGAACGAAGAATAATGATTTAGGGTTTTAGATGACGAAAAACGACAAATTTGTTTAGAGAGAAGGTAGAGAACCAATATAGGGTTTTTGTTTAGGTTTTTAAAAAACTCAAAAACTAGAATAAGGATAAAGAGAAAGCGTGAAAATATAATGATTTGATTTAGACGCATTAGACATATCAATGCATTTATCTTTCTTTGACGATTGAAGCCATTATTTCAAAACGTTTCCTGTGTAGGTGTCGAAGGAACCTACCTTGGCTTGGAGTGATTTGGCGACAATATAACACCTCATACAAAACTCTGTCTTAATCAACTTTTTCTTCCCAGAAGTCTTAAAGGGAGTGGGATAATCGGAAAATAATATCTATATCTCGGAAATAACTTTATCCGGGAATTGATCGAATGATGTGAGTGAGCCCCACCGCCGGAAGCTCAAAGAACTGTGCAAATACCTCTTCGGAGATAGAGACATCTTTGTCCATCACCTACGATTGGATGATATTGTCATTCATTTTGGCATTATCAAAGAACTCCCGAACCTCTTTGTCGTGACATATGAACAGACTGCCTAAGAAATTCCTCATGCCGAAAACTTTTAAGAATTTGAATATTTCCACCATCGCCAGAAATCCGGAAGTATAAACCGATTCAAAATCCACCTGCATAGTGTTATGAGCAAACATGGTCATCTTTAGGTTTAGAAGCGGAAAACGAAGGCTAACGATTTAGGGTTTTAGATGATGAAGAACCGAAAATTGCTTAAAGAGAAGGCAAAGAACCAATATAGGGTTTTGGTTTAGTGTTTTTAGAAAACTCAAAAACTATAATAAGGATATAGAGAAAGCGCGAAAATATAATGATTTGATTTAGACACATTGGACATATTCATGCCTTTATCTTTCTTTACCGATTGAAGTCATTATTTCAAAGCGTTCCCCTGTGTAGGTGTTGAAGGAACTTACCTTTGGCTTGGAGTGAATTGGCAACAATATCACACTGCATACAAAACTCCGTTTTAATCAACTTTTTCTTCCCATTAGTCTTAATGGGAGTGGGAGAATCGGAGAATAAGATTTGTATCTCAGAAATAAATTCATCCGGGATTTGATCGAATGATGTGAGCTCCTCCACCGGAAGCTCAAAGAAACTGTGCAAATACGTCTTCGTAGACAGAGATTTCCTTGCCCATCACATACGACTGGATAATATCGCCATTCATCTTGGCATTATCAAAGAACTCTCGAAATCCTTCGTCGTGACATATGAACGGACCACCTAAGATATTCCTCAGGCCGAAAAATTCTAAGGATTTGAATATTTCCACCATCGCCGGAAATCCGGAAGCGTAGACCGATTCAAAATCCACTTGCATAATGTTATAAGCAAACATAGTCATCTTTAGTTTAGAAGTAGAGAACGACGGCTAACAATTTAGGGTTTTAGATGACGAAGAATGAAAAATTTGTTTAGAGAAAAGGCAAAGAACCCTTATAGAGTTTTGGTTTAAAGTTTTAGAAAACTCAAAAACTAGAATAAAGATAAAAAGTAAGGTAAAAAATATAATGATTTGATTTAGACGTATTAGATATATTAATGCCTTTATCTTACTTTGATGATTGAAGACATTATTTAAAAGCTTTTTTTTTCTGTGTAGGTGTCGAAGGAACCTACCTTGGCTTGGAGTGATTTGGCGACAATATCACACCTTATACAAAACTCCGTCTTAATCAACTTTTTCTTCCCGTGAGTCTTAATGGGAGTGGGATAATCGGAGAATAAGATTTGTATCTCAGAAATAACTTCATCCAGGAATTGATCGAATGATGTGAGTGAGCCCCTCTGCCAAAAGCTCAAAGAAATGTGCAAATACCTCTTCAGAGACAGAGATCTCTTTGCCCATCACCTACGATTGGATGATATCGTCAATCATCTTGACATTATCAAAGAACTCCTGAACCCATTCGTCGTGACATATGAACGGACTGCCTAAGAAATTCCTCATGCCGAAAACTTTTAAGGATTTGAATATTTCTACCATTGTCGGAAATCCGGAAGCATAGATCGATTCGAAATCCACCTACATAGTGTTATGAGCAAACATAGTCATCTTTAGGTTTAGAAGTAGAGAACGAAGGCTAACGATTTAAGGTTTAGATGACGAAGAACGGAAAAATTGTTTAGAGAGAAGGCAAAGAACCAGTATAAAGTTTAGGTTTAGAGTTTTTAGAAAACTCAAAAGCTATAATAAGGATAAAGATAAAGCGCGATAATATAATAATTTGATTTAGACGCATTGGACATATTCATGCCTTTATTTTTTATAACGATTGAATCCATTATTTCAAAGCGTTCCCCAGTGTAGGTGTCGAAAGAACCTACCTTGGCTTGGAGTGATTTGGTGACAATATCTCACCGCATACAAAACTCCGTCTTAATCGGCTTTTTCATCTTGTGAGTCTTAATGGGATTGAGAGAATCGGAGAATAAGATATGTATCTCAGAAATAACTTCATCCGGGATTTGATCGAATGATGTGAGACCCTCTACTAGAAAATCAAAGAACTGTGCAAATACGTCTTCGGAGACAGAGATCTCTTTGTCCATCACCTACGATTAGATGATATCATCATTCATCTCGACATTATCAAAGAACTCCTGAACCCCTTCGTCGTGACATATGAACGAACTGCCTTAGAAGTTCCTCATGCCGAAAGCTTCTAAGGATTTGAATATTTCCACCCTCGCCGGAAATCCAGAAGCATGGACCTATTCAAAATCCACATGCATAGTGTTATGAACAAACGTAGTCATCTTTAGGTTTAGAAGCAGAAAACGACAACTAACGATTTAGTGTTTTAGATGACAAAGCACGGAAAATTTTTTTTAGAGATAAGACAGAGAACGGATATAGGGTTTTGGTTTAGAGTTTTTGAAAACTCAAAAACTAGAATAAGGATAAAGAGAAAGCGCGAAAATATAATGATTTGATTTATACGCATTGGACATATTAATGCCTTTATCTTTTTTGACGATTGAGGTCATTATTTCAAAGCGTTCCCCGGTGTAGGTGTCGAAGGAACCTACATTGCCTTGGAGTGATTTGGCGACAATATCACACCGCATACAAAACTTCATCTTAATCAGCTTTTTCTTCCCGTGGTTTTAATGGGAGTGGGAGAATCGGAGAATAAGATCTATATCTCGGAAATAACTTCATCTAGGATTTGATCGAATGATGTGAGCCCCTCCGCCGGAAACTCAAAGAACTGTGCAAATACGTCTTCGAAGATATAGTTCTCCTTGCCCATCATCTGCGACTAGATAATATCGTCATTCATTTTGACATTATCAAAGAACTCCCGAACCCCTTCATCGTGACATATAACAGACCACCTAAGATATTCCTCAGGCCGAAAGCTTCTAAGGATTTGAATATTTCCACAATCGCCGGAAATTCGGAAGCATAGACCGATTCAAAATCCACATGCATTGTGTTTTGAGCAAACGTAGTCATCTTTAAGTTTAGAAGCAGTGAACGACGAATAATGATTTAGGGTTTTAGATGACAAAGAACGACAAATTTGTTTAGAGAGAAGGTAGAGAACCAATATAGGGTTTTTTTATGTTTTAGAAAACTCAAAAACTAGAATAAGGATAAAGAGAAAACGCAAAAATATAATGATTTGATTTAGACGCATTAGACATATTAATGCATTTATCTATCTTTGACGATTGAAGCCATTATTTCAAAGCGTTCAACTATGTAGGTGTCGAATGAACCTACCTTGGCTTGAGTGATTTGGCGACAATATCACACCTCATATAAAACTTTGTCTTAATTAGTTTTTTTCCCGAGAGTCTTAAAGGAAGTGGGATAATCGGATAATAAGATTTGTATCTCGGAAATAACTTCATCCGGGATTTGATCGAATGATGTGAGTGAGCCCCTCCTCCGGAAGCTCAAAGAACTGTGCAAATACCTCTTTGGAGATAGAGATCTCTTTGTCCATCACCTACGATTGGATGATATCGTCATTCATCTTGGCATTATCAAAAACTTCCAAACCCCTTCGTCGTGACATATGAACAGACTGCCTAAGAAATTCCTCAAGCCGAAATCTTTTAAGGATTTGAATATTTCCACCAAAGCCGGAAATCCGGAAGCATTGACCGATTCAAAATCCACTTGCATAGTGTTATGAGCAAACATAGTCATTTTTAGGTTTAGAAGCAGAGAACGAAAGCTAACGATTTAGGGTTTTAGATGACGAAGAACCAAAAATTTGTTTAGAGAGAAGGCAAAGAACTAGTATAAGGTTTTGGTTTAGAGTTTTAGAAAACTCAAAAGATAGAATAAGGATAAAGAGAAAGCACAAAAATATAATAATTTAATTTAGACACATTGGACATTCATGCCTTTATCTTTTTTGATGATTGAAGCCATTATTTCAAAGCGTTCCCCTGTGTAGGTGTCGAAGGAACTTACTTTGGCTTGGAGTGATTTGGCCGACAATATCACACCACATACAAAACTCCCTCTTAATCATCTTTTTCTTCCCATGAGTCTTAACGGGAGTGAGACATTCGGAGAATATGATCTATATCTCGGAAAAAACTTCATCTGGAAATTGATCGAATAATGTGAGTGAGCCCCTCTGCCGGAAGCTCAAAGAATTGTGCAAATACCTCTTCGGAGACAAAGTTCTCTTTGTCCGTCACCTACGATTGGATAATATCGCCATTCATCTTGGCATTATCAAAGAACTCCCGAACCCCTTCATTGTGACATATGAACGGACCACCTAAGATATTCCTCAGGCCGAAAGCTTATAAGGATTTGAATATTTCCACCATCACTGGAAATCCGGAAGCATAGACCGATTCAAAATCCACCTTCATAGTGTTATGAGCAAACATAGTCATATTTAGGTTTAGAAGTTGAGAACAACGGCTAAAGATGTAGGGTTTATATGACAAAAAACGAAAAATTTGTTTAGAGAGAAGGCAAAGAACTAGTATAGGGTTTTGGTTTAGAGTTTTTAGAAAACTGAAAAACTACATAAGGATAAAAAGAAAGTGCGAAAATATAATGATTTGATTTAGACGCATTGGACATATTCATGCTTTTATCTTTTTTGACGATTGAAGTTATTATTTCAAAGCGAAGTTATTATTTCAAAGCGTTCTAATGTGTAGGTGTTGAAGAAACCTACCTTGGCTTGGAGTGATTTGGCAACAATATCACACTGTAGACAAAACTTCGTCTTAATCAACTTTTTCTTCCCGTGAGTCTTAATGGGAGTGAGAGAATCGAAGAATAAGATCTGTATCTCGGAAATAACTTCATCCGGGATTTGATCAAATGATGTGAGACCCTCTGCCGGAAGCTCAAAGAACTGTGCAAATACGTCTTCGGAGACAGAGATCTCCTTGCCCATCACCTACGATTGGATGATATCGTCATTCATCTTGGCATTATCAAATAACTCTTGAACCTCTTCATCGTGACATATGAATAGACCGCCTAAGAAATTTCTTAAGTTGAAAGCTTTTAAGGATTTGAATATTTCCACAATCACCGGAAATCTGGAATCATAGACCTATTCAAAATCCACATGCATAGTGTTATTAGCAAACATAGTCATCTTCAGGTTTAGAAGTAGAGAACGACAACTAACGATTTAGTGTTTTAGATGACAAAGTACGGAAAATTTGTTTAGAGAGAAAGCAAAGAATCAGTATAGGATTTTGGTTTAGAGTTTTTAGAAAACTCAAAAGCTAGAATAAGGATAAAGATAAAGCGCGGAAATATAATGATTTGATTTAGACGCATTGAACATATTCATTCCTTTATCTTTTTTGACGATTGAAACCATTATTTCAAAGTGTTCCCCTGTGTAGGTGTCGAAGGAACCTACCTTGGCTTGGAGTGATTTGACGACAATATCACACCGCATACAAAACTCCGTCTTAATTAGCTTTTTCTTCCTGTAATTCTTAACGAAAGTGGGAGAATCGGAGAATAAGATCTGTATCTCGGAAATAAAGTCATCCGGGATTTGATCGAATGATGTGAGCCCCTCCGCCGGAAGCTCAAAGAACTGTGCAAATACGTCTTCAGAGACAAAGATTTCCTTGCCCATCACCTGCGATTGAATGATATTGTCATTCATCTTGGCATTATCAAAGAACTCCCGAACCCCTTCAACGTGACATATGAACGGACCGCCTAAGAAAAATTCCTCAAGCTGGAAATTTCTAAGGATTTGAATATTTCCACCATCGCCGGAAATTCGGAAGCATAGACCGATTCAAAAACTACTTGCATTGTGTTTTGAGCAAACGTAGTCATCTTTAGATTTAGAAGTAGAGAACGGCGGATAATGATTTAGGGTTTTAGATGACGAAGAACGACAAATTTGTTTAGAGAGAAGGTAGAGAACAAGTATAGGGTTTTTGTTTAGGGTTTTTAGAAAACTCAAAAACTAGAAAAAGGATAAAGAGAAAACGCGAAAATATAATGATTTGATTTAGACGCATTAGACATATCAATGCCTTTTATCTTTTTTTGACGATTGAAGCCATTATTTCAAAACGTTCCTGTGTAGGTGTCGAAGAAACATACCTTGGCTTGAAGTGATTTGGCTACAATATAATACCTTATACAAAACTCTATCTTAATCAGCTTTTTCTTCCCATGAGTCTTAAAGGGAGTGGGATGATCGGAGAATAAGATCTATATCTCGGAAATAACTTTATCCGGAAATTAATTGAATGATGTGAGTGAGCCCCTCCTCCGGAAGCTCAAAAACTGTGTAAATACCTCTTCGGAGACAGAGACCTCTTTGTCCATCATCTACGATTGGATGATATCGTATTTTCATTTTGGCATTATCCGCTTGAAGTTGTTTATAGACGGCTGCTACCGAGGAGCCAGAGATGGGAGCAGTTACTTTATATTGAACTACAACAACTGTCTTTGAGACAGATGAAATGACAGCTTACACAACTGCCTTTACTACTTTCTCAACAACAGATTCATCAACTGATTGAGCGACATATGAAATAGTTTCAACAGCAGGTCTCTCAAATACCTGCTCTACTGTAACTTCTTCTATAGCTTGAGCAGTAGATTCCACAACCTGCTCTTCAACAGTTGCTCTTGCTAAGTTTCCAGTAGAAGGCTCCTCAACATCCAAAACATTCGGTTCTATAATATTCTGAACTGCAGGATTCTCAACAGTTTCGACAACAAGTTTTTCAATTACCTGCTCTACAGCAGCAGAGAAGATACAAGAATCTTTTACAGGTTCATCAGACACAATAAAATCACCTACCTCAACCGTAAGTGTTTCCAAACGTTCCACAACAGGAACTTCAGTAGGCACTACGCCCTCAAGCAATACAGAGGAAGTCAAAAGAGATACCTCTAGAGTAAGAATGTCTGACAGTTTGGTCTTCTTCAAGATGGAAGAGACCTCAGCTGTTTCACTAGGATAGCCACGCTTTTGATTATTGGAGCTAGCACCTGACTCTGTAGTTTCAACCCTTTAGCTTCTGGTTGGGCGTCTAGAGACCGCTGGACGTCTACACTAAGTAATCGACTGGTCACTTCTATGGGTAAAGGAGCCCGACTCGGCTTCTTTTACGGCCTTCAACCGTTTGATGTAACTATCGACATTATTACTGGTCATCACCCGACTTGAGTGGATGGTCGCACCATTTCCCAATTCTACTAGTAGATGTTCGAGCAATTTGCTGGGTTGGACCAAGAATCCAATGTGTTGTTTATTTGGCATTGTCACCATCATCGTTAATGTGTAGAACAGAACCGATGACTAGTTGACGACAATTCTTTTGACGATGGACGTCATTATTTAAAAACGTTCCCCTATGTGGGCTTGGAGTGATTTGACAACAATATCACACCGCATACAAAACTCCGTCTTAATAAGTTTTTTCTTCCCGTGAGTCTTAACAGGAGTGGGAGAATCGAAGAATAAGATCTGCATCTCGGAAATAACTTCATCCGGGATTTGATCGAATGATGTGATCCCCTCCGTCGGAAGCTAAAAAAACAATGCAAATATGTCTTCGAAGGTAGAGATCTCCTTGCCCATCACCTAAGATTGGATGATATCGCCATTCATCTTGGCATTATCAAATAACTCCTGAACCCCTTCGTCGTGACATATGAACGGACCACCTAAGAAATTCTTCAGGCCGGAAGCTTCTAATGATTTGAATATTTCCACCATCGCCGGAAATCGGGAAGCATAGACCGATTCAAAACCCACCTGCATAGTATTATGAGTAAACGTAGTCATCTTTAGGTTTAGAAGTAGAGAACGACAGCTAACGATTTAGGGTTTTAGATGACGAAGAACGGAAAATTTGTTTAGAGAGAAATGATATAGGATTTTGGTTTAGAGTTTTTAGAAAACTCAAAAGCTAGAATAAGGATAAAGAAAAAGTAAGAAAATATAATGATTTTTTGGGGGGAGGGGGGAAACAGCTTAGTGTCATTTCATTAAAAAAACTCAAAAGAGGGGAAAAATACAAAAGTTTAAGATTAGATCTAGACAATTTCTAGATTTGACAATGAAACAATAATTGAATTATAGACAACAACAACAATCAATTAGCGCCTATAACGTTTTTACTTTTATTCTACTTGTGACTTTCTCAAACGAAATATCTCATATCTGGCAGAGCTTTTTATTCTCTTAATTCCTTTAGATTCTCTCCAAGATTGAATGAGTGTATTTCCATCTGAAGTTATATCTCTCCAAATATTTTCAGCGTTTCTACTTCTTCCAATGTGAGTTCTTGAATTTCTTTATTTACAGATATTGTAGATTACTGCTCCAAAGTAGAATTTCAACATACTTACATAGAAGGATCTTCCTTTTGATTTATTCTTCATCCACTCTTGAATTTCTTATCATATTCCTGGAAAGTTGATGATGTTCATGTTTGTAGCATACCTCCTCCAGATTTGTATTACAAAAGAGCATTCCCTAAATAAATGGTTTATGTTTTCCTTAACTCCCAAACATAGGACAAAGTTGATATCAGAAATGTTTATGTATTTTCGAATTCTGTCTTTTGTTGTCAACATTTTCCTGTATATCAGTTAGAGAATAAATTGGTGACGAGGAATAATCTTTGGAGACCATACCATATTATGTCAATTTATCTCCTGTCCTCTTGTTCTAACCATTTCTGTTAGATAAATTAGTAGTAAATAAATATCTAAACAAAATTAACTAAGTTAATTCTTGTGCAGATAAAGAAAAACCAGAAAATGCTCTTAAAGGAAAAATGTTCTGTCTTAAGAGGAAAAATGTTCTGTCTTAAAAGGAAAAATCGGCAAAATAAACTTCCGTATCGGCTTTATATTCAGTTTCATAAAGACGGCGCAAACCGGTAAAATGATCGGCTTTATGTTCGGTCATCGGTTATGAAAAAGACGCATGTATAAACTCTTCGGTTTTTATAAAAGAAGAAAACTTGTTTTATATTTCGGTAGTAAAAAGGCTGCGCGACCGATTTTATCTTCGGTTATATGATCGGTTTTATCCTCGGTTATATAATCGGTATTATCTCCGGTAATATCTTTTCGGTAGTAAAAAGGTTGCGCGACTAGTTTTTATCTTCGGTTATATGATCGGTTATTTAGCGAAATCGATTTTACACTTCGGTCATATCTTCGGCTATTTAGAGCGATTGGTTATATCTTCGGTAATATCTTCGGCTATTTGGTACGATTGGTCATATCTTCGGCTATTTTACACTTTGATCATATCTTCGGCTATTTAGCGCGATCGGTCATATCTTCGGCTATTTAGCGCGATCAGTCATATCTTCGGCTATTTAGCACGATCGGTTATATCTTCGGCCATTCATATGATCGGCTATTTAGCGCGATCGGTTATATCTTCGGTAATATAATTGTGTTATGCTTGGATATTCTTAAGAGGATTTTATTAGTTTGTTTTTTTTTTACTTTTTATCAGTATGAATTCAGGATTCTATGAAGTGTTATTTATAGACTTTTCTAGTTTATAATTTATAATCCTAAAGTATATATGATTTAGTGCAATATGTTTTGATTTGTTTTGCATATTGAAATGACATCTTCTTTTGACACATTTTGATTGGATTTTGCTTCAAGAAGTATTTAAGTTAGAAATAAATGAGCTATTAGCTACATATTTATTTAATTTGTAGTTATGTATAACTGTATAAGTATATAATATTATTTGCTATGTTTTAGTTACTTATCATAAATTTGTGTAACTTTTAGCTAATTTTTAGATTGGTTGAAATCTCAGATATAATTGGTTAATGTTAATTTACAAGAAAAACTTGATTTGCTATGCAATTTATTATATATGCAGGAGGGGTAAATTGAAACTTATCAAATATATTTAATATTTTGTGTTAATTTTAAAGATATGAAATAAATGGAGGTTGAATAGTCCAACACGTTTATTTATAATTAAAAAATTTTGAAAAACTCAACTAGTTGTTCCTATCATTCTTCTTTTTTTTTAAATTGATATTTTCAAAACTATTAATTATTCTTTTATATATATATATATATATATATATATATATATATATATATATATATATATATATATATATATATATATATATATATATATATATATATATATATGAAAAAATAAATTTATAATATATATATTAAACAAAAGACGGGAAATAAGAAAAATGTAAATAAAAATAAATTACAGAATTAAAAGGCTGAAATAAATCAATTAAAAACAATTATATTTAACTAATTTGTTAGTTTTTAAAATTAATGAAAATATTTAATATGTAAAGTTGGTGAAAGATGTACTTAATTTTTTTTCCCTAATTTCCAGTCAGATTATCCTAATTTAAATCATCGTACAAAAAAGTTTATTTAAAATTTATGTTATATAATACAAATATGAAATAAGAAAAGGCTTTTATATATTTAATTAATAAAAGTTATTATGAATATTTTTATTTACAAAAATAGTACTAATCTCATTAAAATTTATGTCAACATTTTTATTATTAATAATTTTTTAAAAATAAATAATTATTGATCCAAACAAATTTTATATAAAAGAACACTTTAAATATTCACTTAAAATAATGAAATTGAAATAAATTATCATTACAAAAAAAATAGTTTTACCTACACATAAAATACCTTATCGGCTAAACTAAAAACAGGTAAACAACACTTATAATTTACTGTTAAATTTCCTGAAGAATAAATTATAAATTTAACAATTTTCATTTTAAATATTATCAATATTTAATTTTAACATTATCCTTTAATATTTTTATAAAAAAATAAAATAAAAAATATTTATAATTTAAATAAAACAAAAATCATAATAGCAATTTTAAACACCGCACAATTTAAACATAAAATAAAAGTGTTGAACTAATCAACATCCATTTATTTTATATATAACTTTAAAATTAATACAAAATATTAAAATATTTGTTCTCAATTTGTCCACGGCATAATAAATTTCAAGTTTTCTTGTAAATTAACATCAACCAAACCAATTGTATACGAGATTTCAACGAATAAAAAAAAGTAGCTAAAAGTTATACAATTTTATGATAAGTAATTAAGGAAATTCAATTGAAAGATTTTTATGATTTGGTTCTAGATCGACCGGCAGTTATCAAAGACCCGTTAGCAAGAGCTTCCAATACCTTTGCGGTTGAAGGACTCTTCCTACTACTCTTCCTCGGGCCGCCACCATTCTCAATAGCCGACGCCACTGTTGTCTGCTCCTCCTCATTCGATGATCCACCATTCTCAATAGCCGACGCCACTGTTGCCTCCTCCTCCTCATTCGATGATTTCTTTGGTTCATTATAATCCAGACCGCCTTCTTCATTCGTCACAAAAAATTCATATGGATCGAAACCGGCTGGCAATGGAGGAGGATAATTAAGGTCAAACAATGGACGCGGTTCTTCTAATATCTTCTTTTGTCGTTTCTTAGTAGGCTCAGAACTGCTCCAATCAGTCTCTTTGGGCTCCTCATCAACCATTCCGTTTTCAGAATCTGTATGACTCGAGTTAATATTATTACTAACTTCTTCCACAGATGAATCAGTTTGTGATGATTCAGATTCACCTGAAAACAATCTCACATCCCGTGTACTAAACGTCTTCCCATTGCTCATCGAATCATGGTTCTCACGCTCTGTTTGCGGCTCCTCCCGAGTAGCAGCCTTTAGAAGGCTAGGATCCGACGAAACCTTGTTCAAGACTTCCGAAATTGAATCAAAATAGTGCATTCCTTTTACTAATCCACCTACTCTTGAGAACTTTGCAACTCCCGGAACTAGAAAGACATGAGATTGTGTTTTGGTATAACATGATCTCGGTTGTTCCAAGTGCCATCCTCGTGCAAGCAAAAGTGGCCAAACAGCTTCCCAGAATAAACTATTATTCGGCACATCCTTTCTCTTATGGATATCTGATCCATTTAGAAAGTCGAGAATTTGGGCAGGCGTGAGAGAAGAATAACATGTTATTCCATTTGAGAGATCTAATTTATTTTTCCGAGTCCCTCTCTTCATTCTCGTTAGATCTTTCTTTCCTTTTCCTATCGCCACTGCTTCTATCAAATTCTTCATACCAGCTATATCTTTTAAGGTTGTGACGAATTCTAACAATGTTATATTCCTATCCTTGAACAATTTAGAAACCTGGTGTATGTTTCATAACCAGAATTAGATACTAGAATAATCCAACAAAAACAAGTATGAGAATGTAAATATTACCTGAGATATAGATTTTTCACCATCTTCTGACATGTGCGTAGACAGACGAGTCAACAATAATTCCAGCCTAAAGCCGTTGAAAATCCATTTTCCTAAAAAAATCTCCCCTTTTTTGGTTTTCTTGCAGTCTAACCATTTACGATATTCATCACTCTTGTAGTATTTATTTTTATAGTAGAATGAGATTACGTCGCATCCTAGAAACTTCTTTATCTGGGTAAAATCTTTCTCAAATATACAGAGACTGAGGAGGAGACTCTCCCTTTCTATTTTGCTTGAAGAATCATCGCTAGTTGAGTCCAAATCAACAACCTTTGTATTAAATTTGTTCTTATTTTCACTAATATATTTGGATCGTGATATTAGTGAAGGAATTTCAATTTGGTACTCATCTCCAACTCGAGGGGACTTTTCTTCAATCATGTTTTCTTCAGAGACGGTCATGATCATCTGAAAACTGGATTATTAAAAGATGTTAAAATTCAATCAAAGAAAATAACAAAGTTGTACCTCTTAAAGGTATTTCAATTAATAATAAAAAAGAAATTGTTGCAATTAAGGTAATGAACAATTCCATTATATTCAATCATATGTAATCGAGAGGATAATGATAAAATCTGAAATAATATAACAGCCAACAACTAATGTTGGATTGGAAGGATAAGAGATAGAAATCAGACAGGAAATTCAAAGAGATGATGAACACATATATGATTTATGCAATTCATATTCTAATTCTGAACTAAACAAGTGATAATTGATTCTACCCATCAAATCTTTTAAAGAAGAACTAAACTTCAACAAAACTCTTAACACTAAATGCAGAATCACTAAAAAAAATTTTTTTTTTTTCAAATAAACAACAAAACTTTTGTAGGATCCGATCAAATTCGACTCGTACAATATTCGAAGTAAAATATGTAGAGAGGATTCTTACATATACGAATATATTAAAAGAAAGAAAACATTAATGGATTGTTAAAGCAAATGTTAAAGCACATGAAGATTATGGATTGCGATTTATGAAATATTTATAATAGATAGATTCATTGATGAGATAAAAGAGATTAAACCTGCTTAATGAAAACTTTGAATTCTTTAAGCTTGAGAAGAATGAATATGAATATGGGTTAATAACACAATTCAAAAAACATTATTTCATTCTCCCCTCATTCCTCACATTATAACTCAATTTAACAATAAAAATATTAAAATATTTTCTAAAATATTTTTATATATTAATATGTATTTTTACCAAAAAAATCTCCACTATTTTAAAATTATTACCAATCACTAATTTTTAAATAATCTAAGTTTTTATTTTTATTTTTATTTTTAAATCTCAATCCGAAAATGACTTTAACAAATTAATTTAGAGAGTAAAAAGAGGGGAGAGGTTAAACAAATATATGAAACTAATTTGTATAAACGAATCTATTTTATTATGATGAATGATAGGGGAGAAAATTTGAGGAAGAAAATGATGTGTCACTACATCATTAGTTGAAAAAAAGATAAAAGGTGAGAGAAAAAAAGAGAATTTTTTTTTTGGCTAATGAAATTGTGCCACATCATTTCTTCCATCAAATTCTCTCTCAATTATTTCTCTTTTATTATTTAGTCAATGCGTGTAAATAGAATCAATAAACAAATGCTCTTATCTAATTTTTTCT
Source organism: Impatiens glandulifera (assembly GCF_907164915.1). Lineage (NCBI taxonomy): Eukaryota > Viridiplantae > Streptophyta > Magnoliopsida > Ericales > Balsaminaceae > Impatiens > Impatiens glandulifera. The sequence goes on from NC_061870.1 coordinate 37,193,996, forward strand.
TTATAAGGCCCGCTAATATTGTTATTGTTTTCTAAAAGAAAAAATTAATTAAAAAGAGAAAGAAAATTATTTTTTTTTTAAATGGGAAAATTTAGATACATTTATATAGAATGAATAATCACAATTTTATTTTTTGTTAGCCATCCAAAAGAATTCAGAAAAAAAAACTTATATATGGGCCCTAATAATTAATATATTTTTTTATTAACTTTAATGAAATTTGTACTTAAATTAAATTGAAATTTTAAAAAGATAGATAGGGGTTAGAAGAAAAATCCAAAATGTTTGCATATCGAAAATTAATTTACAGATCAACCAAATTAAAACATTTAAATAAAAATATATGTTAAATAATATGACATATTTATAATAATTAAAATTCTAATATGAAAATTAAACAATCTTGTAATTTTTTAGGATAATTCTAAATATATGTAACGATCATTTATGAAGTAGAGTAAATCAATCAATCAGTGGCGGAAGAATCTCTACAAAATATTCTGAAACAGCGTCAAAGAAGGTCATGTCAAGTGATAACTGATCATTTAAATATATGATTTAAAAAATGAAAATTTCGTAGAAATAATGGGAAGGTACATGTAAGAGGGTCTTTGATTGAAATATTTTATTCGGTGACTATTTATTGGAAAAATGAAAAAACAACTCCAGATCCAGTAGCTTCATCTCTTTTATCTCTTTTGTTTTTAAAAAAAGAAAACATGTTATCTCCGATACTAAACAAATAAATCATCGGAAAAGTCAATAAGTGTCTTTTTCAAAAAAATTTAAAACATTTTGATAAAGAAAAAATACAAATTATTTTTAATTTTAATAACATAATCAATTAATACAGTTTTTTTATTACGATTCTAATATATATATATATATATATATATATATATATATATATATATATATATATATATATATATATATATATATATATATATATATATATATATATATATATATATATCTAAATTAAAAATATAACTAAATATCTCAATTAAAAATACAATTAGTTTTTAAAAAAATAAAAATTATTGATCAAAAAACAATGACCTAATTATAGGCTCAAATTTTGAAATGGTCTATTAGATAAGGATAGAACTTTCACACATTTAATTATTTGAGGCTTCGTGTTCATTAAGATTTAAAACTTGTCGTCTATTTTCAGGAAATGTTTGGAACTGAGAACTTTATTAGATAAAACGATTACACTTTTTTCGCCTATGACACGATGCCACCACCTCTTTCATTTTGCCCTCGTTGGGAGAATACCTTTTTCGCCTCCCCATTCATTTATCAAAGTCTAGTACTTATTTATGGCGCAAACCCTTTCAAGTAGAGTAAGGGCTCTGAAAATGGAAGCAATCATAGGGGTTCGAGCTCTCGCTTCTCGGCCCTCCCCGACATAGCATTTCCGTCGGGAGTGCGAATGAGAGAATGGAGGATTGAACTTTTTTATTGAAACTCAAAAGAGTCAAATGGTTAAATATGTGAAAGTGTGAGCCTCACGTGGACAATTTCAAAGTTCGAGCCTCATATGATAAAAACGTTTCAAGTTCGAGTCTCAAATGGTTGGAGAAAATTCGTCGAACCTTTAATAATCGTAGTCGTTCGACTTATATCATTCATAATGCTATTATTACGATGTTTTTTAAGATTCGTACTGAAAAGTTGGTGAAATCGGTCGAAAGTTAATCGTTCTTCTCGAAAACCTACGAGCTCGATAATCTATTAGATAACGTAGTTATATTGTTTTTCATATCATGTTTTTTTCTTTATAGATAAACGATTTTTATCATTTTTAATAAAAATCATTCCTTAAAAAAAATTAATTTAAATATACTTTTTCAATAACATAAATTATCATGAAAAAAAAAATCACTAATATATTTACTCTCTTAATTGTGGTAAAATTGGTTAGTGAAAGATATGATCAACTATATATCACGGGCCCACGCTGGAGACATCTATCTGATTTATTTATATATATTTAATATTTTAACCGTTTAAAAAATAATATAAATATTATTAATGTATTAAATTAAAATAATAATCATATAAAAAATGAGTTTTCAAATAGTCCAAATATCCCTTTTTTTTCTTTTGTACCAGAGCGGACGGGAAATTTGATGGAATAACCCTCATAAGAGGGGAATTTCCACTTCTAACATGTGATTACTAAATTTTTCATTTTTGACCTTTTGCCAATGCAAAAGGTCACTTTTGCCCTTTATTAAAAAAAAAAAAAAAAAAAAAAAAAAAAAAAAAAAATAAATCAGTAAGTGAGTGCGCATTTCAGTTATGAAATGTCACTTTCTTCTCCATTTCCCTCCTCTCCACCAACCGTCCTTTCTCCCCGTCCTTCCTTCATCAAGGTTCTTCATCATCAAGCTTCCTTCATCAAGGTTCTTCATCATCAACCTTCCTTCATCATCAACGGATCCTTCATTCATCATCATCGACGATCGTCTTCAACATTCAGGTTAGACGTTCGTCCTTTTAGGGTTTTGTTGTTTAGAGTCTAGGATGTAGGTTATGTCATGGAATAATGGTTTTAGAGCTTGGCTGATATGTTTTACAGTGAAATATACATCCGAAGAAGGTGACGAAGGCGACAGTGCATCTGTCGCAGACGACAGTGCATCTGTCGCAGGCGACAGTGCATCTGTCGCAGGCGGGAAATGCATCTGGCGCATGCGCCAGTTCATCTGTCGCATGCGACAGATGCATTTCCCGCCTGCGACAGATGCACTGTCGCCTGCGACAGATGCACTGTCGTCTGCGACAGATGCACTGTCGCCTGCGACAGATGCATTTTCCTCCTTGCATTTTCCTCCTTGCATTTTCCTCCTTTACCTGGTCACTGTCACTGACTTCTTTGAATTTTTTTCAATTGCAGATCACATGAGTGTTGGTGTTTTTCTACTCTTTGATGGAGACTGGAAAACTGATGATTGTGGGGTTAGTTCTTTTGTCTCAAGTTCGTGTCGTGGTGTGAATGTACCCCGAAATGCTACATATGAAGAGTTAGCTTCAATTGTCTATAATGCTACATGTGTGGACAAACTAAGATATGACTTAGTGTTCAAGGTAAAGTATAATATGCTAATGATCAATTCTCCTCCTGCAACAATCATTGGAGATAGCGATGTGGCGTTCTATTTACAAGAACTCTCGTCTTCACTGCCCAATCATCGCGCCCCTCTATGTGTCTCCTTAGTAGAGAAGTCAATATCTTCAACTCAACAAAGTGAAAGACCAGAAAATGACATATTTGAGCAGCAAGATATCTTACCAAGGCATCGAGATGTGTTTGAGCAGCAAGATGTATTCCCAAGTCAACAAGATGTATTCCCAAGTCAACAAGATGTATTCCCAAGTCAACAAGATGTATTCCCAAGTCAACAAGATGTATTCCCAAGTCAACAAGATGTATCTGAGCATGTGTTTGAGCAGCAGGATGTGTTTGAGCAGCGAGATATATTTGAGCAGCAAGATGTTTTTGAGCAGAGAGATGTATGTGAGGAGCAAAATGTCTTCCCAAGTCAACCAAGCACTTCCCATGTTAGGAATACATTCAGCCATACTGAGGGAACCAAGCACTACTTCTCATATGAACCACTCGAGATCGAAACTCCTGCTCCATTAATTGAAAATTCATTGGAAGTGGGTACGTTCTTTGATAACAAAAAAGAAATACAATTGAGGTTGCATAGACATGCGATGTCTAATCACTTTGTCCTTAAAGTGGTGAAGTCAACAAAAAATCTTTGGTTTGTAAAATGCATGGCTGAGAACTGCAAGTGGAAATTGCGTGCTATGAAAGGAAAATTCTCGGAGATGTTTGAGATCAGAAAATTTGTAAAAGAACACACATGCTCAATTTTGACGAGACAGGACAATGTGAGGCAAGCACCATCATGGGTAATTGCGGAGTGCATCAAACGTAAATACATGGACCATCACCATGACCACATGCCTAAAAAAATAATGGAAGACATGCATACAAGTTATGGGTTAACTTTGACATATAATAAGGCTTGGAGGTCAAGGGAAAAGGCCTTAATGGCGGTGCGAGGAACTGTGGAGGATTCCTATGGTGAATTGCCATCCTACCTGTTCATGTTGCAGAAGAAGAACCCGGGTACCATAACTGACATCCAGACGGATGAGGAAGGACACTTCAGGTATATGTTCATGTCTTTAGGGGTTTCAATTAGGGGTTTCATAGGATGTTGTCGTCCTGTATTGTGCATCGATGCCAGCTTCCTTAAGCATAAAGTTGGAGGTCAACTACTGGTTGCGATAGCATTGGATGCGAACGAGCAACTATATCCCGTTGCTTTTGGTGTCGTTGATTCAGAGAATAATAACTCTTGGACATATTTCATGCAACAACTAAGGTTGGCAATTGGATCAGTCCCGGATCTCGTCTTCATATCCGATAGACACCCAAGTATTGCCAACGCCTTGTCCGCGGTTTTCCCAGAAGCACATCACGGGGCATGCACATACCACATCAAAATGAATATAATGGCCAAATTTAAAACTGATAACTGTCATGTTGAGTTTGATTTGGCTTCTCGTGCATACACCGAGACCACGTTTCAGAAGCATTTTGACAAGATCAGAACTAAAGACCCTAGGATTGCTCAATATTTGGAACAAATTGGAGTGGAGAGATGGAGTCGTGCTTTTTTCCCCGGTTCGCGATACAATCAAATGACAAGTAATTACGCTGAGAGTTTTAATAGTCAGTGCAGAGAAGCTAGGAAATATCCCATAACAACATTAGCTGACTATTTAAGATTCACAATACAAGATTGGTTTTATCATAGAAGAGAAAAATCATCCAACCACAACGAACATTTATCTCCATATTATGAAAAGTTATTACGTGAGGAAGGTGAAAATGCTAGATTCTACAGTGTTTATCCACTTAATCGATTTCAGTTCCATGTGCATGACGGTGAATTTGATTTTCAAGTTGACGTCAAGGGTCGAACATGTACTTGTAGGGTATTTGATGTATCCGGTCTTCCTTGTACGCATGCCCTAGCTGCTGCCCGTTTCCGGAAATCGGTTCCATATGAGTTGTGCGCAAGGTTAGAGAATTTTTGTTCCATAAGTTATGTTCAATTTATGTTGTGTTGAATATATGTTATGTTGAATTTATGTTATCACTGTATAATTTTGCAGGTTTTACTCAACTGAATCATGGTGCATGGCTTATGCGGAGACATGTTATCCAGTTTTTCAACATAATGAAGCTTGGGACATTCCCGAACATATCAAGAAACGAGTCTGCCTAAAACCCCCCGTGAAGATTAAGAAAGGACGACCAACAACAAAACGTAGATCATCACAAGGTGAGGTTCGTAAAGAACGGAGACGGTGCGGCTCATGTGGCGGTCTAGGTCATAACAGAGCAACATGCTCAGCAGTGATGCCTGCACCATCTACTGCAAGACCTTCACAATCAAGTGCCCAATCTACACAACCTTCACAATCAAGTGCCCAATCTTTGGCATGAAACTGTTTTAGAGTTTTGATCAAACCGTTTTTGTATTGTATGTACATCAAACTGTTTTAGGGTTTTGATCAAACTGTTTTTGGGGTAGGGTTTTGAACATCTGTTTTTGGGGTAGGGTTTTGATCTTCTGTTTTTGGGGTAGGGTGTTGATCAAACTGTTTTTTGGGTAGGGTTTTGATCATCTTCATATTTCATCTGTTTAAGTGTTGTCAAAGAGAAATAGCAGGATTGATTTCAGGAATGCAGGAATGCATCTGTCGCAGGACAAATAGAAGTAGCAGGGATGCATTTGTCGCATGCGACGGTGCATCTGTCGCATGCGACGGTGCATCTGTCGCAGGCGAGAAATGCATCTGGTGCATGCGCCAGATGCATTTCCCGCCTGCGACAGATGCACCGTCGCCTGCGACAGATGCACCGTCGCATGCGACAAATGCATTTCATTTATGTTTTGTGCTTAATTATATATATATATACTATATTATATTTGAATTCAAAATAGCAAACCACATTACATTCAAAAATAAATACATAAGGTTTACATTCAAAAATAAATACATAAGGTTTACATTCAAGTCAGAATAATTAAACTTGACTCTTCATAGCCCTTTCCATAAGACCAAAGTGATTAAACTTGTCCTTGGTCTTTAACAAGCAGGTGCCATCTGCAAAAAATCAATAAGTCAGAATAATGAAAGTAAATACCACTAATTTAAAGGAAATATGACATTTTTCGCAGACGACAGTGCATCTGTCGCAGGCGACAGTGCATCTGTCGCAGACGACAGTGCATCTGTCGCAGACGACAGTGCATCTGTCGTAGACGACAGATGCATCTGTCGCAGGAAGAATACACTATTCTCCTGCGACAGATGCATCTGTCGTCTACGACAGATGCACTGTCGTCTGCGACAGATGCACTGTCGTCTGCGACAGATGCACTGTCGCCTGCGAAAATGCATCGTCGCCATCGACAATAAACCCAAAACCCTGCAACAGCCTTCCAGCATTTTAAACCCAAAACTAAACCTAAACAATAAAACGGAGAACTAGGATAGAAACGGGGAAGATTGTCGGGGGCTCTTGTTTGTCGTCGGAGCTCGTCGGGGTTCGAGGGAGGGTTGAGGGAGAGGACGTCGTCGAAGTTGGAAACGAGAGACGGAGTGAAAGGAGAACTGGGAAAGGAAGACGGGGGAGTGAAAGGAGAACTGGGTTCGAGGGAAAGGAAGACGGGGGAGAATGAAAATCAAATTTTTTTTTTTTTTTTTTTTTAGTAAAGGGCAAAAGTGACCTTTTGCCTTGGCAAAAGGTCAAAAATGAAAAATTTATTAACCACATGTTAAAAGTGGAAATTCCCCTCTTATGAGGGTTATTCCATCAAATTTCCCGAGCGGACGGTGGCGTTGAAGAAGAGAGGACGAAAGACAGAGAAAGCACGAACTTCCTATTCTGCCCTCAAAACCCTTCAATTCGACCACCATCATTCACTGCTACTACATTCCTATTCAGGACCTTAACCTTCTCCTTCTTCAACCTCTGAACCATCATAATTCGCTAGTCATTTTACCGGAACCATTTTTCCAGAGCTCCGTTTCCTAGGGTTTGAAGGAGGGCAAGTGTTATTTGATCTTCATGCTCTCGTGTCGCTTCAATTCCGTGTTTGGATTGTTGGAGATTGTTTCCTGCAATTCAGTACATTTCAGCGCTTGATTATTTTACACTTGATCAGTTAGATACAGCGGTAGCTGTTTTCTTCTACAGCTGGATTCGAAGAGGTGAATTAATCTGAGGTGAAAAGTGGGTCAATTGTGTTTGGATTTGGATTGTAAAGTAATTATCAGGTTTTCAGGTGCTTTTTGGAATTAATTAACTGAAGAATATATTATTTAGCTTTGTGAGAATGGACTTTACTCGACAAACTGGAAACGAAGTGGGGATACCTATAATAATAATCCCAATCCGATTTGTGTGGCCTTATGGCGGAAAAAACATATCTTTGTGCGGATCATTTACTGGGTGAGTCTCAATCTATGAGATTGTTGTGTATATTTTGCATGCAGTGTAATTAGATGCTATATTACCGAATTTGAATTTGAATTTTCTTAAGGTGGTCGGGTCACTACCAGATGATTCCAGCTGAAGGGTGCCCATCAGTGTTTCAGACTACTTGCAACTTGTCTCCTGGCTATCACGAGGTCTGTTTATTCTAGCTTTCTTCAATACCACTGAGTAAGGTGGTTGTCGTGTTTTCAATGTTCGTGAGATTGGAGTGCTCATAAGAGAGTAGGAGAACTAATAAAGCAGAGTAACAATATGCTGCAATCTCTTTCACATTTATAAATGTTAAGAATTTCTACAGCTGTATCACCTTGATCCATTTGGTAGTTTAATTTAGTTTGTATCTAGTTAAGGACCCAATGACTTATATAATTATTAGCCTATTTGGATCAGTTTTCCAAAAAAAAAAAAATAAAAAAAAATTAGCCTATTAGGAAACTTTTATGATGTTTCAATTTCTCAATTTTTTTATGAAAGCTCTAATTTATATTCACTTTATCTGCATCAGCGTTTTCTCAAATCCAAAGTAAGGCACTCATCAGATCAAAATAAAGTTGAGTTTGGTGATTCCTACCCATTTCGAAATAATAGGCTTTGTTTGTAGTTGAACGAGGTGTTCTATCATTAGGGTGAAATTTTCTAAGCTCATTGGTGTCAATACCACTATCTTCTTCTCACACTTATTGCTTTGTTTGATTTGAATTTGAATTTGGAGGTTTTCTCTTTATCCGCATCTATTTGATTTTTTGGTGCCAACTTATAAATTGAATGAATTTGTTGTTATATTACTCATCTGTTACAATCTCCTATTCTTCCTGTTCATCTAGATTCAGATTGTGTCCAAAGCTTAATTTGGGTCTTTAATGTATGCAGTATAAATTCTATGTTGATGGAGAATGGCGCTATGATGAACGTCAACCTTTTGTTAATGGGAACTACGGGACAGTAAACACTGTCCTTTTGGCTAAGGAATCTGATTATGTTACTGCCAATCCTACTTTGCCAATGAGTTCCGGTTCTAGCATGGATGTGGATAATGAAGCCTTTCAGCGTTTGGTATCTAACTGCTAGCATTTTCATTAACTGTTGATTAATTTAGTGAATTTGTATTCATCTTTATTTTCTTTCACTTTCTTGTTTTGAACAACATGCTAGTGCTGCCACTTCTGTTTCCAGTTTTCATTGATGGTCTCCATTATGGAGAGGGCATTATATTGGATGCTATATATACAATAGTTTATTATTTTTTTTTTTTCTTAAAAGGAAAGTTTTAATAAAACCACGATAAACACGGGCATTTGCAATAGTTTTGTTCTCTGACATCACCGCACCTATTTGATACAAACATTTAAATGTTTGGATTGCCATGATCTGAGGTCTTCAACATGTAATTCTTAGGCCTATTTAGAGTAATAATCTCATTTCTGGAAGGCACACTCTGTTTCAAGTCTGTTATGATCTACCATCTATGTTTCATTCTCTTCTCTTATGTAACATAATAATAAACGATGAACTGTTTATATATCACTTCTTCCACCTTTTCAGCTGTAGCATGACTTGTATGGTTTAAAAACAATTACCATATTGATAACATGCCAAATAAGGAGTATACAACAATAATTATGCAAAAAAATCATATGATTACCTAATGATATGTTTTGATGTTAAATAGACTGTGGACATTAACGTTATGTTTTGCACTTGTAATGCTTACCAATCATTATCACTCTTTTGTAATCCTGTTAGGCTTCATTCCACTCTGTTAAGTAAACAAGTCCTGGAAGAAAAGATCCATGACGAATTTATCTTACACCTTGTACATCAATTTTCAATTGCCACAGTTTGGTACTTATCTTCTGTTAAAATGACAACTACAAATTCTACTAACTAGAAGTTATATTAGTTTTCTTGTATTGTTACATATTATCTTCATTATTAGTGGTCCGCTTAACATAACTAGATAGTTATTAGTATAAATATGGAGTTAGCTTACATTAATGTTATGCTTATTGATAGACTATTGCTTCTAAAATCTTATCTATAATATTTTCTAGTTTCTCATCTCCCTTCTTGGTATATGAAACCTTAAGCGTTCCGCCTTATTGGTATCAGAGCATAATCCTCTCCCCTGTGCCCTTTTTATCAATCTATCTTATTTTCAATTCAATCTTATTTTTATATGTATATTATTATTATTATTCAATCCCTTGTCTTCACTCCATCTTCCATAACCTGTTACATCATTATTGGAGTCAATCCTCTACCTTCCCTTTACCATACAAGACCTAGTATGCAACATTAAATGTTTTAATGTTACATACTAGGGCTTCTTTATTAGTGAGATGGACCGGCTAGCCTAATTAGATAGCAATTAGTAAAAATAGAGCAGTTAGCTTATATGTTTATTGATTGACCTTGCTTCTGAACATGTATAATATCTTCTGGTTTCTCATATACCTTATGGAATATGAAACCCTAATCCTAAGGGCTCGCCTCATTTAAACATAGCAGAATGATACACCCCGACTCATTGAATATCCCGTGTTATTGTAAATATGGAAAGAACCTTATTTGGTGAAAAAAGTGAGAGAATTGAGTGTCCTATACTTGGTAAAATTGCAAATCTAACACATTAGAATGGAAAAAGACTGCATCTATTTTGTAATACTGTTAGATTACCCTTGAACCATATGGATTTGAGAATTGGGCTCAAACTATCCTTCTCTATGATGTTAGCATGTTATGTGCATGAGAGTTAGTAGTTTCACATGGTCCATTCTTTGACTAGCTTTTGGTATATATAGTCTTAACAATTTTCTGTATGTTTATTTGATAGTTCAGAATTTGTCATTGAATACATTTTTGCGGTAACTCATAGATTACTATACATGCATGTTATTACTATAATGGATTTACTTTTCCATATGGGGTAAAACAACCTTTTAAGATTTCTGCAAGCCTTGTAGATTTGTTTTGGGACCCATGAATTTATCAATCTCTTGTCTGCATGTGCAGCAGGTTAGAGTTTCACATGGTGCATTTCGTGATATTTTGCCTAGGATTTCAGAAGCTGATTTAGAATCCTCCTGTCGTCGAATATCTGATTTCTTGTCTTCACGAACAGCTTATGAATTGCTTCCTGAGTCAGGCAAGGTTTGATTGATCACCCCTTTCTTCTTTTCTAAATCATGTACTTGAATTTTCATACCCTGTTAGTCTTTAGATGCTTCTTGTTCTCAATTCTCATATCTGTAGACCTGATTCGCAGGTGGTTGCTCTAGATATTGATTTACCTGTGAAACAAGCCTTTCATATCCTGCATGAACAGGTAAATCTTTTTGATTGATGCATAGTTTACCTTATCCTTGAAAGATTGAGTCTGTATAGCTCTATGATAGAATATTAGATTGCACTTGTGGTAAAAGTGTTTTATCTCTTATTTTTTCTTCTCAATTTTGCATTTCCTTGTCATTACACAAAAAATGTCAGTCTCTTGTATCGCTTCGATTGTTCTCACATATAGGCCTTGTTTGATGACTAACACCTTATCCCATTATCAATCAAATCATCAATACTAAAAACTCTTACATTGTTCATAACATTTAAAATATTAAATACAAAGGATGTTTAGTCATTAACCCAAATAATAACTTTTTCATCAAACAAGTTTTTCTCTTCCAATAAATCGGTTTATTTCAGAAAAACCTTACATCATACAAGCTCTTAGTGTCTGTATGGACATTTTCTTATGCATTTTATTTTTTTCTTCATTTACCAGGGAATTTCAGTGGCTCCTCTTTGGGATGTTTCCAAAGGCCAGTTTGTTGGAGTTCTTAGTGCCTTGGATTTTATTTTGATCACAAAAGAGGTGGTGCCTCTGAAGCTCATTTTCTTCTCTTCTCTTCTCTTCTCCCCTTCCCAACCTTTCCCTGTCTTAGTAAAAGGCTTAGGAATCAAGAAATAGAAAAATGAACCTATGCTTGGTAAACAACTTTGCAGCTTGGTAGGCATGGATCTAATCTTACCGAGGAGGAACTTGAGACATATACTATATCTTCATGGAAAGAAGCAAAAGCGAACTCCAAGAGACAGATTGATGGTAATGACGGTAGATCACTAGAAATGCAACTCATACATGTGAGTATTTCTTTGCAGCTTTCTTCTATGTGGCCTTGTTTCTGAATTTGGATTCAGATATAAAAGAGAAACAACATTCAACAAAGTCTTAAATATGAGTCATTTATATTGCACTAAAGTATCAAATAATATTAAAAATCTGAATTTGAGCCGTACTAAATTCAGATACACCTGGATGAGAAATCTTAAATGAATGTTGTTTCCAAATGAAGTTGCTAGTGCTAACGCAATCCATTTGTTTGCAGGCTGGACCAGATGAGAATTTGAAGGATGTTGCCTTAAAGATCATGCGTAGTAGGGTATCTACGGTTCCTATTATTCATTCATCCTCGGGAGATGGAACAGCTCATCAGTTATTACATCTTAGCTCGCTTTCTGGAATTCTAAAATGTAATAAGAGACTTATCTAGTTTGTATTTATTTTATTTTGTTACTGACTAAGGGTTTTATAATTTCAGGTATTTGTAGGTACTTCAGACATTGTTCTGACATATTACCTCTACTCCAATTGCCAATTGGTACAATTCCTCTGGGCACTTGGGTTCCAAAAATCGGAGAACCAAATAGACAACCATTAGCTATGTTGAGACCATCGGCTTCTCTTGGTTCTGCTTTAGATTTGTTAGTTCAAGGTAATAAGCCCACCACAGACATGGATGGACACAGCCTCGAGGGGGTATATATATAGGGGCATCTAGTGGACTCATTTGATACTTTTTTTGTTGTCAAATATCGAGATCCAGATGAGATCACTTTTGAAAACAGGACTTAGTAAGACAGAATAAAAAATTTATAGGCGCTTTCTCATTTTCCAAATGGACCCTACTACCTATTAAGGGCATTTTAACTAAATTTAATTGTTTTGGCTACACCACCATTGATTTGGCTAAATATCTTAATATTTCCTCACATGTTTATTTTTCTCTTTTTTGTTTTTGGTAGCGGAAGTTAGTTCCTTACCCATTGTTGACGACAATGACTCGTTGTTGGACATATATTGTCGAAGGTAAGATCACCCACCGTGTTTATATTCTCTGAGGTGTGTTCAGGACTTTTAGATTTTAGTTGTTTGATGGTGTTTAAGAATGTTTATTTTTCTTCCAGTGATATTACAGCTTTGGCGAAAAACAAAGTTTATATCCATATTAAACTGGAGGAGATGACAATTAATCAAGTAAGCTGTGAAATTATGCAAAATATGAAGTATGAAGTAATTAATTTTAATGTTGAACAAAACAGGTTTTGCAGTTGGGACAAGATTCATCTCATAGCTTCAGTAGTAGAAACCAAAGATGTCACATGTGTTTGCGATCCGATCCACTTCATCATGTTATGGAACGGTTAACAAAACCAGGTCGATTGTCTTCTTCTTCTTCTCTGTTCCCTCTCTTCTTTTAAGAAAATTAAAATAATTTTATATGAAAACCCTCTGTTGTCATTGGTTTTGCACAACAGGAGTGCGACAGCTTATTGTTGTAGAGGCTGGAAGTAAACATGTAGAAGGTATCATAACTTTGAGCGACGTTTTCAGATTCTTACTCGCCTAGACCAGACCAGGCTAGACTAGGCTAGGCTAGACCAGACGTGGGAGAGAAATGGCTGAAGATGATTTGTCAAGATTATTTATTGTTGTACTGGTGGGGTAGTGGATCCACCACCTGCTTGCTTTCTTTCCTGATCTTTTATGATGTTAGGCAGAAGGAAGGAGGAGGAGGTTGGATTAGTTTTCTTTTTTATTTGTTCAAATGTTCTTCTTCTGCCATGTTTATTTATTGGACATCATCATCTAATAATAATGGATATTCTGTATTTCTATTTGCCTCATCTTCTTATTCTGTTTTGTATCAGTAGTAGATATTGTGGATCTATTTATAAATTATTGCATTTGTTTGGTTATATAACTTAGAATGACAACGGGTAGTGAATTATTCGTCGGTTTTTATTTTACTACCCGACCCCGAATTCAACGGGTATCTATCATATTCTCGTTTTGTCGGATACCTGATTTTCAATTGGTATTTTATTACCCGAATAAAATATAAATTTATATTTTTTATTTTTTAAATATACTAAATATTAAAAACATAAATAAAAATATTATTTGTATTGTATACCTATAAAAAAAAAATTGAAAGATTATTGAAGTGAGAAATGAAAGTTAGAGTATTAATGTAATTGTAACCATTTGAATTTGAAAAGTAACTTTAAACTTTTAATATTAATATTACATCGAGTTTTGCACGCTCCTTATTCCTCATCCCCGAACTCAACCATCGAGTTCCCACAAGTATCGAATATATGAGTTTCCCACAAGTATCGAATATACGAGTATTCTTGACATTTAACTTTTATTATATTTTTCTCTAGTGAATATTTTATAATAAAAAATGATTGTGATTAAGTTTTGTAAATTCAAAAAAAAATTAAAAATAAATAAAGGAACGAGAAATGAAGGGAGGAAGGGGTAATAATCACTTTCTTTCTTTCATTCTACACATATATTTTTGGTGAAGACGACGGCGGGTAGAGAGAGAGAAGATGGAAGGATTGACGGAGGAGGAGCGCAAGGCTCTTCGTGGAAGCAAGTTCGCGCCGCTTCCTTCTGCGTCACGCCCTACGCCAAGGTTCATATCTTCTTCTTGCATTCCTATTTATTTATTTATATAACACGTCTCTTAAGTGAATCGATCTGATCATAGTATCGAGAGATTCTTCTTGCTCGATTTATTAACTCCACAACATATGCCAAGAACAGTTGAGAATCTTCTAGTGAATCAATCATAACGATAGCAACCAAATGCGTTATCATTTGATTTACATCTTCTTGAATTTGATCCAAGTTAATTAGTTGTTGGAGCTAGAAAACACTTTAGTTTGACCTAACTAACTAACTAACTGATTTCCTCCTCATCTTCAAAAGGGGGATGTTGTTGTTCTTTGAAAAGATCATGCATCTTTTTTAAGTTACATTCATTCTGTCTGTCATTTAACAGGATTGGATTGTAACCCAACAGTTGTTCTGTCATTTAACTTTGTTCTTTTCAACTTTGATGTGTTGTTGAAATATGTGTATGCTTTTTGTTAGGGTAGCTCATGCTGGTGGACCATTGACAACAAATAAGGCTGCTGCATTAGCAAAGTTTCTTGAAAGAAAACTTCAGGATCCTAATGGATTGGCCTCTTTGAATCCTAAGCTCATTGAAATGGCTGTCAAGCGCGCAAAGAATACTGTTGTTGCGAGTAACCAAGGAGGTTGCTCCCTTTCTTTCTTTCTTTTATATTGAATGCAATTCAAAGATTTTATGTCATTTCCCTTATTTAATGCTGCTATCTGAGGTGTTGGATCTTCATATTCAGGTACAAAAGTGCGACATGTGGACAAGTTTGATGATGTTGAGGTTTGTTAGGTTTCCCTTTGAGTTCAGAACTTCTTTTTTCTTCTTCTTCCTAATAGCTACAAAATCATTCAGGTTAGTCTAGAAGAAGAGGAAGCAGAAACAACCAACCAGACTAAACAAAAGAAGATGAAGAAAAAGAACAAGAACAAGAAGAAGAAAAAAGAAAAGGTTTCATTCTTCATCCCATCTGCATCATCCATATCCACATCCTGATGAGAAATCTGATAGGAAATGTGTTTTTCTTCTTCTTCTTGATCTGCAGCAGGTTCTTGGGGTGGTTCCTGGTGATGCTGTTTGCAAAGTGCCTAAAAAGAAGAAGAAATTATTGTGATCTATTTGACTATATATATAAATATAATGGTATGTAATTCTATTAATTGTAAACATTTTCTTAGATTTGATTAATCTTTTTGAAGGTTGTTCAAACAAATATAGTTTTTAAGCTGAGATTATTACTTCTTCAAACCTTGAAAACTGTTTGTAGTATTAATTGATGATCTGCTTACACCAAATATGTCAATATTTGAAGTTTTAAGTTTTAACGTTAAAAGGAAATGTAGTAAAGGTGCTACTACTATTTATCTATATATACAACAGAAGATATGCTAAAATTGCAACTTCATAACGTTCAGATATTTGTAAAGGAGCCTATTTGAAACTATTATTCTTGCTTAACATAAATTTATGAACTATTTCTTGAATTATTTTTAAATATATCCCATTTTACAAATTATGGGTATATTGATCTTAACCGTTTGGCGATCAAACGAGGATCCCGATTAAATAATCTGTGACTTTTGTCAATAACCTATTGGCCATAATTCTTAATTGAATACAATTCCTGAAATATGATCATTTAAAAATTTTCAGAAACTGACTAATGGTGTTTTTCGATAGTAAAACATAAAAAGACTTCATTTAAGTAACAAATAACTTCAAAAAAAATTGTGCAACACCATAATCCCAATTCTTGGTTGAGATATTCTAAAGTGCATAATATGAACTTAAAGGCAGTTAACCAAAAGAATGAATATGAATTAGTATTAACAGGTTTTAAATATTCAGGAAACAAAATGAGTATAAAGCATAACTAGTATTTGATGCAAATTGAGGAAACAAAATCTAACTCTTGTAAAAAAAATATTTAAAAGGCAAGACAAAAAAATTATGCAAATCTTCAAGGAAAATGAGGATTTTCCACTATCAAATTCCCAAAATTTTCAAAATTACCAGTAAAAATCAATTTCAATCACAATACACAATCTACAAATTTGGAATGCTAACAGAAAAATACATTAAAAAACACTAATTATTCTAAAAAAAACAAGTGAAATTTTGGTAATGATGATGATGAACATAGTATATATTATAAATAAGTATCCAATCCAAATAACCCAAAATCCAAATTATGGTCCAAATTGGAAGCAACCCAAATTTAGAAGAATTGAAAAACTGGAGGAAACCCAAAAACAACAAAAACCTGTGACAGATACCATTTTCATCTCTACGTTATTGATTCATGTACAAAAAAAGAAGATGAAGAGATCAAATGGTTAAAGTGGGTATGAGAGCCAATATTTGGTTTCTGATGATTCCCATGCACTTTTGAATCTCAGAATATACTGGAAGGTTCTGAGAACAACATGGCTGCAAACTAGTAACAGCTGAATCCAATATCTCAGCCACATCAGCAGGTGGAAACTGCCTTTCAGTGCATTTCTGCAAAATTATGTTTTATTAAAAATTAATAATAAAAATATATATATATATATATATATATATATATATATATATATATATATTTGCTTTTTTACCTGAATCATTAGTAGAGTTGCAAGGCAGTGACTAATGAGCTGTGATGGAATTTGAGAATCCTTCTTCTTTTCTTCTTCTTGCATACTATTATTATTATTATTAATATTATGATTATTATTATTATTCAACTTATCTTCATCTATTGTTGTTGTATTGGAATTAGACTGTTCCTGAGAAGAACTTGATCTTCCATTTGTAGTAACATCTACTGGAATAATGGCTCCCGATTCATCCAGTGGAAGACAATTACTTACGTAATCTATCGCTTCTTCAATCCTCTCTATGCTATTATTCTCCCTTCCGTTCAATGATAACATTGCCTGTCATGTATGTATATATATCCCATCATCAACACAAATAATCGTGTTTTATAAACAACCAAATTAGGAACTAAAACCTTTTAGAACTGGGTTATGACAATATGAGAACATCAGATCACAACACATACAGAATATCTACCTTGGTAACTAAAGGGTTGATTGTTATAAAAAGAGATTGTTATTTTGGTTAAATGACCAAAATATCCTTAATATTTTAAAATGTTATAAAGGTTAAATAAGGGTATTTTGGTTGATGATAGGATCGTAAGTTGTTTGGATTTTAAATCCAAGGGCTTTGATGTGAGTTATTTTGAACTATTCTATAGGAAGGTCGCGGGTTCGACCCTTACTTTGCGTGTTTCACTGTTTTATATATATAATGGGCCCATATCTAACAAACCCTGAGCCCCCCAAAAAAAATTAGTAATGATTGTTGTTCTTACCCGAATAGCTGCATCTACCATTGCCCTAGCTTTTTCTCTAGAGCTTTCAACAATGTCCTTAACATGAGATCCAGAGTCCTGTCCAGGGTTGACAGGATTATCACACAAGCTCAAGGAGCCACAAGAGTCCCCTACATTTGCTATGGGATGCGGCCAAACAACTAAAGAGTTGCGCTGATAGGTATTCCTTTGCCTCAAGCAGAAAAGAGCTGAAGATACCTGAAGTAAACTTGAAATATATATATATATAACTGAACTAAAAAAGGCTCACAACGAAACTACTTTCACTTTGAGTTTGAAACATATACCTGTTCATTGATTTCGTTTAGCTGCACTAATACAGCAGCATATTGCTTTTTAAATGTTTCTGAATTCTCCAAAGCATTATCATCATTGCTTCGATTCTCTACTACATCATCGTTCATGAGCCTCAGTTCAGATACCAATGCATCCTGCAAGTTCCAAAAATATATAACGCCTTTTCAGAGATATTTGTTTGCAAAAGTATTAAAGTGCGTATGAAATCCTGTTAAAACCTTTTTGTCAAGAGCACGGGTAAGGTCCGCAAGTGCTTGGACGTCAGCTTCCTTTGCTTGAATCTGCGCAAGTACAGATGGTTGGCTTCCGTTGCTGGTTTCCTTAGATCCTACTTTACCCTCCACATTAACATTTACAAGAGCTCCCTGACAGGAAAAGGATCACATATTGTCACCATCCCGAATTGTGAAACCATCCAAAACCTTTACTATTTCAAACTATGGTCATATCAATATAGACCTATAGTAATAAAGTGCAAACTAAGTGACGGAGCCATTTGGTTTAAAAAAATCACTTTTCTTAGAATGCGTCAAATTATTGTGGAAATTGTCAAACTAAGTTATTTTATTTTATTTTATTTTATTCTAGCTTATTTCTATATATATTAGAATAAAGCAGTTGAGATATTGAATAAATTGTAATATTTTAGGAATTCTGATTTATATTGAGAAAAATCAGCTCCTACAATTGTATAAATAGGTATTACCTATATGAAAACAATATATCAAAACCATATCTTGCTCTACATTCAAAACTTCCATAACTATTATGCACCATAATGCTGTAAAGCTTTTTATTATGAACTATTAAGTGCACAATGCATCAAAGGGTGGTACAAGTCCTTAAGATAGAAAATTAAAAGTACGGAAAACAATGGTCTAAGTTTTGAACTATTACTTGTCTACTCAAACCATGTTGATCAAGTGATCAGGAGCTTTTTGATGTAGTTTTTTTAAAATAAACCAGCTCTTGGAAGAAAAAGAACCTCGTCTAATGAAACTATTTGGAGCTATTTAATATCTTTGTATTTTATATTATAAAAATAAATAAATGAAGGATTTTTTAGTATTTTAGTTGATGATTTAAAAGATTGATTGATGAAGTGATTTATTGATGGGATAAGGGGTTATTTGGATTAAATCATATACACTTCATCAAACAAGGCCCTGGTGTCCAGGCAATCCTGTTATAATTAAAAGAAAGAACAAAAAAAAAATCTCATGACAGGGAAGATTGATGTAGGTTCAAAAAACAAATAACAATAATTCAATAGCTTCATCTAAAGAAACTACATAAATGGTCTTTCAATATCCACAAACTGCAAAATAATTTTTCTCACCTAGAAAAAGCACTAATTGTATAGATACCACAGGAAGCCAACAGATATGGAAGACAAATAAAAGAAGATTGGAAATTGTGGAGTTTGCTGACAATAGAATATATAGACCAGGGTTTATTTCTTAGAGAAGACTACCACAACATCTCACCATCATGACCCTCCACTTCAATTAAGGTGTTTTCAGTGACAATCTAACTTGAGACCTCACATCTCAAGTTCAATATTTTTCTACTTGACCTATCTTGGGACTTGGGAGGGTAAAAAATATAATATATATATATCATGCAATGTAATGAATGCTCTTGAAAAGTTTTCTCAAAAAAAAAAGAAATGTTCTTGAATTTTTTTACAAGAATCGATATACAAACCTTAGATTGCTTCAGATTAATCCCAGCATAGCTTGATAGAGACAGAGAACCACCACCATTTTGTGAATTTTCACCTGAAGAGAACTTCACAATTTGTTCTGGTTTCTGGTCTTTTAGCCAACCAGAGACTTTCAGTTCATTGTAGTTCTCTAGAATTTTATTCATGGGAACTGCAGACCTTGCCATGCCAGCTGGCATATTCTCCAACGGAATCTGTGGCATGCAGTCAATGTCCTGCATTGTTGAAGAATTAAATAAATGGCCACTGAAACAGTAAAGCACACGAAAATCTCTACTTTCCAAATTGACAGAAAAAGAAATGGATATGGCACCAGCAGCAAGGACATCAAATATAGAAACCATACTACTCCTAACATTCTACCACACAAACCAAAACGGAGTATTTTAGATCAGGTTTCTTTCTCTTGAAGGAGGCTGTACAGCACCCCACCGCCATAATCCCCACTAATCAAGGTGATTTCAGTGATAATTGAACCTGAGACCTCAGTCTCTTAGTTCAAGATTACCAATTGAGCTAACTTAGGTGGGTAAACCTACACGGATTTAAGTCACCTATGTCAAAAAGTGATGGAAACAGTCTACCATGTGTTGTGAAATTCACAAAAATCATAACCTATCATGTCTTTATGACATTTAAAAGCAAAGAAGCAAAGACCTAATGTATTTGACTCAACGAATGAAAAATAAAAAAGAAGTAGGGTAAGTATCATGTTGGTGATGAATTGACTCTATTAAAGAAAATGCAACAAACATCAACCATACATGAATAAACTGAGAAATAAATTAACCCAGTACAGAACAAAGATCACAACAAATAAAAACAACAAAGATGACAGTCTCTACAATGTGTGGACAAATACCT
Organism: Impatiens glandulifera; assembly: GCF_907164915.1. Taxonomy (NCBI): domain Eukaryota; kingdom Viridiplantae; phylum Streptophyta; class Magnoliopsida; order Ericales; family Balsaminaceae; genus Impatiens; species Impatiens glandulifera. The sequence continues at coordinate 37,214,617 of NC_061870.1, forward strand.
ATAATACCACTTCTTTTCAACAGTATCCCTTTTTCAGTAAACGCATAATAACATGCATATAATTCAAAAGTTTGTAGTTCTTTCATAAACAACAGATGGAGAAAAACATTACCATGACAAATTCAACCCCTAGTTCAGGTCGGTCAAACTGAACACGACACCTTGCACGATCAACTGTAAGTATACTTCCGTCGTGAATCTCTCTTGTTCTGGGATGAATGGCTGCAACACGTTGCCCAACTGATAAAGGCCTTGCAAGATCTGAAGGAATCCCTTCGGTTGTTCCGGTACGAAACTCTGTATATTGTGTTCTGACAGAATCACGATATTGGTTAAGTTTATCCTTTTCTTCCCTCAGAAACTCCTCTGAGAATCTTCTAGGTTTGCCAAGAGAACTGCACAAATGAAGAATAACAAACAAGCATGTGTATTAGTCTAATGAATGTCTCAGAAAAAACAAAAAATAACAAACTGAGAAAAGTGTATTTGTTTCTTTCTTGCATATCATTCTTGATTCATTTTTGGGTTGGGAAAGGATCTTCTACAGTAGAAAAAGAGATACAACGAGACTAGAAAATTGCCAAAATTAAAATTGAAATTGATTTTTTTTGTTTGGTATGAGAATTTTTCTCGATCATGATCCAAATTATTGTAATTTTTGTAGCTTCATTTTGTATACGAAATTATAGTGTAAACTTTTCAACAGATTATTTTTTACATTAGGAAGCATTATTTTCAAGATAGTGGTTTTTGGCAAACATAACAAATGTCGATTTTTCCAGATCATGATCAACATTATTAATGGTATGCCAAACCAGCCAATATCTGTGCTTCAGAATACAATATAACTTCAACCATAAGTTATCAATCTGAGACTCAACACAACAAACATATGAGAAGATAATGACTCCAATTAATCTGGGTTGATTCAAAAACTAGGCCAATTCATGGAATACTCTTCTCATATGTTTGTTGTGTTGAGTCTCAGATTGATGTCCAATATAGGATAGAATCCAATTAGTAGCCATGCAGGTTTTGGGGTTTATGCTTAGCAAAAGCGTTCGAAAATGTATTTTGAGATGAGGGTAAGATGCGAGTGGACCCCTCCAAACCATAGCTTGTATGTCCAAGATAGGATAGAAATGTATTTTTTTTTACTTGGAGGAAACAAGTGAGAAAGAATCCATACCTTCTTATGACACCCCATTCAACACGTGTCAATCTTGGGACATGACCCAAACCAACATGATTCAAGTATTCAACAAATTCTCTTTTAGAAAACCATGGGTAATCAACTCCACTGTAGAACCACTCCAAAGCACACCATCTCCTTAACTGGTGATTTGACAAGCAATTTGAAAGCTTTTCCTGAAGCAAAAGGCACATTTAGTACCACCAAATCTTACTATAGCTAAGCATACAAAGAAATTGTTAACAAAGACCTTAATATTAAGAGCCTCACTGAGCTCTGGTAGAATGAGCATATTAGATGGATCATTTGAAAGTTCATCAGAATATTTCAGATGAAGTTTTTGTGGTTCCTTTAGTTCTGATTTGCGCCTGCTTCTAACTTTGCTTGTTCGGTAAGCTTGACTTGGCATGTTAATTTGCATAGTTGATAGGGCAGAATCTTCTTTTTCTCCCTTTTGTTCAGTACTTGAAGAAGAATGCTCAGGATACTTAACTGGTTTCCCATGCTTTTGCTGCGAAGAATTATTGGAAGACCATTTACCTTTAATAATGAATTTCTTCCCAGTATCCAAAGCCTAGAAACAAGCAAAAGTGATCAACACCGCAAGATTAGGTTTTATAACAATGCTCAACAGTGTTATCAAGAAAATATGAAAAAAGCAATCAGGCAAGCTACACACTGATAACAGGTCATGTATTTGGCGAATTATGCTAATTGATTCAAATACAGCAAAGGTCAATTTTTTTTCTGAAATAAATGGCTGTCCAAACAATGTTGCTAGCATGTACATTCGACAAACAAGAAGTAGAATGGAAATTCACGTAGAATAATATAAAAGGGCAAAGCAAGCAAGACCTCCGCTTCCCGAGATTCATTAGGATGACTATCAATATCAACTTCATCTGGAGGAGTCTGCAAAATTGAAACTCATTATTAGCTCGTGAAAAGACCTTTATCTAGCACATTGATATATATTTTAGACACATTTATCTAACAATCTGACACATTGTATATGGAATCATAATAATGTAGTGTAGAAACATACTTTAGATGTCATGGCCTTCTGCTTCTTGGAAGCTTTAGAAATAAAATGATGAACTTGACGAACGCTACCAATGTCAGTAACTGGAGATTTTCCAGTTCTAGAATTCTTAGGCCCGGCACTTTCATATCCAGATGTCAACCGGTTTCCTTTCGTCTTAACCCTCGAGGACTTGGACCTCTCTTTCTGGTGTTTGGGAGGCAGAATCTCAGGTGGATTATCAGCTAGATCATCACCATCTTCTTTTACATGAATTGCTGACCATGAAAACAAAAGGACCATGAATTACACACAAACTTTCATCGACAACAAAGAGCAGTAGCAGAGAAGCCGGCTTCATTGTTAATATTTATTTTCATTCTTCAACAGGAATGTGCAATATGGGAACTTCTTCAAGATGGTAAAAGAACTCCAAGCATATAATCATACAGGACTATAATCAGAGTATTTCCTGTCTCTTTTAAATAAAATAAGCTCCCAAAAAGATTAACATAAACAAAGATCTGATTGCACAATCCAGAAGTTCAAATAAATAATGAATTATTTCAACCATAAAATAGATAGAAGAGTAGCAAAAATATCTATTGAAAATAATATTGGAGATTTTGACAGGACACGTCTCACAATGAACTGACAAAAAGGCAACAGGTAGATCAAGAGGCCAAAGCTTTAACAGCAACATCATTTCATTTCTACAGATCTCTAGAGCTTTTCTTACTTTAAAATCTTAGTAAAGCATATTTCTAGAACTTCAGAAAATAATGGGTTGGTTCATGACAAAGCAGGTTCCACAAGACTTGATTTTGGATCACTCTGGAATTGATGAACTTTCTTTAGCTTTTTCCCTTAACTCAAAGTATAGTTCATCTACTGTCATTACATTTGCATCTTCGTAATGCATGTACTATTGCATCTTGCTATAGGAACTAAAACTCTCTTTTTTTCGAGAAAATGAATTTTAACTCATTAATATGGACCATACCTCATTAAGTTCATATAGCGCTTATCGTGGACACCTAAAATGGAAATACATGATATTGAATACCCATGCTCATTTTCGGTTGCATCTAAACAATTTCACATGCTTTGTTTCAAAAAGATTTTGGAAATGCATAAGTTCAACTTTTACCTGTTCTTTTGAAATGACATAAGCAGCAAGTATTATCAATATATGGGAATGAGAGTACAAGGTTTCTTTTTTTCCTTTTTCGTATATAATGCATTTAACTCTAAGGAAGAATGAAGAGTCCAGCAACTCTACAAACCATAGGAACCACCAAATGCCTATGCCATTGTACAATATCATGTGAAGTAATTTACTGTTTAGTATATTTCACGTGACTAAATATGTGAAGCCCAGGAAATAATAAGAAGATAAAAAAAATCCATAGTGCTTACCATTTTCAGTGGCCAAATCAGCCAAAGCTTGCAACGCATCAAATGGAGATCCTTCATCTAAATAATGAAATGCATAAAAGATTATCATGAACACGGAATATGCATCATAAACGAAAAAATGTTACAACAATCAAACAAATCAGCATGTCAACCAAATTTATTTAAAAAAATGTTGGTAATGAATTTATTTATTTTTGAGAAAAAAAATGTATTAAAATTGATTCATAATAGAATAGATCCCTCAATAAAACTCAAATGAAAATGGCACCATCTATCTTAAATCATATCAAAACAACAAAGAGACGTTAGACAAGAATCGTATAGCAAACCTTTTCCAAAAAGAACCTTCTTGCTTTTCTTTTTTGGCATGTGAAAAGAAGATCTTGCAGCTTTTCCTTCTGCAACCCCAGATTCAACTTTTCCCCTAAAGGAACTGAGATTTTGTCCTTCGGTTCCACTGCAAGCTTCCTTGACATCATCCAAACCATCATTTCCACTGCACTCAGCTTCTATATTCTTTTCAAGAATTTTTTTTCCTTTCCTACCATCTGCGTTACGGACATCTCTCAAGTAACTTCTATCCCTGGCAAGATCTCCATTGTCAGCTTCAGTGCTTCCTAAACTTCCTTCTAAAACATCCTCATCTACTTCATTGTCAACTTCTTTACCAGTATGCTATATAAAAGACACATTGACAACTCATTAGTTTGTTCCTTAATGTTATGTATACCAATGCCTCAACAATTATTTGCAGAGATAGACTATTACCATTCTTTTACCCTTCCATGCAGGTGATAACATAATGCTGTCTTTTCCTCTATTTGGTGTACGAGATACTTGAGGAGAACCACCTCTCTGTGAAGCCTCGGCAAGCGCTAATGCTACCTCATGAGCTACATCATCATCTGTGGCATCTACCTTGAATTTGAGTCCCTGCCTAGTCGGGGAGAAAATTTTGTCCCCGTTAATCCTCTCATAAGAATATGAAACAGGGTACCGAGGTGTCCGTTTTCCAACAGCTCGTGGACCACTGCCTAAAAGAACCCAAAGAAAGTGTCAAAATAAATCAAATTATACAATTTAATACAAATGCTACACTTCTCAGCATTAAAATTCATACCATTTGGACGTCCCTTCTTCAAAGTTGACAGGCAGCCAGATGTTGATGTTCCTAGTTGGAGATGTGGAAGAGTACGGCTTTCATTTCCTTTTAAAGTACCAGAATGCAATTTCCCTCGGCTACGCTTTTGAGGTTTCCGAGATATCGCTACTCCGTCATTGCTTTCTTGCTCACTATCACTTCCGTCCTGTCAAAACATGATATATATGTAAACAAGCATTAATTGTAGTACACTAAACAATTGATTCTACAAAACGTAGCAAAGAGCATACATTTGGTATTTAACCAATTATTGATGGTATTCTGCTAACTCAAAACAATTAATTACATGATTTTCACTTTCTGTACATTACCTTACATCAAACACAAACTAATGTTTACCCTTATATAAAAATAAAATAAAATCTGACTATCATGTCAATACCACAGCATGATTTAAAATAAAGGTTAGGATAGTTGAGATTAAAATCAGTGATTTGAGATAATATGTATACCACTATACCCTTAGAAGAAAAAATAAGCTAACATCTCACCATATTACAGTAGTGATCAGTCATCATTGCAATTAGCCCTACTACAGAGGCAGTCCCCTCCGGAAGTGATAAGTAAGCCTGTAGAAAGGTGCTTAAGTTAATTTAGATGTGTATTAAACAGAACATTAATGTACATGTAGATACGACATTTAGTTACCAAAACTCCTACAATCTAGCGTGCTCATTGACCATATTATAAAAGGGATGAATCAGATATTTAACAGCTTGAATATTCAGAAACCAAAGACTTTCAATGTGAGGAAATGAAAGTCTTTGGTTTCTTTCTTTTTTTCTTTAAAAATAAATCAGAGACTTTCATTTCTTCACATTGACATTCTTTTTATATTTAGTGAAATGTTATGTTTCCTAAGACACATTCTTTCTATATGTGTAAATGATATGTTATATTATATTAACACATTTACAACAAGCGTACAAGCTGAAGAGGAGATTGGGGTTACCCTATTCATTGTGTAAAGAGCCTCGACCATTTCCACAGATCGGTTTTTCACTGCAGCAGCTACCTAGAATCATAAGATGTTGAGAAGACTTTAAATTGTAGGTGGTAGATGGAAAAAAGATTATCTAGACTAATTTCATGTAGTGAAACATAAAGCAGCTGCATTCTTGTAACAGAGAGGATATATTAGCACAAAGCTTTAAGAATTTTCAATGTGAAACAGAGATCAAAAATGCATTGCAAGATTGTAAGAAACCTTTTTCCAGTCTTTTCCATGTTTCCGGTATGCATCATAGAAACGTTCAAGCTCTCCCTTTGTCCACTGTGACCCTAACATGTCAGACAATTTCCTTTTCTGCAATATGACAACAATGTAAGTGTAGGATAATTTCCTAATTTGTGGTGTAACATATGAAGTTCAGTTCAAACAAGTCAGCAAAAAGAATTAGGCAAATAAAAGGACAAGTCAGCAAATATAATCTGAAAATTTTGAAACCAAGTACAAAAGAAACTCGCATAAATTAGAACTCAGGTAAAACAATTTTGGAAAAGAATCTCACTTTTATAAAAAAAAAAAAAAGCATGTTGGGAGAGTAAGAACTAACCCGCAGTAAGCTTTTCTTTGTATTATCCCCATCTTTACTAGGAGATGCCTCATCAACCTGAGGTAATTGCTTACTTACACCTCTAGATTTTCTTGTTGGGGCCATAAGTGAACTGAATTCCTCAATCACCTGAAGATTAAGAACCTAGAAAGTAGTTAGCATAATAATAAATTTTCATACATAGTTCCTCGATGCCACACCATTGAAAATTTAGTTCTTAGCACTATTTGGTTCCTTCAGTGTATAAGGAACCATGCCTTCTTCTAGCTACACAGCCTGTATCTAACTCTGAACCCTTGTTTCCAGAAGTTGTTCGGGATAATTCAAATCCCAATCTATCACACTAATATCTATTTTTCCAAATCACATTGTAATTACAAGCGATATGCAAACATCTTAGGATCTATACGCAATGAAATCGATCATAGCAAAAAATTTAAAAATCAACTGTCAAGCACATACTTGATTCCAAAGAATAGACGAATTCAAAGTAAATCCGTGAACATATTGATAGTAAGGACACATGTAGAGTAGCATTTACTTCACATTACAAAAATTAACTCGCAAAAGAAAACAAATGAAAGCAAAGTGATAGATCGATGTTCCGTCCACTGAAACAGGAAATAAATTCAAAAACATCATGGCATGCAAGCACATCAATATGCTAATCTACTGTGACGAGATAGGTTAAAATGAGTGAATACCTGAGAACCTAGATGATCTTACAGTAATTGAGGAGTAAATCAATGATACAACCACCAGAGCTCTCTACCACGCATTGCAAATGCAAACGAGTGTTGTATCAATCTCAGACCTCCGATGTCAGGAAGCTGAGTGATGAACAACTGTATCCAGACAAAGTCCACAACTCCGAGCTAAATCAGCATGAAATCTACAGCTGAAAAGCCAAAATTCTGAAGAGACGATGAGATCAATCAAAATCAGCTGAAAAGAGATAGATCAGCAGAAACGGCTGAGGTAATAATTTGAATCAAAGAAGTAGATGTATTTTGTGGCGAAATCAATCGAACGGAGAATCAAATCGTACACGGAATTGACAAAGGCGATGAAGATGACGACTGAATAAATGGCGCAGGTAGAGAGAGAGAGAGTGTGTGTGGATTCTTGGGGCACAACCGCGAAACTTGAAAACGAAGAAGGCGAAAGGCTAGCGTTTCTGTTTCCGTGCGATAAATCCTTTTTTTTTTCTTTTTTTTAGTTCTTCGCTAAATTGGCATGAGTTATATAAGTTTTGTAACGCCCTAATAATATATTTAAATTTTTATTTCCAATTCAACTTATTAGCATCCTAAGTACTTAAATTAGTTATGGGAAAACTAGTTTAAACTGGTTTTTGATGTCTACAAACTTTTAATTCATAATTTATTGTCGCTAATTAGTTTATTGATGTTTTACCAAAATCGTGAAATCGTAAACAATCTATATTTGGTAAGCAACCATGGATATGGCTTTTAAAAATTTGACATCGGTTAGTACTTTCTTTAATAGTTTGACATTAGTTTCTTATTTTGCTTGTAACTAATTAAGTTATTAAAAGTATTTAAAAAATTACCTTATTTCATCTATTCAAAAGCACATTAAGTAAAACATTAGGTAATTCATTAAAATAGGCAATTACTGTCCTTTCAAACTATGTTCAATTCTCAAACATATTTTAAATTTTAAGTATAAGTATTTACACTTTTTTCTTCTCGTTATTATTTTTAATTTTTTCATATTAATTATCACAATTTCACACCTTTACTATGTATGTAGGTTAGTTCATATATGAAAATAAATTTAAAAATCCTTTTAGAAATTTTCTAAAATAATAAAAAATATAATAGATGAAAAGTCTCAAATTCAGACCCAACCTAAATGAAACCCAACAAGTTAATAATTTAGGGCAGAATGGCAGATTATATTGGTAGCACAAAATGAATAAATAAATAAAATTAGTATATAAAGAAAAGACAGACCAATATCACAAGGCCGGCCCAATAAACCAGCAAGGAAGACCAATTAACAAATGCTCAATAAGATCCATTATTCATAAGTTTTATGAAAATGAGGTTTATTTAACCCAAAAACCCATTATTCATACCAGTTTAATTTTAAAATTAATAATAATTAAAATATATATATATATATTTAAGAGAAAGATTAAAGATATATTTTTTATTAAATGAATAATGTTAGAATAATTTATATATTTATAAAATTAGTATATTTTTTAACAGAAAAGCTAATGACTTTTTTTTAAGTAATAGCTGAAAAGTTAATTTATAGAAAAATATTAATAAAATATATTTAAACTTATTAATTAATTTATATTTTTCTTAATTTTTGTTTGAATTACGACAACTTTAACTAATTGTTTGAAATCTATTCTTAATATTTTATTAATACAGTAAATGCACCAACAAAAAGTTTAGAATAAAAGACTATACTTCTATGGTTATGCATGTTACCATTCTTAATTTATTTATGATCACATATACTAAGAAATTATAAAAATAGTTTAAACACGACAATAAAGTATATAACATATATAATAAATTACAAAAACATGGAAATAAGACAAATGATACCAACAAAAACTTGTATATATAAGTAAACTTTCATTATCTTACAATAATTATCCAAAACATTCAAAATCTCTCAATATCTAGGAGTAAATTAAAAATATAAGAGCTAGCCATGCACTCCAAAAAGAATACAATAAACAACAAATCACAAGACACAAAAATAAGCTCCATTAAGGAGGAAAAGAAGATCACCCACATCAGCCAGTTCTAGACTCATTATTGCAGTACTAGTAGTAAGTACCATAGTTCCCATCATCATAATAATTATTATGATCATCTTCATTCATATGAGAATCCCCCGCCATTGTAGGGCTATTGATCACCGCCGACAGTTCGCAAGAGTAATTCTGATATTGATGATCACTTGATGATGATGATGATCCCCAGTATGATGTTCCATAGTTATAATTACCAAATTCTCCAATATTATTATTATTATCATTCCCCATACTCGAAGAACCAATATTTTCATCTTTGTAATTGGCTGGTGGTACTACATGGGCTGGCCTCAGGCAGCTATCCGGGACTATGCATCCCAGATAGCCAGAATTAGCATTATGATCGACAATATTTTCTGGGAAGAACAAACTGGTCTCATTAGGTGACGAACCGTACGAGGTTTGAGAACACGTGTCACTTTCAGTTTGGTGTTGCCACGTGGGTTGTTTGGTATTCTGGGTAGTAGTAATCAAGAACTCAGTAGTTGGTTGTTGCTGCTGATGGACTAGTTCTGGTTGTACAATATCATAAATATTATTATTAGGATAATTGAATGCTCGGTTTGGTTCAGTGTAAACAAAGTTTGTCCTGGCTTGAATACCCTTCATAGAAAGTGCGGCCCTATCATAAGCAAGGGCAGCTTCATGAGCAGTATCAAATGTTCCTAACCAATGTCTTTCCTTTGTGGTCGGGTCTCTAATTTCGGCGGCATATCTTCCCCACGGTCTCCTCCTTACTCCGAGGAACCGACCTGGTTCTGCCGGATTCCGCCTGCCCCTCCTCTCCCCCGGCTGAGGCGGTGAGTTGTTGCGTTGGAGGAGAGAAAATGTAATTTGAGTAGTATCAGGATTTTTTGAAGTGGACATGATAATTAAGGGAATGTTGAAACTAGCTTATAGCTACACTGTGAACAAAGTGTGTTTTGATGATGGAACTAATTGGAAGACATTTTGAGGTCCTTTTAAAGGCTTACCACATGTATAATGTCTTACATCATATGTTTTTTACACTTTTTCAATGCCTCACTTTACATATTTTAGGCCTTGTTTGATTTGGACCTTATAATATAAATAACCTTGTTCATATATATATTGGGTTATGATAAAGTGAGTTCTTTGACATCCCTCTTTTAGTTAGTCTAGACAAAAATATGTGAATATCTCCCATCTCCGTGAGGTACTAACATATTTGGATAAATTAGTTGAGTGAGTTTGTGAATGATGTGTTTAATTCGTGAAAAAAATAGTGATGATTTTAAATAATTTTGTTTTATGTAACAAAAGAATTTAAGTTATTTTAAATTATCTAAGTAAAATATATAGTATTTAATTAAGGTGATTTATAAGTACTATATATAAATCCAAAAAAAAAGGTTTAAATTGATACCAATATGAGTATAATTAAGGATGTTGTCAATCTAAAACAACATGAACTATATTAAATATAATGTTTTGTTGTAACTAAAAGATTCCCCTACACTAATCAAGAACATGGGACTGTTGTTCCGTGACTACTAGTTTTTATTTCTTAATTTTTTCAATCATCACTTTCATCTAGTTTGAGTAAAGTCCATTTCCATCTTTTTGAGTGGGGAGAGTCTATTTAATAAAATCGTTGAGAAAATATTAAGACGGTTTAAATTGTAACTATTGTTGAAATGAAAAAGTTCTTAAATAGTCTTTGTTTATTGTAAGACGGTTTAAATTGTAACTATTGTTGAAATGAAAAAGTTCTTAAATAGTCTTTGTTTATTGTGAAAGAGAATATAATTAATGTCAATGAATAGGAGTAATAAAGGATAGTCACAACAAGTATTTATTTAATTATGATGATAATGGGTAATTAGAAAACTTAATCATAGAGGGAATATATATAGATATATATTTTTGGGAAGGTTTGTATTGTAGCAAAAAGGGGTTGGGGGAATGTAAGAAGCATGTATATTATCAAATAATAATAATAATACGATTGAATGTTTATAAAGGGATAAGTCATGAAAAAGAAGCTCAATACATTGAAATATTTTTGTCTCCATGTTCCTAGAAAACCACAAATATTTGAATGTGAACAACCTACTGTTAATCCACATAATTATGTCTGGTTTTGCACATGTAAATCCGCATTTTCTGCAAATCTAGAAGAAGAAAAAAAAAAGAATGGCCAAAATAATTTTACTTTCAAACTTCAAAACCAGCTCCATTAGTCCCACCTGTCTATTTCATTTCATGCATTTTCAAAGGGAATGGAGAAAATTTTCAAAATTGAAATGATCAATGCCTTGTTTGAAGCCAGTGAAATTTTGAAAATTAAATATGAAAATAATAACACCCCACAATCATGGCATCTCGTTAAACTGGGACAACAAATTAAACCGAACATATCGTTCTGATGGGCTCGAACTCAAGACCTCAGGCTGAAAATATCTAAGTATGATTGAAGAGGAGATGAAACCAGTTAAATTATTGTCCCCATGACCAGTTTGGGTGGGTTTCAAACCAAACAAGTCCCAAGATTCAAGGTATTATTTGTCTTTGGTCAGCAGTTCCAACAAATGGAACATATCCGTGGCCAACATTTGATTAAATTTCACATGAATACGGCATTGGGAAGTGCATAAAAGTAATAATGATGAAATGGGTCAACCCCTTTTTCTTGTTTTTTTCTCGTTTTTAGCATTTGTGTTAGAGTCCACTGTTATGGTCTAATATTAATCTTTCTTTTTTTAATTTAATGAAATGTGACAGGAAAGGTTGAATATTTGCATTAAATTTCGAGTAATTTGAGTGTGATATGGACTTATAGTCTTCTCCATGACTACCGAGACCCTTGACCCCTACCTAGCTAAAGTTTTATAAAATAAGCAAAATTTGCTTAATAACACCAAATTAAATAGTGTTCAAATTAAATAGACAGACAGATTAATTAGTTAATGTTAGTCTAGTTGCATTAGTTAATGTTAGTCTAGTTGCGAACTATTTACTTTTTTATGTCAATTAATTTAAATTAATCACAACCTCCCTGTGTAAATTAATTCGAGTTTTAGAATAAAAAGTATTTGCAAAATTGGCTCAATAGTACAAATTTATGGGGACTTAAAAAAAATAAGAAACTGGGAAAGTAGGAAGACAAGAAATTCGAACCTTTTTGTTTTTCCCAAAAAAAGGAGCCCCAAAAAATGGCACATCTTTGACTATCATTTTTACAATTTCTTCATTATTTTTTTTTTCATTTTACTAGATTGTGCTCAGTGATTAAATACTAGCAAAAAAAAAATAATAATAAAAAATAATAGTGAGTAAAAAAGGAGGATTTGCTACTAAATATTTCAAATATTTGAATTAACGATCATATATATTAATTCAAATATTTCAGCAACTATCACGTTAATTCAAATATTTTAACCACTACCGAAAAACTCAAACACAACTCGTTAGATCAAATCATTCTTCAAATGTCCATCACACCAAAAAAATCTAAATACTCTTCATCCCCCAATTTGGCCATTACTAGGACAAACCATCATGTTACGGTGATTCAATTAAGTTAAGGTCACCATTTATATTATAACCCTTAGTTTAAGTGACAAAAATTATTTCTAATAAGTAATAGATCATGACTTCGATTTTCACTTAAATTATATTAAATATTAATCCAGAATTTATTTTAAATTACGGTGGATTTAAAAACTTAGAATGGACTTAAAGAAATAAAAGAAAAAAACTAAATAAATATTTCATCAAAAAAAATTTAAAAAATAGAAAACTAAAGAGTAATTTCACTTTATTTTATAAAAAAATTGAAAAAATTGTTGGCTCGAGCCCAATTAATCGTGTAGATCCTCCGGTAAAAAGTTTAGCAAGTGAGAATCATGCTAGGTTTTAACATAAAAATAAAATATAATTATGAAAAAAAGAAAAGAAATATAATTAAAAATTAATTTTAACTTGGTAAGAAAGTTTTATATTTAAATGTTTAATGTACAGTACACTATTTTCTTTTAATTGAACCTAATCTGAGAAACAGATATTTAATTATTAAAACTAATTCAAATTGAAGTGCATCAAATAGTCATAAAATATTTCGAACAAGGATGCAGAGTGTATCATAAGTGAAAAGAAAATTTGATATGACAAAAATATATGTTCTCCACTCAAAATTCACTTAATGAATGAGTTTCGATTTTTTTTTTCAAAAATTATTCTTTTTAAGATAACTTACGTAACTATAACGAACAAAAAATGAGAGAGTGAATCACCCTGTCCCCTTAGGAGCTCTAAAAAAATCCTTTAGAACTTCCATTAACAATGACATAAAACTTAACTAACAAGAGACAAAATCAAATACAACAAATTCATTTCGCACTTATTACCATTATATTCATTACATCAAATAAGAACTCTGAATTAACGTGGTCATAAATTTTTTCAATGTTTAACTTAACAAAAACACATTTGTCATATATTAAATTAGTTGAGTTAATGCACATTGACTATTAATACGACATCATAAATTTGATTTGATTATATTTTATGAACGTCATCTAATTACTATATATGACATTTTTTAACACACACCTCAATCTATTGCCAAATATTTTGCTACAGTTTTATAGAACGACAAAACTAGACTAATAGATATGGACGAATTCAGGAATTCGAGTTGGGTGGGGCTTAAAAAAATTTGGGAGGGACTTAAAAATTAAAAAAAAAAAATTATGAATAAAACGAGAATAGATAAATGTAAGTTTTGTATTATTTTTAATTAAATAAAATAATGTATTAAATTAAAAAATTTAAGTAATAAGGATAATTTCTCATCTGTATCATAAAAATGATATATATATATATATATATTTATTTATTTATTTATTTATTTATTCATTCTCATGAATCAACCCGGTCCCTTTATAGATTCGCCTTGTTAATGGGCCTAAAGTTTTCAACAGTCTCTAGAACTTTACTACTCACCCTCTTGATATAAATTATTATTCTGTTAGGATGTTTAGCCATAAATTTGTAATATTAATATATAAATATATATATATTAATAATAGAATAAGAGTGAAAGTTCTTGTGATTTTTTATTTTTTGTATGGAAGTTTAATTTTGATTTGGCTACACCATCCCACATTCATTATCCTCTTAGAGTTTTTTTTTTCTAAATCAAAATATTTAATCTTAAGAGTAAAACTAGTGACACATTTTTTTATCCTACCTTAAGTGTTAAAATGTTTTAACTAGTAGATGAAACACCTATTAAGTTTAATTTTGACTAAAAATGCAATAATTTTAACAAAAATAAAGGTAGTAAAATCTTAATAAACCTTAAAATCAAAAATCATTTTTTTTTTTTTTGTAAGGTATTAAACTGTAAGATATTTTTAATAATTTACAAATTATATCTTACAATTTTAACTCGTACTAATGAATTATTAAGATTGATAAATTTTAACAATTTCATACTGATACCAAAATTTTGAAATTGTTTTTCAATACATTGCCACTTTTGAAATAAACTTTTTTTTTTCACACTTTTTCTTAAAATTGTGGAACACCTATCATGATTTTGTTTTAGATTGTCATCTTTTAAAAAAATGCATAATTTCTCTTTTATTTATATACAATATTTTTTTATTAAATATTACAAAAATAAATCATGTATTATAAAATTTTAGACTATTTAATTACAACCAAACTAAATATAAAATAAATAAATTCTATTTTTTTTTATGAATGTATCTACTTTTATTATTTTAAAGATATTAAAATAGAAAGTAACCAGATAACTGGCCAAGAAAGAAACAAATGTTTTTTTTATTGCATCTAGTTAATTTTTTATTGACAACTTGATACTTGTCTTTTTTTTTTTTCTTTGTGTCTCTAATATTTGTTTTTAATAATTTGGGTTGTGTATTTATTACATGAAAAAATAATATCTCTTTTCAATTGCTTGTGAAATATAATATTCAATTTTATTTTAAAAACATGAATTATAAGATGCAAGCACAATTAGTTAATTAGTTGTTATTTAACCCTTATAAATTGGACTAGGTGTGGGTAATAATAAAATTTTAAATTTCTTATTAGATTAATTACTAATAATTCATTAATTAATATTATATTTTCAATACTTTAAAATTTAAATATCATTTTAATTGCAAATTAAATTTTAAAAAAAATATTCATTAAAAGAATTGTTATTTAAATGATCAATTAAAATATTAAATAAGGTTTATTTTTTGTTATATTTTTTTTTTCAAAAGAAGAGAAACCCTAGATGCTCTAGTTCTAGCGCTAAAAGGTCCAGGAGATATGGAGCCGAGCATCGAACATCCACAAACCGGCTAGGTTGGGGATGGTAGAGAGCGAGCAAATGAATTGCTGTTATCGGTTCATTTCAACCCAAATCGAGCTGAATCTGAAGATAAACTTGGATCAATTTTTGTTTTTAGCTCAAACTGGCAGTAATTAGTGTCAATGTACAGTGGTTCAGTCGATGGCGAAGGCAATGAATCTGATCTGTTCAGAGGAAGATTCCGCCTGCCTCTTCTATGTTATCGGTTCGAAACTTGAGGAGATTTATTGGATCCAGTGCTGATCTCGGTTCCAAAGCTTTAATAGGTGTGTTTTCTCAAAATTTCATTCGATATCTACATAACTAAAGCATGTTCTTATCGATTTGAATTAGTTTTTTTTTTCAATGACTATTAGATATGCTGTAGATGAATTTGTATGCTGGTCTTTCTCCACTGCTCGAATAGATAAAGAAAGACCAATTTGGTAGGTTACCGTGTACAAAATGTTCTTATTATTGTTGATCTGAGAATGGTACATGAAATTGAACTGTGTTTTAGTGAAGTTAGGTATATCAATTGAAAGTTTATGAAAGATCAGTAGAATTGTGAGTGGATCAAGGGTTTTATTTGGTCTTTATATTGTAGAATCAAAGCTTGATTTCCATGCTTTTTGTGAATTAATATCATTCAAGAATATAGTGTATTATGATCTTGTGCTTTTAAGCTGTTTCAGGAATGAGGAGGATATTGATCTATAGTTTCTGAATCAGTGGTTATTTTTAAGGATGTTTTTGAAGTGATAAAAAAGGATTACTATATTTTGGCATTTCAATTTTTGTTGATTTATATGCTTTGGTTTTGAACTGGGTAAGTCTAAATCAAGCTGAAACTGAATTTCATTGACATCTGCTCAAAGGATATGTGGTGTGTTATCTCAAAATTTCCCATGCTAATTGAACTTGTGATTAATTTTCCAAATGGATTACAGACTTACAGTTTGTTCTTCAAGAATCATCTTCACCAGTACAATAAACCTATGATTTCAGAACATATCTTAATGGGCGGCTGATATTCAAACACTTTTCAGGTCAGATCTTCATTTGTAGTATATCATGTTTTTAGTTTTGTCTTTCTGAACATGGAAGTGAAAGAAGGGGAACATCCAGAAGTTGAGATGTTGCCCGATACATTCTTCCTAGAGAATTACAGCTTCCCTATTTTCCTACTTGTGGTACTTGAAGAAAAACCATAGGTCTCATACTGGGAGATACATGAATTCATAAAAAGTATATCTTGTGGGCCAATTTGAAACCTCCATTCACCATTCATAATTTTTTTAATCTGTTTCAGAGGAAGATCAATTTCCAAATATGATCCCTACATTTGAAATGACGCCAATATTTCTTCTTTTCCCCCAGCTTAGTAAATGACAATACAGCTGTGTTGCATACGAAATGGATAGAAGACATAATGGGGACGAGATTACGGGGCATGGCGAAACAAGCAAGAAGAAAGTGCACATAATAGAGAAACACATTTAGTTAGTTGTATGCTTGCTGAATCTGTTGTATATAAAATAAATCTAACATCTAATTGTAAATTTTTAACTATTGTTAGAGATCTGTAACTTAATTATGAGTTGAGTGCATTTGATCAACATAAAAGCAAAATATAAAGAAATAATATACTTTGTTGCCAGTGTAATCTCATCTGTATGTTGTATGTACTTGCAAAAGTTTTCGTTCACTTAAGAAGAAAAATTAATTATTTTAGCAGAAAATTGAATAAAAATGCAAAATAAACAAATTCATTGTTGGTTGTTTGGTAGAATCTATATGAATTAAGATAAATATAATGAAAACAAAACTAGTTATTTTATAAAATAATAACAATAAAATTATTAACACAAGCTGGAATAGCTCAGTTGGTTAGAGCGTGTGGCTGTTAACCACAAGGTCGGAGGTTCAAGCCCTCCTTCTAGCGATAATTTTTTTTTTTTCTTCTGATTTCAAACAAGGCCATAATTATGTTTCTTTTTCACACAAGAATATAAAAGCCTAAAAATGCATTAAGAAGTAATAAATAAAGATTGGAACTTTTAATTAGTAGTCCATTTATTACCAAAACTTGAGGAGGTTACAACTCAGATATTGATAAAGAGAAAAACAAAGGTGGATTGAGACATTTATTTAAGTTTAGATAGCTATTTATAGCACCCTAAGCAAAAAACCGTGGGAGTGTATAGCTATATATATATTAAGTGCATGCATGCTTTTTTTAATTATATGAAATTATAATATATATGAAAGTATATATAGTATATCTGTATATGTAGCTAGAGCCATAGAGCACCGGCACGTTTGAGCATGGGGATTAAGGCGCGTTTAAGGTGGAGACTCATGATTTCAGAGGCGCCGCCGACAAGCTCTCCACCGATAAAGACTGCGGGAAAGGAAGGGTTGCATCCTAAGCGGGTGAGGGCTTGCTCTATTTCACGTCCACGTGGGATCTCGTCAAGCTCATGGATGGCCGGATTGACACCGAATTCGGAGAGAAGGGTCTTAACGGTGTAGCACATGCAGCAACTGCTCTTGCTGAAGATCACCACCGGCCTCTCCGCCACCATCTTGGTCACTCTTTCCATAATGAATTATTGATGGAGTTGGTTTTCCTTTGAATGTTTGGTTGGTTGGTTGGGTTGATTGTGAATTGTGATGAAATTGGGTGCATGTGAATTGGGTTTATATAGAAACGGGGGCATGCAATTGGATTGGATGGAGAATAATAATGTACAAGTGGACCACATGAGCAATATGGCATGTAGGATCGTACGTACAGATTGAGATGAGAATTAAGAAATTCGATGATCAATATGTTGATTTGGAAAGATCATCAAGTAGTAGTAGTAGAAGTGAAGTGTACAAGTACGGAGGAGGATCGAATTATTCATGATTAATGGAGAATGAATTAATTAGTAATTATATATTAAGACACCCTTTAAATTTTTTGATTTCGGTGGAGGATAAGATGATATTACAGTTCCATTCATCTCAAGTCTCATCACTCACTTCATGGATCATGACACAGAATCTTAATTTGCATACCCAAAAAAAAAAAAAAAAAAAAAGAAGAAGAAAAGAAAAAAGTCAATGTATGGTTTCTGCCTTCATGTTTTAAGTTTTAATTTGTTTCGTTATGTTATTTTTTTTTTTAAATGATCAATGTTATTTTTTATATCATATTTGTTAGTATTTTTTCTATGATGTTTGAGTTGGACATGATCAGATATGAACTCATGATTTAGAGGTAGAGTAGCTTTAAAAAAAATTAAGGTGGACTTAAATAAATAACGAATTTTTTTTTGAATAAAATGAATAAATAAAGATAAATTTTATCATTTTTTTAATAATAAGATAAACAAAATAGTAAATTATATTAAATTTAAAAAAAAAATTAAGGAGTAATGTAACATTTATACCGTAAAAAACAAATTAAATTTTGAGAAAGATTTCAGCCACTCAAGTCTTTCCTATATCACCCCTGGTCATGATCCTCTATCACAAAATAATATCATAACTTAACTTGAAATAAACTGTTTTTTTATAAACTTTTTAAAAATAGTTTATAATTTTTTATAAAATAGAAAATATTTTGTAAATTAATGCTAACTTTCACCTCCTTTAACAAAAATATATATATATTTTATTTGTGATATCCACAAAATTAAAGGCTATATCTATTTTATGTTTTCTAGAGAGGGCATCTGATGAGCTGTGAGAAACAAGGATTTATCCAGCCGGGACCTCAATATTCATGAGAATCCAATTCACTAAATTAAATGTAAACAATTATTAAATTTGACGTATATATATATATATATATATTAAAAAAAAAAAAAGAAGAAAAGAGAAAGTGGAAGTGAGAATGTGGATAAAATACTGCTTTCATGATTTGTTAATCATTTCAAACATGTTAAAATCGATCGGTACTGTTCTAGAATAATCTTATGATTTTAATTAATTTCATATATATTATCTCATTAATTTAATCATGAGGTCGACACAACACTAACGTATGCATCCATTACATAAGCTATTTATTTATAATTCCATGCATGCATCAAATCACTTCAAGGAATCTTTATATATTTTGGCATATATACTATCGTTCAGCTAATTAAGTTAAGGTTGAAATATTTGATACATTTAACAGTTTTATTTTATTTATTTTCGATGATTTAACTTATTCACTAAACTTTTATGTACATTTGATTTTGTTTATTCGCGATAACTTATTTAGCAATTATGATTTCTTATCCCAAATCAAGTTACTTTTTTTCAAGTCTATATATATGTAGATGAATAATTAACATAAAAATAATCTATAGATAGATCAGTTGAAACAACACAGGTTCGAAAGATCTAACAATCACAATTAGTTTTGTCGAAGTGATTTTAATGAGTTGCAATCTAGAGCATCGTTCTAACTATGAAAAAAAAAATCATTGATTGAGAAAATTAATAATTTAACTAAAATTTTAACATTTAAAAGAATTTGGCTGGAATATAATATATGGATGATACTCCAAATTGTGCATACAAAAGTCAAAAGTAAGTGAAAATTTCAGTAAATATTGAACTTTTGATAAGAATATGATTAATAGAATATATTTTTTTTTCTTGATTAAGTGACATTTTGATTTCTTTGTTATTTGACTTGTCACATTTAAACTGAATTATGTTCTATTTAATCTACCTTTTAATATAAGGTTTATGGAATTTTATATTTATTTTTCACTTTCAAATCGGTAATCTTAATTAACTTGTACTTTTGAGTATTTTATTTAAAAATAAGGTTGATTATTTAATATTTAAAAAAATTATACTAAATAAATATGATAATTAGTTATTTTAGTTTATTATTTGAACAATAAATTAAAACTGAAAAATAATCGTAAATGAATTTGATTTCAAATAATTCACATAAAAGACGGTATATTTAAATAAAAATAATAATGTTATATATATATAAGCAGCGTCGAGAAAAACCTAGCAAGAGTTATCAAGAACAAAAGTAAGCCTACTTTTCTATAGTATAGGCTTGTCGTCAACAAAGATTCGGTCGAATCTTCAGAAAACTGTTGCATTAAACAATTTATATATACTATTTTTATTTGTTTTTTTTGGACAATTAATAATGTTCTGTCTCATTGATTTAAAATATTTTAAAAGTAGTTAGTATCTTATTTTAAGAAAATTAAATATATTTATGTTTATATATAAAAAAATAATAATTTTTTTTATGACTTTTTTCAATATAGGTTATTTAAATAACCATAATCCAAAAATATTATATATTTCTTTCATTATATTACTTAATTTATTATTCAAAATATTCAAAATATTATTTATTTAATTTAACTTAATATTTTTTATTTAACCAATTATTATTTTCTAAATAACCCGATTATTTGAATAACTAGTGATCCAAACTAGCCCTAAAAATTAATTTTTAGAAAGATAGTAATTATTTTTTTCTTTCATTTATAAATTCAGGCTACTAAATAGTAAAATTGATTGCAATAAGTATAAAGACTAATATTAAAAAAAGAATAAAGTTGAGTAAAATATGGACCACAAAATAAACTGATTAAAATAGTTATAAGAAAACAATATATTAGGACTATGTTGTCATTTATGTATTGACTTTTTTTTTCTTTTTAAAATTTAATTATTTTTAATTATGAATAATAATAATAATAATAATAACAATAATAATAATTGTATTGAGAAAGTAGAAAGTGTATATATTTTAATTATTTATATATTAGAAAGTTAGAACATCATGCCATACATTATTGGCCTTCCTTCAAGTCGAAAGGCTGGTTTTACACTTGAATTAATTGCCTCTTTTTTTTTTTCTTTTTTTTCTTTCTTGATAAGAGTATATATTGTATCAGTCTTATCATTCTGCCCAAGATAAGAGCTAAACTATAGATACCTTTTTATTTATTCCAATTTATTAACACAATTTTATAAAAAATAAAAATAACTGCCATATTCAATTATTCATAATCGAGTCTTGACAAGGGAATGGAGTTGGGAACGATAAGAATATGATTGTCACGGATAAAGGAGAGAGAAATTGAAAAAAAAAAATTGAAAACATAGTTTTTTTTTTCTTTCTCAAATTATCATGTTTGAGACAAAAATATTGGTCATGCCCAAAACAAAAATAATGTTCAGTACAAAAAACCTTCTAACATGATAATGTTCGGGACATTTGTCCTGAACGTTATAATATTTTCGAAAAAAAAAAATTTCCCTCTTCTGTACATGGTCATGTTCGGGACAAAAATTTCTCGAACATGGTCATTTTTCCAAAAAAAATTGTTTTTTTTTTCCTCCTACATATATGATATGCCACGTCAAATTCGTGATCTTTTTTTCGTTATAATTGTTACTCAAAACATTTCTCATATTTATATTTATTATCGTATCATTATATATATATATATATATATATATATATATATATATATATATATATATATATATATATATATTTCCTTTTCCTTTTCCTTGATTTTCATGGTATTTTGGAGCTCTATATGTAATTATTAGTCTATTATAATTATAATTTGATTGATCTTGACCCATTAAGACTATAATTTGATTCATCTTAACCCATTAAGATAGAAAAAAGTTGGTTATGCTTTGTTGGATGTGATTAAATGATTTTTTTCAATTTTAATATACATTAATCATTTTAGAAAAGATAGTTAAGTTGTGTTTAAACGATTAAGAGTCATGATAAATTAAATTAAATAAAACAACTTAAATTTATATAGATGTACATTAATGAGTAATGAGATATGATCAGAAGAACCAATCCTTGTAAAAAAACAAATATTAGAGCTGAAGTTTCAAATAAATTGAATTGGTCAAACATTATGATTTTACCAACAACATTAATAATATAATAATTAAATAAAAAAAATATTATTATCATGAAAATCATATAATTTGTATTAAATATTATTATAATTTGATAATTATAATAGGTATAAAATTTAAACTGAATTAGTTCAAATAGTAAGATAAAAAAGATAAAGAGTTTGTTCGATTACCATGTCTCAAATATTAGGGACCGATCTTTGTATTTATTATTTTTTTTAAGTACAAATGTGACATTCACATAATTTTTTAAAATTTTAATTTAATGCTATATTTTATCTAATTTTATTTAGAAAAAAAGACAAAACTTACTTTTATCTATTCTCGTTTTATTCATAACTTTTTCTCATTATATTTTGAAGTTCACACTAATTTTTTCCTTTAAAATCACTCTAAGTAGATACAACAATTGAGAAGAGAATATCGTAAATAAATAAATATTATAAAAAAGTTATATTTTTTGAAAAAGTATTTTTTCTAAATATATTAGCCAATTAGGAAATGAGAGCATCAGATAAAGAAGAACGCGAGGGCGGTTCATGGCATATGTACTTGATGCTAAGGAATTAATTTACAAGGGATATGTGATTTAATTTAAATAATTTAATAATCTTACAAATCTAGGCCCAAATCTATTGGGCCCAATATACTAGGGGATCACTATTGTACATAAGAAACACAGACTATAGAGTAAATTGATCACAATCAATTATTTTTCGGCCCAATAGTATTAATTATTTCTCAGTATATTATCAGACTATTTAAATAATATAATTAAAAAATTATTTCAATTATTCTCTCATTTTGTACATGATTCAATTTATTAAAAAAATTATTAAAATACATTTTATTTTAAATTATTAATTTTATCTTTATATATTAATATTTTAACTTTTTTTCCCTACGAAATATCATATTTTATCAAAATAATTTTCAATAATTTATTTTTAAATATGTCAATTTATTTAAAAAATAAATTGAAAAAGTCTCATGATTTGACATTCTCTATTTAAAGTATAAATTAAGAGTATATTTATTTATGAGTGGTACGTACTATATGATCTTCTTTCGGCCATATAATTTCTCTTTATATACAGTTAATTAGATTCTGAAAAAACACGAAACAATTAATTAAACATGTGTTAATTAATTAAGTTTAATTAAATTAGAGAATATGTGGTGCGCTATATTTCATCACTCTCTCACTATATAAATTCAAATATATATATATATATATATATATATATCAGATCAAAAACCTCAATCGTCTTAATTAATTCCATCAATTTACTCACTTTTATTGATTCTGTAACATTATTATATTATTATTATTATCAATTAAATGCATGTAATTGATTGTAAACATAGATAATTAGTGTATCATTCATCACAATTAAGCTAAGTATGTGCCGATCGACTTAAATGAAGATTTGAGTTAATGGATATGATCAACTAAGAAGTTGATGTTGTTGATACACGAGACTTGGATAATTGATGAAAAATTTAGACAAATTCACGGCATATTTGAGTCACTATCCGTAGATTACCTTGTTGAAGATAAATTTTTGAGCTTTTAACGACAATAATTATTTTACGTATCATTTATAATGTTATTATTATCGTTTTATGAGGTTCATTTTAGAAAGTCGATGGAATCAGTCGAAGATTTTGTTAATCGCTTCTCGAAAACCTACGATTTCACTTATTAAGTAACGTGGTTGTACTCTACTTTTTTTTTTCAATGTCATGTTTTTTCGTGGTACTAGCACAATTTTATTATTTTAGTTTAAACAACCATTTGAAAAAATGATGTTGCAAGGTTATAAAATTCAACTAGAGCTCTTGTATCGTACATTGCATGTGCCATGCATTAAGAAGGAAGACCCAAAAATGGTTATCTGAATAAAAACACATTATAAAATAAAATAAATTTGTCTGACTTTAGCTAATAAACTATAAATAACTAAATATAATTATGGTTTGGTTGTTGAAATTGTTGTATAAGATATGGGTATTTTTGACTTTTTACATATATTGGAGTGTTGGTTCTTCTAACACTTATTCTATTACTTAAATTATATCAAATAATTTTATTTTATCACCTAAGTTTCTAATTTCTTTGCTTAATCTAATCTAGTTGTTTCTATTCCTGATATTTGAAAACGATTTCCTAACCTACATCATTATTAAATTTGGTTAATAAAAAATTCCCTATATAAATAAGAAATAATAATCTCTTACAATATTTTTGTGCATTTTAAAAATATAAAGGTGTATTTGAATTGAAACAAAGGCAATAGAAACTAGGTCAAAAGAACCTGTCATCTAATGATGACTTTTAAGAAAAAATGATTCTAAACGTGGAACTTATGTTATGAGTGAGTTCTCTAACTAATTTTATTTCTTATTTAAAAATAAAAATTGTTTAGGTTGTATTTAATTGATTTAGTGATAATTATAATACATAATAAATCAAAATAGTACGGGATTATATCAATGATGTGTCGCTACAGTCTAAGTCAAAAATAAATGAAGAACATAAAAAATAAATCACTTCACATAACATGTATTTTTTTAATAGTTTTTAAGATTATGATCTTACAATTTGAACTAAATTTTCATATATTTTTTTTTTTTATCTTTTCTTTTGGGATATTTAAATCAAAAGGAGATATAATAATTTGGGCTTTCAAATTTTCACTGTGGAGATAGTCTAAACTCTAAAAGTCCATCAATGTCAACAATTCAGTCAATGTCGGTTACATATATAATATATTTTATTTATTTTTAACTTTTGGATTTAATAATTTAGTATATATACCAAAATAATAATTGAGAGTAAAGCACTCTATATTTGACCTAAATCACTTTTTTTTCCCTCTAACTTAAAGGCCATCCCCTTGATTTAAGCCCCTTGCTTGTCATTCTTTTTATTTTTTATTCTTAAATGGTAACATAAAAAAGCCATATTTTAAATAATATTATCCATTACTTGTTATGCTCCATCTATTTCAATTTCAACTTCTAATTGTCTCTAGGCATCTGGGATCTTAAAAAAAATAGAAGAAAGAACATAAAACCGAGATCTAATCTACTCGAAGAGATAATTGAGAACACTTTTTAAAATTAATATGCATTTACGTTTAAACGAGAAAATATCAATAAATTTATAAATATTATTTCATAATTAAAGCAACATAAATTACATATGAGATATTTAATAAAGAATTTCATCAACATTTTCTAGTTTAAATTAAAACTCATTCTTGAATTTAGCTCAAGAAATTGTTTTAAAAATTTTCATTAAATTTATGAATAGTTCATCTATAATCACTTAATTTTAATTCTGAAAAACACAAAGTAATAAATAAAATATCAAATTAAATGATTATAATATAATGAAGAAGAAATTTGGATAAATATTTTATTATTACATTTTTCCATTTGAAAATGAACCAAATTAAGTAATCAGTTATCATTAATCATACTTTTAAATATATTTGATCAAAATTAATGTCAATGGAGACATCGAGTCAAAGATCAATCCTAGATTATGTCACTTTACATTTAAACCCTCATTTGACCATGTTTGATTTATTAAACATAAAATGATTAATTTGTTTGGTACATGGTAATATTAATCTTAAATATAATTAAGAATATATATATATATATATATATATATATATTTTTAATCATTTTGTTATTTATTACCTTTAATTCATATATTTAATCCTGGATTTTTTGTATTCAAATATTAAAATAATTTGTATGCACAAAGTTATATATATATAAATAATGGGTTGAGAAAAAAGGAAAATCCTCATCACACCAAGTTACATTATTGAAATGATAATGTATATGATCAAATTTAGAAGTAATTATTATTCTTGTTATTTACATACATTTGAAAGTTTAAGAATTCTATTAAAAAAAATTCTCTAATAAATTTACATGTCATGATTATGTTGGGTTTCAACCATATTATTATTATTATTGTTTTTTTATTATACCTAAATTATTTTTTAAAAGTATTAATATGAGTCATCTCTAAACATATAAACATTATATACATAATTTTAAAACAGTTGACAATAATTTTACTTAAGAAATTAAATATTAAGAATTTTATTTTTATTAAAAAATATTTTAAGTTGATGTGAGATACTAATTGAAAATGTTATTTTAATTGTTAGTAAAATTTTGTTTGTTATTATATATTTTATTTTGTATAAGATGTTTAATATTTTCCCTTAAATTAGTACTCACTAAGATAGTTACTTGTGTGATTTTTAAGAGATTAAATGTTATATATATTCAATTTTTTACTTAATTACCAAGGATAAGTATTTGTTATTATAATATCTCTTAGTCTGTTGTGGTTTAAGAAAACAAAATTAGTTTACTATTTGCTTGATAACTTAAATAAAAAATTATAATTATAATCATTTTTAAAATTTGTGATTTCATCCATCTTATTTCAAAATTATAATTATTATATAATTTTAGTTTTGAAACCAGAGATTATTCATTGACCACACTTTAATTTAATGTTTTTAATAGAAAATGAATATAAAATTATTATTTTTTTTATACATAATCTTATAATTCAATGAAGCAAGTCCACTCCAATGATAGTATTGTAAAAGCATTTGTTTGAGTTTGAACTTTGAAGTCATGAATTTAACTTTAATACCAAAAAAATGAAGATTATAGTGTTAATAAATCTGACATTAATTATGAAAAGATTTCATACATCTGAAACAAAACAAGATTTGATAAATCAAATTGAATAAATGATCTAAGTAATCTGAAACAAAACTATTTTCCCACCATAATAATAATAATAATATGATATTAAGCTTTAGAGTTTGTCTTATTGTTTTTACAAAAAAAAAAACGTGGGTTAAGAATGTCCATCAATGGTGTTGAAGCAGCATCAGAGAGTGGGACCCTCAGTCCGACATTATGATGATTCTTACGCAAAGCCGTAAACTTTAGAGAGAGAAACGAATTACCCACAAAAACAAAAGTAAAGCGCCATTAACGTAGATTCCCAGAAGATTACGTTTTACTGATTCATGTAATTACCATGAATTCTTCTTCTCTTCTTCTGTTGAAAAATATATAACACTGACAGCTATTTCTTCCTTCCTTCCTTCCTTCCTTCCTTCCTTCCCTTTTTACCTCATCATCCCTCTAAATTCGTTAGTAGAAGATTTGCCCTGTTTCTTCTTTAATTTGGTGATCTGCTCTCTTTCTCTCTCTTTCTCTGTGAGCCAATTGGGTTTTCTCCAGTAAAGCAAAAGAGTAGTAGTTAGTATAGTAGTGGTTGGAGGAGGAGGAGAATTCGTACTGGGGTTTTTAGAGAGAGTGATTGAATTTAGGGTTTTTTTTTTAAAAAAAATTAACTTGTTTTATGAAGATGTACAGTTAGGTGATGATGTTAATCGACTTTTGAAGGGTTTCGATTTGAGTCGCCGTCTATTGGGTTTCATCATTTTGAGTCGATTTGACATGGGTGGGTGTTTTCCGTGTTTTGGATCATTATCATCATCAGCAGCAGCAGTAGCAGATAAACAAGGAAATGGCGTGAAGGCAGTTGGGAAGACGGCTACTGATTCATTGAAGGAAAGTTCAACTCCTCATTCTCGTCCTGTTAGTCGAACCACTTCAGGTAACAAAAAGCTCACGTTTGATTCTTTCTATATATGGTGATTACATCTTTACTTCAGTTAGTCTGATCTGATGATGATTATTGAGTTATATGAATTTTCTTGTTTATTGAGTTATATCAGACACCCTAGTTAGGTTGATTAATAATGTGGTTGATATCTATCTATCTGGGTAATAAGATTTTCATATATATCTCATTGTTACCCTAAGCAAGGTCTTAGGTTTGATTCTCATTGATTATGATTGAGAGGTCATGATGGTGAGTTGTTGTTGTTACAGAAACAAGATTCATATGATATATATTGACAATTTATTGCGTTTGATTGATTTCCTTGGTAAATGTTTGGCTTTTGTAGAAAAATCTAGATCTCGTAATAGTTCTGATTCTAAGAAAGATCCCAAGAAGGAAGTAGTAGTAATTCCAAAAGAAGGAGCCTCTGCACATATTGCAGCTCAGACCTTCGCATTTCGAGAGCTTGCTGCTGCCACAAAGAACTTTAGGCCCGAGAGCCTTTTAGGAGAAGGTGGTTTTGGACGTGTTTATAAGGGTCGTTTGGAGAGTACTGGACAAGTAAGTATTCGTCTGTAATAATGTTTCTTTTGGTTGGTATTCACCTTTGTTTGAGAAAACCTTTCCTTTTTTTCTTTTGAATGTTGTTGTAGGTTGTTGCTGTGAAACAGCTTGATAGAAATGGTCTTCAAGGAAACAGAGAGTTTCTCGTGGAGGTTCTCATGCTAAGCCTTTTGCATCACGAGAATCTAGTGAATTTGATAGGTTATTGTGCTGATGGAGACCAACGCCTCCTTGTTTACGAGTTTATGCCACTTGGATCATTGGAGGATCATTTACATGGTGCAACTACAATCTAATGTTTTTTAAATTTTATATGACAGCTGATTTGCCCTAAGATAAGATTAAATAACATGTGTAAAATGTTTTGTAAGTTTCAGATCTAGCACCAAATAAAGAAGCTTTAGACTGGAATACCCGAATGAAAATAGCAGCAGGAGCTGCGAAAGGATTGGAGTATTTACACGACAAGGCAAACCCACCAGTTATATATAGAGATTTGAAGTCATCCAATATCCTTCTGGACGAGGGATATCACCCGAAGTTGTCTGATTTCGGGCTTGCAAAACTTGGTCCAGTTGGTGATAAGACTCACGTCTCCACTAGAGTGATGGGAACTTACGGTTACTGTGCTCCTGAATACGCCATGACAGGACAACTCACACTTAAATCTGATGTCTATAGTTTTGGAGTCGTCTTTCTTGAAATTATTACAGGACGAAAGGCGATAGACAACACCCGACCCCAAGGAGAGCATAATCTCGTTGCTTGGGTAAGTAACAGTAGTAGTAATTCCCGCAAATCTGTTTAGTTCTTTCTGATTTATTTATTTATTTAATTTTTGTAAATGGCAGGCGAGGCCACTTTTCAGAGACAGGAGGAAATTTCCAAAAATGGCGGATCCCCTATTGCAAGGGAGATACCCGATGAGAGGCCTTTATCAAGCACTTGCGGTTGCAGCCATGTGTCTGCAGGAACAGGCTGCGACCAGGCCTTTGATAGGAGATGTAGTAACTGCTTTGACATACTTAGCCTCTCAAACGTTTGATCCAAACGCGGTCTCGTCTCATCAGAGCAATAATAATAACAGGGTTGGTCCATCTACACCTAGACATAGGGAGAGGCATATGTCGGATGGAGTGGATGGATCTCCTTCCAATAATTACAAGAACTCTCCTGATTTTAGAAAACGAGAATCATTTGGTGCCTCGGAGTTAAGGAGGATAGATACTGGTGGGAGCGGGTCAGGAAGGAAATGGAGTAATGCAGATGAAATGGAGGACCTTCAGGATTCTTCGAGAATGAGAGACAGCCCTGCAAGTGCTGGGAGAGCGAGGAATCAAAATCAGCAGCAGCAGAGAGATCTCGATAGAGAAAGAGCAGTGGCGGAGGCCAAAGTGTGGGGGGAGAATTGGAGGGAGAAGAAACGAGGGAATAGTATAATGGGCAGCTTTGACAGCACAAATGGATGATGAAAGGTTCGGAATTGTCTCAGCTCTATTGGTTTTGATGTCTGTTGGTATATATTATAATAGTCTCTTTTCTTATGTATGGATTCCAAAAGAGATGGTTTGGTTTTATGTTTTCGGCTTATTGTATTTATAATACAAGAGGGTTTTTGGTTCAAGTCTAAATTGTATTCAAAGATGAAGAAACAAAAGTGGAATAGGATTTGGTTGAAAAGATCATCCATCTAAAATGTTTTTCAAATCCTAAATGTGACAATATATTATATAAAAATTGTTTCAGAGTTTCAGTTGGACACTTGCTTCCTCTTCTTCTTTGTTGGCGGGCTATCAGCAGCTGATGGTCGTTTTGAAGACGTCGAGCTCTGAAAATGAAACAAGAGGAACACTATTTAGAGAGACTGATTAACTTTTTCTTACCAAAAAAACAAAACTACGACCTTTTTATCTCTGCGTGATTGTCTATCTCGATCATCAATTTCTTGGTTTTCCTTCTCCACTAATCGAATAAGGGTATCGCATCTCCTTGCAAGCTCTTGTGTGGAGCGAGACTTTATGAACCAATCGAAATGAAACAATGGGGCTTTCCTTAGTGCTGTCTTTAGCTCTTCCCAGTTTCCATACCCTAGCTTTCGAACCATGCAAATCTGCACCACCATTTATTTATCTAATGCAACAGACAGACAGCAGCCTAATTACGCATATCATTCAATTTTTTAAGTTACCATGAAACGGTCACATTCTTCGTTATAAAGCTTCCCTTTATTCTGACCATACTGAATCTTCAATTCCAGCCAAGGGTTCTTATAGCGATCCATCTTCTTCTTAATTGCTTTAACTATTTCATCTTTACGAGAAATTCTAGCCTCCCCTCTTTCTATGTTCTTCGTTATCCTATCATAATCTGTAAGCATGTAACAAGACATTCATTAGGTCTCTCTCAAGTCTCATGGCTTTTACAATGTCTGACCGAAACTTCTTACCATTCAACTCTGTGTACCGTTCTTTAAATGCTTGAGCATATCTTTTAACTTCCTCTTCTGATTTTCCATCAATTTCAGAAGCTATGCTTTTTATATCATTTCGTCCATACTTCTCGCAACCTCTAATGAAAGAGTTGAAGTCCCTTTTGCTCCATGTAGAAAATCCCTGCAGTGTCAATAACACCAACCTTGTATATAAATACAGTAAATAACTAAAAAATGGTGAAATAGCATTTATGTTAGTTTTATATACAAACCTCTTCTAGTAGGCTCTCCTTCTCATCCTGTTCTTCAGCAGTCAGGGGGGCTCCTAAAGCTGCACAGGCAATTGTCAGTGGGAACAAAGAACACAGCTCTGAAGGAAAAGCATAAAAAAAGTATACCTTCCGACTCATCATCCATTTCAATACTGTCCTTTGATTGATCCCTTTGATATATTTGCTGCCATTAGTTAAAAGACAACCAATTGGTAAGTAAAAAAATACTTCGTGCCAAGGAAAATGGAAAAGAGATGACATGTCTCACGCACCATGAGGTACCGAACTTCTTTCTCAAACAGCTCACGTAGCCTTTGTAGATTGAAAAACTGGAAATCGTGTCTGGAAAAAGTAAAATCAGGATCAGAACGACAGTTCGGTATAATACATCTTTGCAAGCAAACAGATTAATTAAGATCCTTACAATTGAGGCATCCTTGGAATTCGAGCCTCTTTTATTTTGGGAGGGCCACTTGGGCGCAAAGTTTGTTTAAAGTACTCTGCCTCTGAATAACTAGTGGGAGAGCATGGAAGAACAAACGGTTAGTAAGAAAAACAAGCAAATGGAAAAGCATGAAGATAGAATTTTCAAGAATGAAAATTACTTGCGCTTTCTCTCCCTTTTTGGAGGTTCAATCCAGTTCTCACTCACAATTTTCTTCAGGTCCAACTTGTTTTCATCCTTCATAAAAAGAGACAGCTTTATGTTATTTAATTAATCAGGATGGAGGAAAATTATCAAACAGACATAATAATGCCCACTACCTTTTCATCATCAAAATCATACAACTCAGCAGCTGCAAAATGAAGACATGGTTATAGTTAAACCATAATTAATTGCACTGGTCAAGCAAGAAGGAGATCACAAATTGGCATAGTATTACATACTGTCATTCATTTTAAATTTAATGGCATCTTCAGTGAACTTTTTCATCTTGGCATCAAGTTCAGCTGTTGCCTCTTCTCCTTTAGCAATAATTCTATCTATATCTTCATCAGTAATTGTGCTATCCTTGGCACTAAAAACCATTTCAGCACCAAATCGAACCATTTGAAGTAGCTCATCTTTATTAACAGCTGCACCAGATTAGAGAGGAAGACAAAAAAATAATGAGATACAATCCATATGCTGATGATTCTAATAATGGAAATATAGGAAAAGCCACACAAACTTTTTTGTTCTGCCAGTCGTCCTTGTTGGATCACCAGGGCATCAAGAGCAAGCTTTTTATATGCCCTTTCAATAACCTTTTCCTCAATGGTGTACTATAAACAGTCAATGTACAAAAGACATTACCATTAACAAGAAGCAACTTTAAATAGACTATAATCTTGTAATCCAACAAGAACAAGCATACCTCAGTACAGAAACGGAAGACTTGAACTTCTTTCTTCTGCCCAATCCTGTGAGCACGGTCCTGCGCCTGTAAATCCACTTGCGGGTTCCTGCAACATGACAATAGAAAAGTTTGTCCAGCATTGTAACACTAAAATCTTGAGCACCATCTAGTCTGAAAAAGGAAACAGAAAGAACTATAGAGTCCTGACCAGTCACTATCATAAAGGATGACAACATCAGCAGTAGCAAGATTGATTCCAAGCCCTCCAGCTCTAGTTGAAAGCAAGAAAACAAATTTCTCACTTCCTGGTTTATTAAATACTTCAATCGAAGCATCACGATCATCTCCTCCAGTGTTTCCATCTATGCGACAATATTGGTGTCCACGATAGAGTAAATAATCTTCCAGAATATCCAGCAACCTTGTCATCTGAATATACCAAAAATAAGAACATCTTCACATTATCAATCACAGTATAGAGAGGAAAATATTAATTGCCGAAGAATACATGAATGACAATTAAAAGATGAAAATAAGAATACAGACAAATTAAGCACAACGAACAAATTTACCTGTGAAAATATTAGGACTCTGGAATCACGTTCTTTTAGTTTGGGAAGCAGTTTGTCCAGAAGAACCATTTTTCCTGAATTTATAACACTTAAAAATCAAAATTTCATTGTAAAAAACTGTATACTTTTGAATGTATTTAATAGAAAGAGACTTACCAGCACTAGTAATAATATGCTCTCCCGTAGTATAAGGAGGGCCAGGTTCAGCACCTTGAAAGAGATAAGGGTGGTTGCAGCATTTACGCAGTTGCATTGCAATATTCAAAAGACGCTTGCGCTCCCCACCAGCATTTACTACCTCCAGATCTTTCTGCAACAGACCTTTGTAAAACTGTTTCTGAATCTGGGACATACCAACCTTGAGTATTGTTTCTTTCTTAGGAGGCAAACCCTTCTCAACATCTGATTTCAATCTCCTTATAAGGAATGGCCGGAGAACCTAAAAAGCCCACAAGATATAAAGTTTTGAGAAAGCAAAAATAAAAATTAAAAGCAACAATTTAGTTTCAGGATTTTACTAATTTACCTTGTGAAGTTGCTGAACAACCTCTTGCTGATCGTTATCAGCAGATATCTGGAACCACTCGTCAAACGTCTCCGATGAACTAAATATCTCTGGCAGAAGGAAGTTCAGAAGAGACCAGAGTTCATGAAGATTGTTCTGCAAATTCAACTCTGCAGTTAGTAGAACTCTTAAAAAAATAAGCCATTGGATAAAATCCAATAGCAACAAGCAACATAACTCGATGCTAACAAGAGGATACTTTTTTATGGGAAAATACCAAGAGGATACTTGATACATACCTGGAGAGGTGTACCAGTGATAAGAAGACGGTAGTTAGTCTTGTAAAGCCTCATTGTTTTAGAGAGAAGTGAATTCTCATTCTTGATTCTGTGTGCTTCATCAATGATAATGTAGCGCCAGCTAAACTGCCTCAAGGTAGCTTTCTCCTTAATTGCCATTTCAAAGCTAGTGACACATACATCAAACTTCCCCGCAACTAAAAGATTCTCTCTTATATGTTTCTGTTCATAAGAATCATGTACAGGAAAAATAAAAGCAATTAGTAACATGCGGTAACGGATATCAGCTGGAAAAAAACTAGAGGACTTAAAGATAATCTCACTCTTTCATCAGGATTTCCTAGAAACTTGATAGCTCGGAGAACTGGGCAAAAACGTTTTATTTCTTTCATCCAATTGCCAAGTGTAGATTTGGGAGAAACTACCATATGAGGGCCAGTTATCCCTCTGAACTCATGTAGGTAGCCCAACAAGGAGATTGTTTGTAATGTCTTTCCTAAACCCTGCATGTAGAAAATGGCAATTCAAAATTCGAGAATCAAAACACTGTGTAACAGGAAAAATACAC
This sequence comes from Impatiens glandulifera, assembly GCF_907164915.1. Classification (NCBI taxonomy): domain Eukaryota; kingdom Viridiplantae; phylum Streptophyta; class Magnoliopsida; order Ericales; family Balsaminaceae; genus Impatiens; species Impatiens glandulifera. The sequence goes on from NC_061870.1 coordinate 37,249,262, forward strand.
TCAAGTGCAACAATTATCTAATAAATTAGATCACACACCATTTCATCTGCAAGTATTCCATTTATGCCATTTTCATATAGTCGAATCAGCCAATTAAGACCTGCCAGTTGGTAGTCCCTCATCTTTCCTTGAATGCCTACAAAATGAATGAGACAAATCCGTCACGATATAAAGAGTAGTCTAGGATTAGCAGTATTCTTGTAAATATCAGTAGAGGACAAAATTGTAAATATTGTGTAAGTAGGTATATAAATAAATAGTGTTGTGGACTTGTATCAGATGGTGTTGAACGAAATGAAAAACTGACTCTGTTCCTCGATCTTCCTGCTTCTCTTCTCCTATCAACTTTAAAAACCCTAAGCTTCTTCCTTTTTTTTCCTCTCTGATACTCAACACTAAATTGCTGGTCTGCTACAAAATTATGCTTATTTTGAACGTTATTCCTAATTACTATTGATGCTACCCCTCATAATAGTGATTGGAAGGATGGTCATATTCCATGGAAAGGGAACCACAAACAATTTAATGGAAATAATGCTGCAGTAGAAAATTGGGATGATAAAAAATGCCTTACATACAATGATAAAAGCTGTAATGATTACTGAATCAAAGACGCACAAAAGAATGGAATCCATTTTATTTTCTTTATGACGTGAACCAAGAAAGGAGAAGTAAATTTTTTAACTGATGTGCATGGGAAGATGTGAAGAAGGTGACACTTAAAAAGTGAAGCATATACAATTCAAGTCAACGCCTGAAACACGTGTAAAAGCACACAGACATTTGCAAGTGATCAATAAAGGGATGCAAAAAGAAACATACAAGATGGTTGAGAGACCAGTCTAGTACTGTTTGTTCCAGACAGACCGTCTTCTTCGTCCTTTAAGCACTCTTCATCCTCTTCTTCTTCAGTCCTCTTTGATGCATGCCGGCCCCTGAATGTTGTTTAACATTGGTTTAAAACAATATGATCTCCAAATATTGGTTTAGCAACATACGGAATTAGAATTTTAAGCCCAGTCCTATCAAGAACATTGCATAGGTCAATAGAGAACAGTTAAATAATTCTCAATTTTCTAGGAAAGAAAAATTCACCAAGATGTGTGAACGAAAACAAAACTGTCAATTTACATGAAAGTAAAATAAACATTTCTTGTTTATTCCCTAACTGTACTTGGTTTCTCTTATCACCAAAGAGATGATACAGTTTTTTACTATATTCATTGATGAAAAAAGTAAGAAAAATAGGCCAGTTCCCTACCGGTAATGCTGTTTCCTGTGCTGAGTTTCCCATCACTAGTTACCATAAAAAATCGCATAAAAGACACATGAAAATTACCTTTGTAAAATGACTAAAGCTGCAAAAGACCCGTGACCAACAGTTCGGTCATGAGTATAAGCTTTCATATAAGTATGTTTTCTGTAAGTGCATGCATGCTAAATTGACCAAATCAGGCAGAAACTTATGCACGGATCTCCAGTGCATACAAAACTTTTTCAGTAAATAATAACGTGTTACCCCCAAAAGAGCATTGTATCCTACCTTCCTCTAGACTTTTTCTGGGAAGCAGCTTGACCACTTTTAGCAAAATGAGCAAATATTTCTGTCTGTTGGAGAAGATATTTCAGGCGACCATTTCCTTTATTGTTCTGACATTAAAAGAACAATTAGTTAGCCCTCTGGATCCTTATCAAACAATATGATTATTCAAAAGTATATATAGAAATATCTTCTCTGTAAAACAGACCATGTCAGCATCAATGGACGAATTTTGAGCATCCAGTATTTCTTGAATCTTCTGTTTCTTTAGATTCTCCATTTCTTTTAGTCTTGCCTTCTCACGCTTCCCAACTTCTGCATTAGCCAAACCATTATCCTCCTGACAATACACAAGAACAGCAAGAATTGTTACAAAAGATCTCAACTAATACCATAGATGTATGTGTAGATATTAGTCACCATCCAGCAGATGTGACCAGATTACACATTCTCCACTTACAGTTTGACTATGTTACTAGTAAGTTGCCTTCTCTAATTGAGTGTGTGTACAGGTCATACACATAAAAAAACCTGCTTTAAGTTATACTATTGGATCAGATATGGTAATATGCATTTATCTAGGACTAGGAGGAAACACTTAGTGTTATCCATCTGAATATGTCCTTTTTTTAGAGTTAGGAAACACAGGTCTATAAACTGTGAAAAACTAGCACCCATGCTACATGAGTTGATTGATGCTACATCAGTGCATATCCAGCCTTAATCCAACTTTGGCCAGCAGACAACTTGATATAAGTAACCATTTCTAGTTTGGAATCAAACTTCTCTCTAATCAGTTATTCAGTGATAAGAAGGCTCCCAACTCATGATCAACGAAGTCATATAATGGTCCATTAATTGAGTATTCTAAAATCTAAAAAACGGAAGTGAGACAGTCAAACAAATACAGCTTAGTGTTATGTTTATTCAAGCATGTCTATAACACTACAACAAAGCCATGTAAACATAATATGTCAAAAGCTGCAACATTAATTAGAAAGAAGGCATGTCTAATACAATGAACTAAATAAAAGATCTGGTAATTGAGAAAAGTTCTAGAAAATGATCAATGCATTAAAGTTCTCAGGAATGGGTTCACAACAATGAGTACAATTAATCTAAATCCTCCAATTCATAAGATCCGTATGATCTTGTAATGTTCATCTCCTAAACGATTTTGATGGTGAAAAATGCATCTAAATAACCTGTAAATATCACAGTTGGAATTTTATATAAAATGCAATTTTGGCTCATATTCTATGGTTTAATCGTGTCAGTGTCAAAGCTAACAGAGAAAGCCACAATTTCATGCTAAATAACCTAAATATTGGTCCGTGTCCGTAGACACATTGAACTAAAGGACAAGAACTCTTGGTCATCTTGAGTAACTTATGACAAATAATCTCATAACTTGATTTGTATGTTTTTCACAATGTCCCAATTTTCATGACGAAGTACTGATTAATAAAATCAAGAATAAAAGATGTAACTAGAGCAGAATGACGCCCTAAGAGAACCGATAAAAGTAAACGTATTCGACAAGCAACACAAACCAACAAATCATACAGATATATCGCCTTGAATCAAACAGCAACTAACCTCTTCGGTTTCTTCTTCCTCTTGTTGATGTCCGGGATCATCATCCGTCGACAGCGACTTATCTCCAGTTTCATCCGAATCAGCCGGTCTATCAACGGCCTCAATCTCCTCATCCTCATCAGCCGACTCGTTAATCTGATCCTGTTGCTCATCATTCTCCTCTTCGTCAGACGACTCGTTAGTCTGCTCCTGTTGCTCCTCATCGTCAACCGATTCGTTAATCTGCTCTTCCTCTGAATTAGATCCGCTTGAAAGATCCTCTTCGGATGAAACCTGCGAATTCGACGGCTTCCCCATAGATTCAGCAGCGAGGGTTTGCACAAGATGGAGGCAATGAAGAGTCGAAAGATTCGGCTGTTTATGTATTATGTAATGCAGAAAATAACAATGAACTACTGCCCAGATATTTATAGGTTTACAGATTTGTTTACAAAAAAATAGGGTATTTTTTTTTTGTGAAATAAAATATATTTTTTTTAACGAACTGAAGCTATTTTCCCGCCAGTGTTAAATATGCAGTTGCGAAATTGGCCCAATTAACAGTAGATGCTAATAGTCCACTGCCAACCGAGTCAGTCATCAAAAAAATTGGAATACTAATTATATTTATTGACTAAAGATCACTTTTTTTTCATTAATTATTTTTTTATATTTCTTTTATTTATTAATTTTTAAATATATATTTTATATTAACTAATGTATTTTGTAGAATAATTGGTATAGTGCATGCATAAATAAATTAACAAATATATATTAAATTATAAATAAATCTATATATAAATAGGGTAGGATTGAACATGAAAAAATCATGTTAGGATCATGTATTTTTTGTTCGGTTCAAAATCAGATCTTGTTTAACCTAATTAATAAATAGGTCAAAATTGGATCGACCTGAAATGACTAAAAGTATATCCAATAATTCATTTACAAGTTTTTTTTTTTTTTTTATTGAGTCTTGTGTTATTCTTTCATATTAACTCACTTATTTTTTATTTTTTTTTATTTTTCTTATAAGTGAATTTTTGATTTAGCTTAATTCTTATTTTGTGTTGATGCCATTTTAATTTGAAACATAAAGATGTGAATTAATTACATCGGGTTTAGTTCGAATTGAGTTAGGTAAATCAGATCAAACGAGTTAGATTTAGGTCAATCATATTAAACAGGTTATGTTCAGGTTAGAGATTTTGACCCAAATTATTAAACAGATCAAATTCAGGTTAGTATTGTTCAACCCGTTCACTTATCAAGCCAAACCCACCAACCTGAAATTGAGCAAAGAAAATCAAATATTAAATATAAAAATTAATATTTGTTTTTTATTCTAATTAGATTTTTTTTTATTCTCTTATTTATTAATTTTTAAATATATATAATATATTTTGATTTAATTAATTAAATTATTTATATATTTTTAAAATAAATAATAATGAAAAGTGTGGATAAATAAAATTAATAAAATATATAATATATATTTTTAAATGTATATATTATTTAATATATAAATTAAATTATAAATAAATATATAAAGAGAATAAAAATATATATATTCCAAGAATTGTTCTCTCCTTTTGCTCTCTATTAATTGTTTTCTTATTTTATTCTCTTACAAATGGTTCGTCTCTTTTATTAGTTAACGACCCCGGTTATACAATAGTCGGATTCAAGTTCAGATATTTAAAATTGTTAAAATTGTGGTCGAGAATGAGAAGTGAAAATGATTACCAAATCAGATTTGGAGTCGAGATAAGTAGTATGTGGTACTCAAAATATATATATATATATATATTATATATATATATTTCTTAAAATTTAAAATGTCTTTTCAAATTCCATTATTATTATTCAATGTCATTGTCATTTTAATTTCTTTTCCCATTATTCTTAATTTTTAATTTATTTAATAAAAAAATATTTTATCTTTCTACACCTTCATTTCTTATTTCAAGTTTAACGTTCATTAAAATTCTTTAACTTCTCTCTAATTTTTCAAATTTAAATTCATTTAACTTTCTTAACCTCTATCCGGTTTATATTGAACTTTAAACAACAAAGTTGTTATATTTTTACAATATAACGATACAAGTAAGTAATATTTTTATTTCTGTTTTTAATATCTACTCTTTAGAAAACAATAAATATAAATTTATATTTTCATCGAGTAATGGGTCGGGATCAGGTACCCAATAAATCGGGAATGAAGATACAACTAGAGATACATGTCGAGTTCAGGGTCGGGTAATAAAATTAAAAAGGTTCGAGAATGTGTACTTAACTACCCAACAAGTAGGGTACCATTGTCATTGTTGCCATCCTTGGTCCTATCTAAATTTTTTTGCCTAATTTTTTTTTTTTTTTTTTTGATAAAAACATAATTTTTTGTGAGATTAGAATTCATGACAAAATAATAATTTTAAATTTTCATCATAAACATAAGATTTTTTATTTTTATATATCATTTGTTTGATTAAATGGACTCTCCTAGGCCTAGCTTGTAAGCTCGTTGAACTTATCATAAGGCTCTATGATAATTTAAGGTAACTAATTAAATCTGATTTTCCCTATTTAATTAGGGATCAAAACGGATCGGAAAAAAATCAAAAGATGCTAAGAGGAGATCGGGACGAAGATGGTAGTGACAAGTATTAACTTCCATTTCTGCCCCGAATTCTTAAAAATTACAATAATGTCATTCTTTATATATAATAATTTTATTTAAATATAGCATAATCTTATTATTTTAAAAGGAAAAAGTTACGGTAAATTACAAGATAAAAATCGTATCTGAATAAAATCGTATCTTAAATATACGGAGAGAAGATACAAAGTTAATCATACACCTCTATATAATAATCACCATATTTCTTTTCTATATCATTCTATTCTATGTTGTCCCTCTATATGCCTTAATTTTATTTATCTATAGTAACTTTCTCCATCCTTCTCCTTTATCCTACTTTTACACTGTTCCATTAAATTGTGTCTCGCTTCCATAGAGCAGTCGCATATCGAGAGGCTATACTTCAATAGCGACGGTATATTTTGAGTGCCGGTCATAAATTCCATCTCTGATCGGACGGGATGATACATTATAAAAATTATCATTCGGGGATCGGGGATCTTGTTGGAGTGACAGATGTCCGGAGGAATCATAGCAGAGTTTCTATTCTTCGATTCCGAACAGCTCCATTACCATTTTAACTATTTCATTTAATTTTTTATTATATATTTTGAATATTAGTATTTGATGGTTTAAATTTTATATTTGTAAGGTTATATATATAATATAAAATTAAAGAGAGAAAAATTGTTAAACATAAATATATTTGTAGGACATTGTATATGTCACCCTACTAATATATGGTTAACAATTTTTCTATCTTTAATTTTGTATTTCATAGGTCACTTTACAAATAATTAATTTCTTTTTTTACAAATTTTTTATTAAATTATTTAATATTTTTAATAAAAAACACAAAAACAATATTATCTTTTAAACTTATTTGTAAGGTGAGATATACAATACAAAATTGAAGAGAGAAAAATTGTTACACATAAATATATTTGTAAAACATTATACAAGTCACCCTACAAATATAGGCTTAACAATTTTTCTCTTTTTAATTTTGCATTTTACTTATCACATTATAAATAATCAATTTATATTTTTATAATCTTTTTAATTAAATTATTTATTCTTTTAAATAAAAAATACAAAAACATTATTCTCTCTTAAAATTTTAATTATTAAAATATCTTAATTTTTTAATTATATACATAATTAAATTAAAATATATATACATGTAACATTTTAAAATTATTAAAATGTTATATATATATACAGTATTGATTTAAATTTATTATTATATATATATTAAGTTTGTTATATATATAAAACTTTATTAAAATTTTAAAAATGTTAAATATATATATTTAAAAAAGATATAAAAATTATTAAATATTTTTCTTCTTTTCCCTAATAACTTATTCTCTTATTTATTAAAAAGACCAAAAAAGTGAAATTACAATAAGCATCTCCCCGGCTAAAGTTATTGACTACTTTGGGACCAAAACCAAATGTTGCATTTGCTTCTACACGGTTAGCTACCAGTCTTCCAATAGTATGTTTAAAGTCATTTCTGTTTGTCTTAGTATTTCTTTTTATGTCTTAGTGCTGATCATGATGTTATATATAATGTTGCGATGATCAGACGGAGGGAAGTGATGTTGGATTAGTACTCAAACTCGAGAAATAATACATCTATATCTATTGGTATGGAATGAGCCTATTTGAAAACCGATAATTTCTTAACTAGAATCATCATCATCTAGATTATAATGTGATATTTTTACTTGCTATACAAATAATTTTTATAGGTTAAGTTTTGCTTCAATTGATATAGTGATTCATGATGTCTTTTTGGTGTATTTACTGTTTCCTCTTAATTATTACTATTATTGCGTTTTGTAATTAATTTGTATATTTATTTGAGATATATTTTTCATAATGCAGTTTTTGAAGGAGAATATGACCAATTATTCATCTTTTATGCAAACGGAAGGCATAACCGATGATTTTGGATTTGGTGGGAGTAAATTTTTGTTAATATAATTTTGTTTGCGAACATTTTTTCTGCTTAGGAATTGGAAAAGACAGAAGGATTCTCCATAACTGGAGGATTAAGGTTTTGATGGTGTAAATGTAGCAAATGAATGATGATGGTGTCTAGCTATTTATCTTAATTTTTTATTTATTGGCATTATATAAAATATTGTTATATTCATATTGACTTGTGAATTGCATAAATTAATGTCCTCAATGTTTTTTTAAATAGTCTTGATTTTAAGAATAGAATCACGACTTTGAGCACACAAGTAACCATGATTTTTAAATTTATTTAGCCGAAATCCCACTACTGAAGCTGGTCATGAAGCGATGAAAAATCAATTGAAACATTAATCCAGTTCTTACATGTATAGGGGGAAATTCTACGAAATGACCTATTAATTCATTTGTTTGACTTTTTTATTTTTAAAATAAAAAGTTTTTTTTTCTTTCGATTTTACCCATGTCGCGAGACGGAACCGGCATTCGCGAGACGAATTTTTTTTCTTTCAAAAAAATAAAAAATAACAAATTTTCACATGGCATCCGGTTGTGTCTTACAACGGACACATTTTCGTCTTAAAAAAAGTGTCACCAACACATTTATTTTATGCGCTGAAAAAAAGTCAAATAAGCTGATCTTCATGGTGAATTATATTTAAATAATTTATTACAATTTTATTTACAATAATATTTATCAATTTTTAAATTTTTTTTATAAGAAATTAATTTTCATTAAATTTATATAGGAGTTACATATGATAAATTAATTATTTTATTTATTTTTATTAATGAATTAGTTTTTCATTATTTATATTATATTTTTATATTTTTTTCTTAATTCTTCAACTATTAAACTAATTAACATACTAATGCACACTTGAGAAAGGTGGTTATTTTGAATAAATAATACCACAAACAAATATCTGATAAAAGTTTTGTATTTAAAATGATATATTGTGATTTGAGCTATAAAAGTAACAAATTACGAAATCAAATAGGACAATATATATATATATATTTTAAAATAAATGAGAATTAGCATTGTATCCCATATCCATAACCCGTTTAAATTCATGATATTTTAGTCTAAGCCGATGTTACTTTTATATATATATATATATATTTAAAGAAGAAGAAAGAAGAATTATTTTATACATTTAAAGAAGAAGAAGAGAGAAGGATTATTTGAAAAGGCATCCTTGAATACTACTTCTACATGAAATGGTATGAAAAGATAGTACAGTAGAACAATAAGAGTAAATGGCAAAGACAAGCAGGCAGGTATATATCAACTTCTATGTAAAGTTTTGGCAGTCAGGAATCTTAATCTGGATGATACATTACAATAGGATATTAAACGTCTTCATCATCTTCATCTTCATCACCATCAAGCACAAAACGTACCAAGCAAATACCAGTAGGGCGACAAAGTGATGGTGTTATATTCAAGTGAGTGAGCGTATTATGTAAATTAACCAGAAGTTTCCCTCTCCCTTTTGTTTTCTAATGGTTTCCATCTCTCTGTCATCAATCCAGGTATTCTTCTCCAAGCTGCTATTATCAGTCGCCTTCGTCGTCCTCTCCACAACTTATCATCTATCATCTATTTAAAATTCCTTTCTAATTATTCCATCTATTTCATTTCAATTTACCAGCCTTCCGTCGCCGCCGCCGCCGTCAATTTCACGTCCGGATGCTATCTTCTCTTCTCCGACCTCGTCGGTGCGTTTTTACTCCTAATTCCTATTTTATGAAGAATATTAGGTCATTATTGTTCAATGCGCTATCTCTTAATATTGCATTTCTCGCAGATCATGAAGGAGATGAGATGGATCAAGATAGTCGTTTTTATGACTTTCTTCATTTTAGCTGCCGGCAGAGGTAATTTTTATGCAATTTTTGTTTGTTTGATTGAACAAGGACATCTGTAAGTTGTGCATTACTGAAATTATGTTTTGGATTAAAAGATGAAAGGCTTGGATTAACAGGAAACAATGTTTTTATCATTTGAATGTGTTAAAAGTTTCCTTAATTTGGCTTCAACTGACCCCCTCTCCTAAAAAAAGAGTTACTATCATGTTCTTCATTTGGAAATGTGTTGCAGCTTCTAAACTCAACTGTCCAAAACTCAAGATCAAGCAACCGGATCACTCCGATGTCTACAACCACACTCTTGCGACAATAATAGCTGAATATGCGTCTGCAGTAAGTCCTGTTCACGATTCAGTAGAAACATTGTGCTTAGTTGTTCATGAATTATGTGCCCCTCAATTCTCCTAACTCTGCTAATGGATAATCAATTTCTCATAATCCACAATGTATCTCTTTTTTACACGTGTCTAATGAATAAATAAGGGACAGCCTTTTCAATCATGGCAGGTTTACCTCACAGACTTAACAGCACTATTTACATGGACATGTTCGAGATGCAATGGCTTGACCAAGGTATGGTATGATAATGTGTATTTCATTTGTTTGACGCAGTCACCGAAGGGCTTCTTTGGTTAGTGTTAAAAGATTTGACAAGGTGTTAGACTAATTTGTGAACTGATACCGTCACCTCCTTATAAATTACTCTGAAGTTTGTCCGGGATAAAAAAGAGCTTTAGCCTTATAAAAGATGGATTAGGGGAATTAGACACGGGTTGCATCATTAGTTTAATTCCTAGCTGGTCTTGGTAACTGTCTCTATACATTTGGACTTTGGAACAGGGGTTTGAAGTTATTGAGTTGATCGTTGATGTTAAGCATTGCTTACAGGTTCATCTCACTTCCACCATTTTTTGTATCTTTTCAGGATAAACTCTTACAGCATTGTTCCAAGATTGTGATATTTATTATGAATATGCTGTGCAGGCATATGTAGGATTTGCAAAGAATTTGAATGCTGCTGTTGTAGCTTTTAGAGGAACTCAGTGGAATAGGTTGCTAACTTTTGACTTTTGTTGTGTAGATTTAATGTTACTTTCATAACTTGATTAGTTTTCTGCATTCAAGTCATGTCTACGAATGACTTTTTAATGGATGAAGGTGCCTGCATACAGCGTACAGAATTGGGTTCAAGATCTATACTGGACGCAGCTCGACTTACCTTACCCTGACATGTCTAGTGCAATGGTATCGAAACTTTTTCCCCCCTTCTTCCATTTGGTCAAATATTAAGCAATAAGGGTAGAAGATGAAGACGAGAACATGTATAAATCAATGTATGTATATTTATTCTATTGCTGCTTCAGGTGCACCATGGGTTTTATTTCGCTTATCACAATACAACTGTACGCCCTGCGGTTATAAATGCCATCAAAAGAGCAAAGGAGCTATATGGGAACATTGATGTTGTGGTTGCAGGCCATTCAATGGGAGGAGCCATGGCTGCCTTTTGCGCACTGGATCTTACGGTATTCATAATTTTGATAATGCTGCATTGTAATTCAAGTGTCCAATTCTTAAAAGATGAATGAATCTTGATCATGACTGAATGAATTGACTTGTAAATTGCTCTTCATATCCGATTGCATTATTGAATCATTTAACCCTATCCTCAGATCAGCGGAGTAGCTACAGATATTCAAGTGATGACATTTGGACAACCTAGAATAGGAAACTCTGCGTTTGTAGCTCACTATAGCCAACGTGTGCCAAGAACAATAAGGGTCACACATGAACATGATATTGTGCCTCATTTACCTCCATATTATCACTATTTTTCTCAAAAGACGTATCATCACTTTCCAAGAGAGGTATATATATATAAACAAATAGGTCTGTCTGTCTGTAATAATAATAATAAATCTTGTGTATGAACCCCATTGTGTAGGTATGGATTCATTCAATCGATGATGGTTGCTTAATTTACACACTTGAGGAGCTATGTGATACTTCGGGTGAAGACCCTTCTTGTAGCAAGTAAGTAGTGGTGATGCTTGTTCTCAATTTGAAGTGTTTTTATTAGTTGATAAGAACATATAAATGGTATTTTGATTACAGATCTGTGCTAGGACACAGCATTTCAGACCATTTGAGATATTATGGGCTGGATATGGGATGTTATGATCTACGGACTTGCAAGATCGTGGTTGATCCTGGTCTGGATGCATTCAGCACGCGAGATAGTGATGGAAATTTGATATTCTCAAGGGATCCTATTATTCCTTTTTCAAAATTTGAATCCAATATTGGCGGTTTAAGTGACTTGAGATAGATTTGAATTCCAATGGTTTTTAAGTTATACACAATTCTTTGTCTTGTAACCAAAGATGAATAAGTGAGATCTAGATTCGTTGAGCAGATCATCATGGCTTAGCAGTCTTAGGATTCCAAATATATATAACATGTATTTGAATGTACATAATATTCATATATTCATTTGTGTAAAGTACATTTATCTAATTAAATTAATAAATAAAAAGTAACATTTACTCACATGAGCCAATTTGTTTTTGCTTCATCTCCTCTAGTACTCTTCTTCCTCTATCTTTATTCTTTTTAATTTATATATTCTATTGGAAATACATTAATAGGTATTTGTGATTTTTTTTTTAAAAAAAATTCAAAATAACACCTTGAAAACTGACAATAATTAATTTATTCTTCTAACAAACTCATTGTTAACCATATGATTTTCATTATTAGATTTTCATTTTTTGCATTTGTTATTTTGGTTGTTTAATATTCAGAATAAATGATAAAAACAATAAAAGGTCTAAGATAAACTAATGAAACAAAGTTTCATTTTCCTTTTTATTAATCATACTTCATAGAGATATGATTCATAAAATTCGTAAACCAATATAAGAAAACACGCAAATGACACAATAATGTAAATCAATAACTAAATATTCTCTTACTTACAAACTCAAATAATTATTTAAAATATTGTCGAAATGAGCTAAATTTGAATTTTGATAATGAATTAGGTTCAAATCCAAATTAAAATACGAGTGTTAATCCGTTTTCAACTCAACACATAGACTCGTAAAGTTAAACCTTACATTTCTAATCATGTTAATGTTCTTTTATGTTATTTGGTTGTAGTATATTTGAGTTTGGACTCATTTACATTCTAAGTTTTCCTTTCATCTGTTTGACATGTTTTATTGTAAGATTATTTTTCATATTATTATTCATAGACAATTAAAAAATAAAATAAAATCAATACTGTGTGTAATACGTAGATAAAAACTAATTAGATTCCAAACAATACTTAATTAAGTAGTATACTTAACTTTAACGTAAAAATAATTTAATAACTGCCTCCTCACGCAAGCTTCCATTCTTTTAATTCTCTACCCATGACGTCATATATATAAAGAGTTTTATTTATTTTCATATTTTAAACTATTCTATATTATTCTGCATGAAAAAAAATTAAAACCACTATTTTTTTTTTCGCATCTTCACATTCAAAACATAATTTTTAGTACTAATTATTTATATGAGTTTGAATTGTTTCCAAATTTGATGTAATTATTATTTATATTTTAAAAACAGTCGTCACAGTCACAGAATAATAATAATAGTAATAAGTCATTTTTAAGACTCAAAAGATTTTAATCTATACATGCACTCATTTTGCGTGACAGATAATAAAGAAAAGAAAGCCTAATACTAAATTATTAAGAAAAAAATAATAAAGGTTTGACTTTAAACCTATATTTATTATACAGTATTTAGCACAAGTGTAAAAATTACAAAAGTGGTTTATCACTCTTCAACTATACAATAACTATTTACTTCTCTCATTTTCTCAAAATAAAAATAAACTTTCTACTTCAATCTACCTCAATAAAATATCTCTCTTTTTCTCAAAATAAAATTAAACCTTGTACTTCAATCTACCTCAATAAAATGTCTCTTTTCTTAAAAAATAAAAATAAAAATAAACTTTCTACTTCAGTCTCCCTCAACAAAATACCTCCAATTGGTATTTACTATGCGTCTATGCCAATGTTTATTGTAAGGTTAAAACGACCCATATACAATATTTATTCCACTGTAACTATTTTATTAAATTTTAATTAATAATATATTTTGAGTTGACTATATATATATATATACCAGTAATAAAATTATTCAGGTGAATAATAAAAATATTTTATTTCGTTTAAATTTTTTATAACTCTAAGTAATAAAATCTTAAAAGGTAAGAAACTCATATTTTAATTTGGTCAAACTAATAAATTGGAGCTCCTTCTTGAGTATAATTGTGATTTTGATTTTTTTTTTTTTAAACTTTATAATTTGGAATCTTCTTGTTAAAATTAAAAAAAAAAACGACATTTTTTCTTTAACGGTTTTAAATGTCGTTAACTTATTATCCACTTGACATTTATAAATAAAATATTTATGTCACTAATTTAACTATCGAGTTATAGGTTTTGATTACATATTTTTTAAAATTCGATAGTCAAAATTCTTAATTTGCTGAAATTCGATAGTTAAATTAGAAACATTAATTTTTTTATTTATTTATAAATGTCACGTAAATAATAAGTTAACGATGTCTTAAATCATTAAGATAAAACCTCATTTATTTTGTATAACTTTAATAGTAAATAGCTTCAAATTATAAGGTTTAAAAGAAAATATTCGAAATCCAACTCAATAAAAAGCCATAATTTTACAATTTGATTATCACCTAAAATAATAAAATTGACCAATTTGTCAAATTAGGATCCTTATAAGGGTCAATTGAAATTCAAACATATTCTAAACCTTATCATTTATGACATATTAGTGTTAAAGTTATACTAAACGAGATTTTGTATTAACCGTTTTGAACACCGTTAACTTATTATTTACGTGCTATTTAACTACCGAATTTTAACAAATAAAACTAAATTCGATGAAATCTTTTAAATATATATATATATATATATTTTATTTATTTATTTATAAATATCACGTAAATTATAAGTTAATAACATTTCAAATTGTTAAGACAAAATCCCGTTAATAATAAGATGCCATAAATGATAGAATTTGATAAAAGATTTGCGAAATAACGATGCATACCGATAAAAATCCTAATTTCACAATTCTAATTATAAGTCAAATTCATATAAGAAAAAGAAATATAAGTCTTAAAAAAAGATAAATTAATTTAATTTAGTTTATTTTGCAAATGATAAATACTACTAGTTCATTACACATCACGCCTCAACTGCATTCTAATCCGGACAGAGTACACGTCATCAACATTTCAACATCGAAAATACCTACCACACACTTCATTTCCCGCGCCACGGCTCCATCGTAATTACGGAAATACCCTTAACAGAATGAAAAGAAGGGCCTTGTTTGTTTCCAGTATATTATTTAAAGTTGTTTACGTGATTTGCTAATTTATTTATTTAAACTGGAAACGACTGTAGTAGAGAAGGAGGGAAGGAGGAGCTCTGGAGTTCATCTCTCTTTCCATTGCGAATTCTCATAGTCTGGATTTGGTTCGTATTGATAATCGATAGAACTTGTTTAATTCTTGCTTTATCCTACTGTCTCCATTAATTATGTAGATTGTGAAAATGATTCTTTGTTTGTTTATAGTTTTGCATCTGCTGTTTCGCTGATTATGGATAAGAAACAGCTGATGAAGGCGTCGTTGTTGATCATTTTGTTTGCGTTATCCATCTGTACAGGTAAGGAATATGGAGTGTTAGTAATCATGTTTGTGTTTTTGGAGACTGTAGTGATGAATGAGGCCAAATCTTTAGCAATCAGCAGTACTGGAGTCACTATACAGTTTACTTCATTCCAAATTACATTAAAGAAATAGTTTAATCTATATATAGGATTACCTTATGCAAGTTAACTCTTATTAAATAGTATCTTAAAATGAAAATGTTCTACTTTTATTTAGTGTTTTACTCTTTGTTTTTGATATTTTTGTATCTTAGGAAAGGTAATTCAAAATTGTTAGATTCTAGATATGGAAAGAAGGTTTTGAGTCAATTGTAATGAAAATGTCATGGGAATTTGTACTTTGCTGTGACATTAAAGTTGCAGCAATGTTCCTTGGTGACATGCCTAGGTTGAGCCCAATTATTTGCAGGTAGAAATAATTGGTAAATGGAACCAGGCTTATTTGAAATTTAACTAGGAGAAGAGGTCATATGTCGATGATTATATGGGAATGTTGTCTGGTTAAATGTCTCAACATTTAATCGTTGAGGATTTGTTTACCGTGTCGAATTCATATCTAAGATTTTTAACTGGTCAAACAGCATATGTTTTTTCATTCCTCCGGGTATTTGTTTGTTGTCTGCTAATTGTGATAACAAAAGGTCTTAGTGTAAGTTGACCACATTTGGCTGAATGAATGTCCATTCTTGCATGTTTGGAAAATCTTTCGACGTAAACTTTCTTTCGACATGGGTGGGACACCATAGAAATGTTATAACTTTCAAATATTTGGCAGCTTGTAAGGCGAGCGATAAAAGACACAGGATCAAGGACAGGGGTCTCTCTGGTGTTTACAATCACACCCTTGCTAAAATATTAGCACAATATGCTTCTGCAGTAAGTCATGCTCTCAACTTAAGAATATCGATATTAATTGATTTCAAAGTCTGTGCCATCAAATTCTCGGGATGAAGGATAATACTACTAATATACATCTAGATTATAATTTTAATGCTTCAGATGTATATTTCTTTTCAAGTCACCAAATGATAAAATATAGGCAAATAGTACTTCTGATAGAATGCATCAACAAGCTATCCAGGCTAACTTCAATTAGGTGACACCAAGTTGTGTATTTGATAAGTCAACCCATATCTCATTTGATTTCTTTAATTGTGTCAGTATGAAATTTCATACAGGAGACTGACTACCTTTCTATTGAAGTAATCTATTTAGGGAATTAATTATTTTTTTCACTCTCGGCAGGCATACCTTGAAGAAACGACAGAACTATTTAGTTGGACATGTTCACGATGTAATGGCTTGACCATGGTATGGCTGCATCTACTTGACTTTTGATCCAGGAGAGAGCTTTTAATATGAAATGAATCATTTTATAAGATATGATCTTTGTTGGATGCAGGGATTTGAGATTGTTGAGCTGATTATTGATGTTGAGCACTGCCTGCAGGTGCATATAATTGGTCCTTCATGGATCTAGTAGTTGAAACAATTAAAATGGGAGGTAAAGGAAAATAAAATAAAGCTTATGGATTTGCTTTGCAGGCATATGTTGGGTTTGCAAACAACTTGAATTCTTTTGTTATTGCATTCAGAGGAACTCAAGGGAACAGGTTGGTTTTGTAAATAATATGAAAGTAAGAACATATAATATGTATTGAAGATTCGAAATACAGCATACAGAATTGGGTTGCAGATTTATACTATAAAAGGCTGGATTTACATTACCCTGACATGCCTGGTGCCATGGTATGCATAATATTAGTGAATTATATATCCTTATTAACCCAAAATAATGTATGATTGATTAGATTTTCTGCATGGTTGATCAGGTGCATCGTGGATTTTATTCTTCTTATCACAATACAACAATGCAACCTGCAGTCTTAAATGCTATTAAAAGGGCGAAGAAGGTTTATGGAAACGTTAGTATTATAGTAACTGGTCATTCATTGGGAGGAGCATTGGCTTCATTTTGTGCAATGGATCTCAAGATTAGAGGTGAAGCTAAGAACATTCAAGCTATCACATTTGGATTACCTCGAATTGGAAATGCCAAGTTTGCATCTTACTACGGTCGACTTATTCCTCAAACGATAAGGGTAGCCAATGGCCATGATATTGTACCTCATCTTCCTCCACACTATCGTTTTCTTCCTCGTAAAGCATATCATCATTTCCCAAGAGAGGTAATCAATCATGCATATTTTGTTAAATGAATTAAGTCCATGATTGATCATGATGGATTGATAAAAAAAAATGATAGATATGGATTCATAGCGTTCATAATGGCTGCTTAGTACACACAAAAGAGGAAGTCTGCGATGGATCTGGTGAAGACCCTCGTTGCAGTAGGTAATGAATTAAGTTGGTATTCTTTTCTTGTTTAAGTTTGTGATTTCAAATGATCAACTAATTATGATTTTGCATGGTGTTAAATGTTATTAATTGTAGATCTGTGATGGGGTACAGTATAGCGGACCATTTGACGTATTATGGACAAGAAATGGCTTATTATGATTCAGGCAAATGTTACATTGTGGTTGATCCTCATTTCGCACAATTTGCCAATCAAGATAGCCGCGGAAATCTAGTCTTATCTCGAAGACTCCCTTCTTCTCCTATACATCCTTAGCATTTATTATAAGTAATTTAGTGCTCTAATCATCATGTAGCTGTTGGACCTAATAATTATTTTTTCACGTTTATACTATAAAATGAAAGTATTTAAAACTGGAGTGTCGAAATTCTAATCATAACAAAGTTTTATGGCAAAATTATAATGTTTTCTTTTGGTGGTGACTTTGTGACTGGTGCATTAACATTTAACAGTCACATGTGGGCCTTAAAATACGGGCAGATAGATAGATAGATGTTAATTTTATAATAAAGTTAATAATAACTATTAACCACTCTTTTCTGGTCTTGGCGTGATATTTGAGAAAGATAAAAAAGAAAAATAAAAATAAAGGGAAGATCCCATTTATTGTATCAAGACCCATATGAAAAATAATCAATAAATATATATATTCAGTCATTGGCTTGTTTGAATATTTTTAATAATAAGGTATGTGGGTTGAGTTTTGACAGTAATTTGTAAGTAAATAAAGAAAAAAGTAATATTTAATTGCGGCAGACAAAAGCAAAGAAAGCTCTGGTTAGTTACTTAGGTCTGGTCATACCTTCCAACTGTTTGTGTAAATGCCAAAGAAAGGTTGCTTCTTTGGTGGGGGTTAATAATTTTATCTTTTTAGTTATCCATTTTTTTTTATGTTTCACTTTCATAGCCATTCCCATTTCAACCAACCTTATCCATTTCCTTTCTTTATTCTTTCCATTATTATTATTATTATGGCTACAAAATCAAGAAATATATATAATATATATTCGATCAGCAGTACATCTCTACCCTACCCACTTGATACACACTATTTTCACTCCTTCCTGGATATCTTCTTCTGCATCTCCCCAAATCAAGTTCCATCTTCCTCTTTCCTTTTTTCTGGTAAATGGAGGCCTCCAAGAACGAACGTCTTGATTTTGGGAAGATGGGTTATGGGTATCTCTTCTCTTCTATTATCCTATTTCTATTATCCCACTTTCAAGCTTTGATCTTTTTAAGTTTTGAAACCATGGGTTTTGTTTTGTTTTTTGTAGCTGCAAGCATTATAGAAGGAGATGCAGGATTAGAGCTCCCTGTTGTAACGAAGTTTACGATTGTCGCCACTGTCACAATGAAGAAGCGGTAGTTGTCTCCCTCAATTCATTCTTACTTACTTTTGATTTCTAATTCTACCCAACAACTGATCATTCACTTTTCTCTTCAATGGAATCTCAGAGTCTGTTGAAGTACTACGCCGATCGCCATGAAGTTAACAGATATGACGTCGACCGTGTATGCTATTTTTTTAATGAAAATCTAGATTCAGATTGATTTTGACTACTGTTCATCCGTTTTCCTTTTTTGTTTCAGATCATTTGTTCAGTCTGTGATACAGAGCAGCCGGTATATATTATGTTGAATGTTCTTCTGCTTTGAATTATGACCAATTCAATTCAATTCTGATGTCTAAACAAACCTACATGTATGTTGATTGATACAGGTCGCCCATGTCTGCACCAACTGTGGAGTTAGAATGGGAGAATACTTCTGTGATATCTGCAAGTTTTATGATGATGATGTAATTCTTTCAGATCATCATTTGTTTGTTTCTTTGTTTGTTTGCTTCATGATTTTCAATTCCAATTTTATGTTTTATGGGCAGATTGAGAAAGAACAGTTCCATTGCAATGAGTGTGGAATCTGCAGGTTTCATGTTTCTTTCAAGATCATCACATTTTTTCTTTCAATTCAAAGTTCAAGTTCTTATCAAAGTATGGTTAATTTTGCTTGCAAACAGGGTTGGTGGTCGAGACAACTATTTCCACTGCAAAAAATGCGGTATTATTCAGTTGATTGAAAATTTCACCACAAATTTTGTTTTAATTTTGATTGATTGAATGAATGAATGATGAACAGGATCGTGTTATTCGGTGGGATTGTTGGGCAACCACTCGTGTGTTGAAGATTCAATGAGGCACCACTGTCCAATATGCTACGAGGTTTGTTGTTTTTTTATTGCATTCTCGTTTAGATTTCATTAATTCATAATAATAATGCAATTTCGCTGTTTGTTTTTGGCAGTATCTCTTTGATTCGTTGAAAGACACAACTGTAATGAGATGTGGGCATACAATGCATTACGAATGTTATCTGGAGATGATAAAACGAGACAAGTGAGTGAGCGATATAATGAAACTCTCAAATTCATTCATTCATTCATATGGCAATTTAGAAATTTATTTTGTTTGATTTTTGCAGTTACTGCTGTCCTATTTGCTCGAAATCGGTTCTTGACATGTCAAAAACCTGGAAAAGGATAGACGAGGAGGTGATTAAAAAGTGCCATAGCTTATAAGATTTTTTTGAAATTTGAATTATCTTACAATTTTACTCTTCTTTTTCTTAGATTGAAGCAACTGTCATGCCTGATGATTATCGCGATAAAAAGGTATTAATTTCTTCTTTTTTGACTAGATTGAAAGCTGAAACAGCAGCGAGTAATGTTTTGGTTGTTAGGTGTGGGTTTTGTGCAACGATTGTAACGACACGACGCAAGTAATGTTCCACATAATCGGGCACAAATGCGGTCACTGCAAATCCTACAATACGAGGACAATCGAACCTCCTGTCCTTCCCCAATGATTACAAAACAAAACATACAAAGATTGTTTTGTTTTGTTGTTTAAAAACATCATATCTCTAATGAGGAGAGAATTCCTTGTTTGCATTTTACTACTCCAATTATTATTATTATTGGTATAGAATTGAACTTTGTTATATTTATTCCAAGCTTGAATGTAATTTGTTGTATCAGTATTTTGAAATTTCCAATGTTATTTGTAAATGTCTATTAAATTCTCTATATTACAATTTTTATTTTTAACAGCCATACCTCAAGCCCCTCAATTGCTTTCAATTCTAATTAAATGGTTGCACAATATACATAATTATTCAAGCTATCAAATTTTAATAATTATTTAATTAAAATCGTAACCTTATTTCTTCTTTATTCACAATAATCAAACAAGGCTGAACTCATTTGCCTCGCTCGGCCCGGCCCACAATTATATAATGGGCTAAAGAAAGAACACTTTTTTTCAAAAAAAAAAAATCTGTTTATGAGTCGCTTAGTAATGGTGGTGCTGAAAGAGAAAGAACAAAAAAAACCGTTTCGATGAATCAATCGGAGGGTTTCCTTTTATCATTGCCGGATGATATTGTGCTGAAAATCGTGAATTTGCTTCAGGTTTCTTGCCGGTTTTTTCTTTCGATTATCATTTACGTTGTTGATTACTTTTCTTTGTTTTTGTTTTTGTAGTTTTCGGATGTTTGTTCTCTAAGCAGTTGCTGTCGAGCGTTGAAAAACCTGTGCGGTTTGGATTCTGTGTGGTTGGATCTATGTAATGATAGATGGCCAAACCTAGAAATTGTCCAAAACACTTTAGGATCTCTCAATAATGGTGAATTACCTGTGATTATTTCGGCGGATGATGCTGTCTTGAAGGTAATCCTTCTTTTTCAATTGTTTTCGATAAATTAGAAATCGATCAATCAATGAATTGTAGTGTATTTTGAAGGGATGGAAGGAATTTTATATATACAAACACATGGAGATAAGTATGCAATCACAAATTGTGATTGGATCTATGAAGTATGATTCTAATGAATTTGTCAAGGTCAAGCATTATCAAACTACTATGGAGAAACTGTGGCGATTCGAGTTTGAATTCAAAGATGTGGAGATATTCTTTTTCAAACCAAATTTAAGTGGGATCATTAATTTGGTTGGATTACATTACTGCATTGATTGTCTTGAAATACCTGTAAGTATTATCTTCCTAATTGAGAGTCATTTCATACTCTACAATTCCATTTGAATTGCGATGATCATTTGTTGTTATTGTTGTTGTTGTTGACAGTGTGATGAATTGATTGAAGCACTTAGCCGCAACAAGATTATAGACAGGGATGTGATTGCTAGATGGTGGAAATATGGAGAACATTTTCAAGACATTTTGGAGGGGTTTGATAATGAGTTTTATTTTCATGGGGTGTCATTGGAGGATATCGCATTGAGTGAAGTAGATTTATTTATGGATCTTGTTCGAACTCGAAACAGCTCGCTAACTATTCGTCTTTCTTCTTGTTCAGATATTTGATTTTCGGTTTATTTAGATTCATGAATATATTAGGAAGTTTTAGTATTTATCATATTCTTTTCAACTTATTAATTATTACCTTATTTTGTAAGTATGCAAATGGGTAAAATTGACTCTACAACAGTTCTAGTTTGGATTTAAAAATGTCTTTTTTAAGAACTAATCAACCACTTGGGTATTAAGTCTTGAGTCTGGATTCAACTAAGTGGGTGCATATATTCATTTTTAAACAAGATGTGAATGTGACATATTTGATTTTTCACTCAAAAGATATTTCATAAATTTATATTTAAGAAAATTAGAAACTTGAGTAATAATCACAATATTCTTAAAAATTCATCAAGATAGTCTAGTGGTAAAAGTTGATTTAAACGTTTATCAAAGACTTCGTATTAGGTGTATTAGGTAAAGAAGATAAAATTACGGAGTTCTTTTTCTTCACATGTTTGAATTTCCAAAATTACTCAAAATCAAAAATTTATTAAAATGGTAGGCCATTTCTATGAAATGAAATAGTAAGAGTTTAGGGAAATGAAATAAAATAAGAAAAGAAAAGAAGTGTTATTTCTTTGAAAGGGTGAAGTCAAAAGAAGAAGGGAGAAGGATAATGAAGAGGTTTCAGATAACTTTGTCTGTTTCTTGTGTTCTGCTAACGGACAAATCTGTAACGTCTGTTGTTTTCCAAGAATGACGGGCACCACACCGATCAATTCGTGGAGTAAAGATTGACATAGACACTGCTAACAAGCAAGAAAGAACACCACAGAAAGTCTACTGACAGTTCTGCACCAGATTCACATGTAAATTACAAACTCATATTTTTATTCCTTTTCCATTGATAATTAATCATCAATTCATAACCAGAGATGAATCAATCGGACCCATGTTTCCTTACCTCCTTGCCGGATGATATTGCCCACAAAATCGTCTTCTTGCTTCAGGTTTCTTAACTTTTACATTCGAAACATACCCATCGTCTTCTTAACTTGTTCCTGTTTTTTGCAGGCACCGGACGTGTCTTCTCTAGGTAGTTGCTCTCGCACTTTTCGAGACCTGTGCGGTTTGGATTCTGTGTGGTTGGGTCTATGTAGAGATAGATGGCCATCACAGGAAATCGTCCAAGATTCTCTCAAGGTATGCCGGGTTTGATTATTATTTTTGGTTTCCTTAATTGGTTTGTGGGTTTTTGAGTTAATTCAATTTTGGTGACACAATTGAAGGGATGGAAGGGATCTTACATAAACAAGCACATGGAGATGACTGAAAAAGCAAAAATTGTGGTTAAGTTCGTTGATCAATGTTTCTCTAACGAATCAATCGAAGTTGGGTATTATCTAGCCGCTATTGAGAACCTGAGGATGTTCAGGTTTGGATTCAAAGATGTGGAGATATTGTTTTTCAAACCAGATATGAATGTGATTCTTAATTTGGTTGGTTTACATTATTGCATTGGTTGGCTTGGAGTACCTGTAAGTTTCTCATCATTAGAGTTTAATTAAATTCAATACAATTGAAATTCAATACAATTGAAATTTAATCGTTTGAATTGCTGTTGTTGATGGTAGGTTGAGGATGTGATTGAAGCGCTTAGGTGCACCAAGATTCCAGACAGGGAAGTTTGTGTTCGATGGTGGAAGCTTGGGAGATGGTTTTATGGATTTCGTATGCATGATGAATCTCGGTTTCGTCAGATCTCATTGAAGGATCTCATAAAGGGTGGAGAAGATGAAGTTATGAGAGTTCTTCACCGTGGTGCTCTTCATGAAGTCATGCGTGTACAGATTTCAGTTACTAAACTCATTCCAGTTTCATCTTGGGCAACATACTAATATGAACAACTTAATAATATTGAATAAATTGTAAATTTGTGTGTGTATGTATATTCTCATTCAGTCATTCATTTCTTTCATTGAACTTGAAATTGCTTGCGTGTACAGAAAACTTGAAATGAAACCGTATTTGTCTTGTAAATTGATTGATTGATAATAATATACATGATGAATGATTTGGGTATATCAAGAAAATACCTTTTGCATTAGAAATTTTGAATCTTTAACAAAAGAGTATAGCCCTTCTTCTTGGCTGTTGTTGTGGCTTGATGCAGGTTAAGAGGAAGACTAAGGCGATGACAAGGGCCATGAGGAAGCCGGACAGGTCTATACTTAGACCGTCGTCTGATTCCGAAGAACAGCACATCTTTCCCATGGCAAATTGCTGATGATTGTGAGTTGAGAATTATAGTTCTTCTTCTTCTCTGTTTTATAAGGTTGTTCTCAAACATAAACATTATATTATTAAGAAACAAGTTGACTTAGTCTATTACAATTTGTTTGGTCAGTATGAATATAAGACAATTGGTGGGCAGGTAGCTTCAACTAATCCTCATTAAAATTATGTTTTTGTTTCATTATTGTGTTTTTTTATAACAAGTCTTTTTTTTTATTCATTATAAAAAACCCATAAAAGATAAAAGAAAGGATTCCATTCTTAGCTCAAGAAATATAAAAAAATTTGTTCTTTACAGAGCTGAGAACTCTTTTCATTCGAGCCCGCCTCTCTCCCCTTCTCCATAAAGAACTTGTATTTCTCTCTCTATATGTTTCTTCTTTTACTTGTTCTAATATCAAAGTGTTGGTTTGTTTCATCTTCGTCCTCACAGATCAACCAGAAGAAGAACCATCGGGGAAGAAGAAGAAAGGAAGACGGCTGCTTGATTCCGGTTAGTTTCCTTGTTCAGCCTCTGCTAATCCATGGGGTCTATGTGGGCTTTATGTAAAAAGCTAGTAAATGGGCATGGAATCTTCGTTACACAGATTAGGGTTAGGGTTAGGGTTTTTTCAGCATCATACTCAACTGAGCAATGTAACAGTGATTCAAAACAATCATTTACAGAGTCTTATCTAATGTCAAATTTTGGGTTATCTTCAAAAGAAGCTCAATCTATATCTCGAAAGGTACAATTCCAATCAGAAAACCTACCAAATTCCGTCACTGTACTTCTTAGAAGCCATGGATTTACAGACACCCATATCCTCAAACTCGTCAAGACATGTCCTGAGCTTTTCAATTGGACCGAGAAAACCATTTTACCCAAATTAAATTTCTTTACTTCATTAGGAGTATCAAGTATAAAACTCCCATCTTTCTTGTCTTCCAATCCAAATGTGCTGAAAATGAGCGTCGAGAAACGTCTTCTCCCTTTTCATGAATTCCTTAAAGACGAATTTGGATTAGATGATTTGAAAATCGCAGGAACAATTAAAGGAGCAGCATGGGCAACTCGCAAAGACAGTATCAAAATTCTTGCAACCAATATTGCACTTCTGAATGAACATGATGTACCAAAATCCAATTGGGTAAATCTTGTTTCGAATTCAACTGCAGTACTTCTGAGGAAACCCGATCTTTTCGTAGAGAAAGTTAACGAGGTTATTCGAATGGGATTCGATACCAAGAAAGTATCTTTTTGCGATGCATTGCGAATCTTATCTCAATTGAGTAAGGACAAATGGGAAAATAAGGTTAGAACTTATTCAAAGTATGGATGGTCTGAAAACATGTTTCAAATGGCTTTCAAGAAGAATCCACTTTGTATGGGGATATCAGAGAAGAACATAAGCAGAAAGATGGAATTTTTGGTGAACAAAGTGGGGGTAAATCCGGTAGAGATATCAAGGTGTCCGACAGTTCTTCTATTCAGTATGGAGAAAAGGGTAATTCCTAGATGTTCGGTTGTGAAAGTTCTGATGTTGAAAGGATTGTTGGAGAAAGATTTTGCAATTTCCTATGTGTTGACACCTACAGACAAGGCCTTTGTAAACAGGTTTATTGACAAGTACGAGGAAGATGTTCCTGAATTAGTCAATGTTTTTCATGGCAAAATTCAATTTTCTGAAATTCCCAGATTCATCACTGGGTGACTTCACTTTACAAGGAGTTTTTGCTTTACAACCATTAGATTTTCACATGGAACAAGAGTATTTCATTAAGTTTTATTTAGATTTTTTGTGTTTTTTTCTATGAAATTGTGTCATTTTTTACAGTTAATGTGTCATCTTATTCTTATCAAGTTTGAAAAAGAAATTGATAATCAGTTAAAGAAGGTTGCTTTTACTTAAAAGTACATCAACAACAAGAA
Source organism: Impatiens glandulifera (assembly GCF_907164915.1). Taxonomy (NCBI): domain Eukaryota; kingdom Viridiplantae; phylum Streptophyta; class Magnoliopsida; order Ericales; family Balsaminaceae; genus Impatiens; species Impatiens glandulifera. Next base: position 37,275,551 of record NC_061870.1, read on the forward strand.
GATCATACATGATTAGAAAAAAACGGTTATCCTTTTATAGTCAAAAAGTTAATTGCTTATTAGTTTCACCTAACAATGCTACCAATCAAGCTAATACTATGTTTAACCTCAGAATGGGATTACCTAACTTAACTACTAAACAGTAGTGTTACATTAAACTTGTGCATCTTTCCGGAAGAATGAAAACTCGGAAAATACAAGGCGGGACTTGAGTTTGAAGATTATACGGAGAAAGAAATAAAATATAGATAGAATTATTTTAGCCGTAAATAAATTTTGGCTATTTTGCTTGATGAGAATGTGTGGTTACAATACATGATTAAATACATAATATAATGATCAATAAATATACATACATTAATCAATGCGACCTTTGATATACTCAAGTAAGTAACTACAGATAAATTAACTCTTGTGATTAATTTCTGTTGTTGATACCGATGAAGAGTTTTGTTGTTTAACATCCTCCCGCAAGCGAAACGGTGTTGCACAGACTGTGAGCTTGTCACGAAAAAGTGAAAAGCATTTAGATGAAAGACCTTTAGTAAGGATATCTGCAATCTGATCACGAGTTGATATGTATTGAATGATAAGTGTCTTACGAGCAACACGTTCACGAACAAAATGAAAATCAATCTCAATGTGTTTGGTACGAGCATGAAAGACAGGGTTTGCAGAGAGAAATGCAGCACCAATGTTGTCACACCATAGAATAGGAGGACGATTCAGAGTGACGTGAAGTTCTCCTAGAAGAGATTGGAGCCAACAAAGTTCAGCAGTAGCATGAGCCAAGGCACGATATTCAGACTCTGTACTAGAACGAGCAACAACCTGTTGCTTTTTGGAATTTCAGGAAATGAGATTGTCTCCAAGAAATACACAATATCCAGTGGTGGATCGACGATCATCAGGACATCCGGCCCAATCAGCATCAGAATATGCTGTAAGAGAAAGTTGTGACGATGACCGAATTTGTAATCCATGATACGGTGTATGCCGAAGATAACGTAATATTCGTTTTACAGCTGCCCAATGAGTAGTGGTGGGAGAGTGCATAAACTGACACGCTCGATTAACTGCAAAGGCGAGCTCAGGACGTGTGAGAGTAAGATATTGAAGAGCGCCAACAATGCTTCGATAGAGAAGTGGGTCACTCAAGGGTTCACCATCATGTTTGGAAAGAGAAGACCCAGTGTGAAGTGGCTTTGCATCCACCATATTAGCTCTCTTAAGGATTGTGGAAATATAATTAACTTGACTAAGAAACAAACCGGTGGGAGTTCGAGTAGCTTCAACTCCAAGAAAATAATGAATATCACCCATGTCTTTAATAGGAAATAGTTTACACAATTTAGATATCGTAGACATAAGATGGGGTGAAGAGTTTCCCGTAAATATAATATCATCCACATAAACTAGTAGATAAGCCAAAATATCGCCTTTGTGATAAATAAAAAGCGATGTATCGGATTTGGATTCAATAAAGCCAATGGATAATAAAGCCTTACATAATGTGGAGTGCCAAGTACGCGGGGCTTGCTTTAGTCCATAAATGGCCTTTTGTAGACGACATACATGATGTGGAAAATCAGGATGTATAAATCCAGGCGGTTGAGCCATATAAACTTCTTCAAGTAATGTGCCATGAAGAAAAGCATTACTCACATCAAGTTGGTGGATAGGCCACTGTCGTGTAACAGCGAGTGAGAGAATGGTTCGGATAGTAGTTGGTTTGACAACCGGACTAAAGGTTTCCTCATAATCAATTCCAGATTGTTGATGAAAACCTTTTGCAACAAGTCGTGCTTTGTGTCGTTCAATTGACCCATCAATTTTCCGTTTAAGTTTAAAAACCCATTTGCATCCAACCACATTGCGAGCCTGAGTTCGCGGAACAAGAGTCCATGTGTTGTTCTGTAGTAGTGAATTATACTCAGATGTCATGGCAGCCCTCCAAGCAGGGTCTTTATTAGCCGATGAAACACATGTAGGTTCAACACTAAAGGCAAAGTTAATATTTAAGGAATGAATCCGGTTTTTGGCTCGAGTGACCATGGGATGAATGGAGCATGTAGGGGCACGAACAGGTGAAGTACGAGGAAGAGGATTTCTAGGAATAGGTGTGGATTCAACCAATGTAGGAGTAGATGAGTTAGAAAAAGATTGAGGTGGGGTAGTGATTGGATTAATTGGATTATTAGGAGGGATAGATGTGGTAGGTGTGGTAGGTGTGGTAGGTGTGGTTGGTTGTGCAGTAATAACGGTTGAGGTTGTAGATGGAACAGAATATGTGAGGATAGATAACGATGGTTGTTGGGTTGTGTGAGTAGGTGCCGAAGGTGATATTGTAGAAAAGGGAAATATTTGTTCATTGAAGGTAACATGTCGAGAGATGTATATACGACCGGTTGGTAGGTGGAGACATTTATAGCCTTTGTGAACCGAGCTATACCCAAGAAAAATACATCGGGTGGACCGAAAATCTATCTTGTGTTGGTTGTAGGGTCTTATAAGAGGGTAACAAGCACACCCAAAAGTCTTCAAAGAAATATAGTCAGGCACACACCGAAATAATATTTCATATGGAGAGCGATGATCTAAAGAAGGTGATGGTTGTCGGTTGATAAGATATATTGCAGTGAGAGACGCATCATCCCAATATTGAGGAGGTACTGATGCATGTGCCCTTAAGGTGAGGCTAATCTCAGTGATATGCCGTAATTTCCGTTCAGCAACTCCATTTTGTTCGCTCGTATATGGGCACGAGAGTCGGTGCTGTATACCATGAAGTTCTGTCAATGAGCCAAGATTACGATATTCTCCACCCCAATCAGTCTGAAGCATTTTTATACTCCGGTTGAATTGGTTTTCAACAAGTGCCTTAAATTTCACAAATATAGATAACACATCCGATTTCTTTTGAAGTGGGTATAACCACGTATACCGACTATAATCATCAACAAAAATAACCATATAACGAAAACCATTTGTAGAGAAAACGGGAGCCGGTCCCCAAACATCAGAATGAATTAAATCAAGTGGAGCAAAAGTTTTTGATATAGAAATTGGAAAAGGTAATTTGTGAGCTTTTCCAATCTGACATTCTTCACAAACATTAAAGTTCTTGTTTCCTAACATAGGTAACTGAAAATGAGAAATAACATAAGATGTGGTGGCAGCACAAGGGTGTCCAAAACGATGATGCCAAGTAGACGCTGAAGCTCGAGAGGTTGTAAGAGCATGTTTAGGGATTGTTGATGGAGAAATATAGTATAACCCGTCTTTAAGTCTGCCTCGAAGAACTTCCATCTTCGTAGAGCGATCCTTTACCAAACAGTAAGAAGGATGAAATTCAAAGAATACATTATTATCAGCGGTAAATCGAGCAACACTCATCAAATTCTTGACAATTTGTGGAACATGCAAAATATTTCGTAGATGTAGAGTTTGATTTCCACTATTAATAATAGAATTGCCAATGTGAGATATGGATAGAGGGTTACCGTTACCAACTGAAATCCGTTCAGTACCTTGATATGCCGAGTGAGTTTGGAGATTTTCTAAGTCAGCCGTAATATGATCAGTAGCACCCGAGTCTGGATACCAAGCAGGATCTGAGATCACTGATGGGCTGGCCATCATAGCTGCAGGCGGAGCCGAAGGTTGAAAGTTATGATCAAACCTACGCCGACAAGTATTGACAAGATGCCCAATACCATTACAAAGTTGACATTGTTGGTGAGAGCGACAATTATCCGATGAATGTCCAATTCGATCACAATTGGTACATTTCGGACGTTGATTACCACCATTATTATTTCTACGACGGTTCCCGTCACGAGAAAATAAATTGTTTCCAAATTGAAGATTATTGGGCCCATAATTCGATCCAACTCGACTCGAATTATTATTTATGTTATTGTTGGACCTATATAAAGGCGTCCCGCTCCAGCATCCACCGGACTCGGACTCAGGTCCATTGACATAAGAATTTTTAGCCATATAATATTCAGAGGATCCTGAATTTGATCCCCTTCCTCGCGGCGATGGATTCCCGCGAGAGTTTCTTCCACCTCCTCTATGTCGTCCGAAAGCAATATTGGCTGAGGCATTGTTGGCAACAGAATGTGCCAGTTCTAGCCGTTGTTCGTGGTTGAGCAGAAGTCCAGTGAGTTCCTCGACACTCACCGGTTCGAAACGGGTGGTTACAGCAACCACTAAGGCCTCGTATTCTGGTCCAAGGCCACTCAAGGTATGAGTGAACAAATCGAGTTCAGAAACTCTCTCACCAATTGCTGCAAGCGAATCTGCTATAGATTTTATAGATTGAAGGTATTCATTCATTGATTTATTACCTTTCTTCTAAGTCTGGAGTTGTAGTCGCAACTGAACCAAACGAGCTCTAGATTGTGTTGCGAACATTCTTTCAAGTGTAGCCCAAAGACGCGAAGAGGTCTCACATGCGTCGCCAACAACTTGAGCAAGAATGGAATCTGATAAGGTAGAGAGGAGCCAACTTATGATTCGCTGATCTTTCTCCTCCCATGCTTCAAACTCAGGATTTGCGACGACGGTGGGTTTCTCTTCGTCATCGTCAACAACAGTTTCATCGTCCTGTACAGAAGTAATCGTTGCACAGGGGGCTGGGTGGGATTCAGTAACAAATCGGAAAAGACGGTTGCCTTTAAGAACCGGTATAACTTGACTTTTCCAGATTACAAAGTTGTGCTGATCAAGTTTAACAGAGATCGATTGAAGAAAGTTAGGAAACAACTGATTTTTGTTTGAATCAGCCATAGGATCGAAAAAGAAAGGAGTAGTCCAAGAGATGCTCTGATACCAAGAAAGAAATAAAATATAGATAGAATTATTTTAGCCGTAAATAAATTTTGGCTATTTTCCTTGATGAGAATGTGTGGTTACAATACATGATTAAATACATAATATAATGATCAATAAATATACATACATTAATCAATGCGACCTTTGATATACTCAAGTAAAGTAACTACAGATAAATTAACTCTTGTGATTAATTTCTGTTGTTGATACCGATGAAGAGTTTTGTTGTTTAACATACGGGTAATAGTCAAAATAGATTGAAAATAAATTGAATGTTGTGTCATAATTCGAACAAAATAGTATTCAAATATGATGTTGAACATTAAGAAGAAGACACAATGGCAATTCCACTTGTATTTGTGGTCCATCTCTCCTTCATTGTTTATCAAACCCCAAGAGACTCAACACTTGTCTTAGTTTGGTATGTGTGTATATGTTTAATAATTGAATTGTGATTTTGTGGCACCATAATATTAATAATGCATTTTCTTTATAAGAGAATAATTGAATTTACTATTAAATAATTGAACATGTGACCTCTCAACTCAATCTCTTTTATCAATCTATCCTCAACTCAATCTCTTTTATCAATCTATCCTCACTTGAAAGTTTAGATCTGAATAATAAAAAAAGAAAAGAAAAAGAATGGTCCAAATCTCAATAAATAGTGGTTTGAATCAAAGGGGAAAAAAAAAATCCAAAACAGTCACTAATAAATTAGGAGGGGCAAAGGACAATGAGAGATTTTTGTTATTCATTATTATCAACAAAATGAAGGCAACAAAAATCCTCACATCTCAACATTCAAAAATTGGTCCAAATTAATCATGGATGGGATACTCCGATCTTCATTTACTACTTCTCTTTTGGTCTACTTTTGGTCCCCAAATTAGCAAAATCTTCTAGTATTTCAAAGACTCCGATTTCAAATATATTTTTATTTGTTTATGTTTTTTCTTTTTAAATAAAGGAGTATTAGCATGACACTATCACAATCATGGCCACCGCTTAAATTTTTTAAGAATTAAAAGAGAACTAGAATGACACCCCACAACTATAGTCTCCACTTAAACTCAAAGCGCTTCCAGATGAAATCGAACCTGTAACATTTTGGTCTCTTAAACCGACTCTTACCACTGAACAGGATCTCTGTTTAAATTTTATTTGTTTATCTTTTAAAATATAAAAATTCAAAAACTTGAACTCATCAACTTAAATCAATTTGCATTCGATGATATTCAAAATAACTAAAATGTTATCAATTTTTTTAATAGTAAATATATTATTATTGTGGTATAACAAAATCATAATAGGTTTCAACATAAAATCATGTCTCATATCAAACAATAATATATTATACTACCTAATGAAGTTAATTATTAATGCTTAGCTCAAGCATTAATTTTGCTTAGCAAAATAAATATCTTGTATTCAATTATTAATTAAAGACACATCAAATCAAGATGAAGAGTAATAATTATAAAGATATTATTAACCTTCTATCTAATAATTTTTTCTAAATAATTCATTTTGTTGGGTGCATGTTTTTGTCAATATAATTAAACTCTTATAATATCATTTAAAAAAAAAACTATGGCTTAAAATTGTAAAATATGGGTTTTATTCAATGGTTTATTAATTTTGAAATAAAAAAATGAAATGGGTATTTATGAAGTGTCAGGATATGAATGGTTGTAGTTGTAAAATTTTCTTGTGAATGAAAAAGAAAAAGGAAAGAAAGGTCCGTTTGTACACTCTCTCTTGCTCTGCGCACAGACAAAAAAGATAGCAGCAAGCAGCAGCTCAGAGAGAGAGAGAGAGAGAGAGAGAAAAAGACTCTTCTTTTCTTCTTCTTCTCTTTCTCTTCTCATATGGGTCTTCAATCTTTCTCTCCATCTCTTTCTAAAATCCCAACTTTCTGATTCAGGAGTCAAAAAAGTGTGCTTTTATTAAGAACATTCAACATAACCATGTAAAATCTTCAACTTTATAGAGTAAGTTAGTTCATCTCAACTTAATCTTGAGTCATCATCAACAATCAGCACCATTAACACCAGCAAAACACATAAGATTAAGAAATAACAATTATTTTTCTTTATATTTATTGATTTTCTTCTATAGTTGATTTCTGAATCTTGTTGTGACCCTTGTTCAGCTAATGCTATTAGGGTTCTTTTAGATTTTGAACATTTTGATTGATGAATGCTTCTTATCTACATTTCAGGGTTCATGTTTTTGTAAGTGAAAAATGGGGTGTGTAGTTGGGAAAGAGAAGAGGCCATTGAGCTCCGAGAAGAAGAAGAATAAGAAGGATTTACCTGTTTCTTCTTCAATAGTGGGTAGAAAAGAGAAAGTTCAGAATGATGATGAAGATCAATATCAGAAAGATGATTCAACAACAAAAGAAGACGGAACTATGCAGCCAAGGAGATTTAAACCCAATCCAAGAAATAGTAACCCGCCAAACAATATTCACGGCGAGCAAGTCGCCGCCGGTTGGCCTTCTTGGCTATCTGAAGTCGCCGGCGAAGCAATCAACGGTTTAACGCCTCGAAGAGCAGATACTTTCGAGAAACTTGATAAGGTAAGTAGTGCGGATTCAATCTCTATTTCTTTCTTTATTTGGATTGTTGATTTGTTTGATTGGTTTGAACCAGATTGGGCAAGGAACCTATAGTAATGTGTATAAAGCTAGAGACAATATAACTGGAAAAATTGTAGCTCTGAAAAAGGTTCGATTTGATAATGCTGAACCGGAAAGTGTAAGATTCATGGCTCGTGAGATTCTGATTCTTCGAAGGTTAGATCATCCGAATGTCGTCAAATTGGAAGGATTAGTCACTTCCAGAATGTCCTGTAGTTTATACCTTGTTTTCGAATATATGGAACACGATTTAGCTGGACTTGCATCAAACTCAGCTATCAAATTCACAGAATCTCAGGTGGGTAACTCCTGTTTCGTCGATTTTGTTGGGGTTATGTTGAATTTGATCATGTTTCTTCACTGTTTTAATGCAGGTGAAGTGTTACATGAATCAGCTATTGTCTGGGCTGGAACATTGCCACAAACGATACGTTCTTCATCGCGATATTAAAGGATCGAATCTACTAATTGATAACGATGGTGTTCTTAAGATTGCGGATTTTGGGCTGGCCACTTATTTCGATCCTCATCATCGACAGCCAATGACGAGTAGAGTTGTTACTCTGTGGTATCGCCCGCCGGAGCTTCTCTTGGGGGCTACTGAATATGGTGTTGGTGTGGACTTATGGAGCTCCGGTTGCATTCTCGCCGAGCTTTTGGCTCGTAAACCTATCTTGCCCGGTCGAACTGAGGTTAATTTCTTGAAAAAGTTTCGTGCATGAACATGAGAAAGTTTAAGATTAAAGAGTTTTTTCTTTTAATGTTGTTTAGGTCGAACAGCTGCACAAGATATTCAAGCTTTGTGGGTCGCCTTCTGAAGAATACTGGAAAAAGTCGAAACTGCCACACGCAACCATATTCAAGCCTCAACATGCGTACAAACGATGCATTTCCGAGATGTTTAAGGATTTTCCATCATCGTCATTGTCGTTAATCGATACCCTTCTCTCGATTGATCCTTCTGATCGTCGAACAGCCTCAGCAGCTTTGAGGAGCGAAGTGAGTTTTCTTTATTAAATATAAATAGTCTGTTTTTTTCTCATCATTTTGTTGTACGATGATTGTTGCAGTTTTTCACTACTAAACCGCATGCTTGCGATCCATCCACGCTTCCAAAGTACCCTCCTTGTAAGGAAATGGATGCTAAACGGCGAGAGGAAGAAGCAAGAAGGTATGTAATAAACAGTTCGCGAATTCTTGAAAAGTAATGAAACAAAACTGTGTTCATTTTTTAGGTTAAGAGCTGCCGGAAAAGTCCTTGGTGGTGATGTGGCAAAGAAAAACAGAAACCGCGATCGATCAGCTGCTGCAAAAGCGGTTCCTGCTCCGGAAGCCAATGCCGAGTTACAAGCCAATATAGATGTAATGTTCCTTATTAGCACATTTGGTTCTATTGGCCATACTTTTTGTGTTCTGATAATAAACCTAAACCGTGTTAAATGAAAACAGAAACGGCGAATGATAACACACTCAAATGCGAAGAGCAAGAGCGAAAAGTTCCCTCCTCCACACGAGGATGGAAAGCTTGGATATCCTATAGAAGATTCAAACAAAATTGAGGTGCCTATTGTATCGTTCAGCTCGACAAACTTCTCGCTGACAAAAGCCTCGGTTCAGACTTGGTCTGGTCCTTTGATGGATCCTGGAGCAATAGGGGCTCCGAAAAGGAAGAAACATAAGGAGAAGAACTCGGCTCGGATAAGGGATAAAGACATCTCATAAGCTGCTGCACGAAATCGAGTGGATCCATCCAATGTTGTTTTTGTTATATTGCAATTTTCATTCCATTAGAAGAAGAATAGAATTCATTTGTTCAGTAATAAATAATAATAGTGTATTTTTGATTGACATTATTTCTATCTCTTTTGTTATTTTCATCATTATTGAGACTCAAAACTTTATTATTATTATTATTGCTTTCTTTCTATTCTATTGTGGTGGCCCAACTTAATTCAATCTTGTCTCTTTTCAACCTATGAATCATGATCTATTGATCACTGTCAAGTTAAAGTGGGATCCGCTCTTAACCACTCCCAAATAACAATTTCAATCTGTCCCATGGAATCAATCGAACTGTTTTGGGTGGATTTAAACGGTTTATGGGCTGTTTTCAGAAGAAGATAACTGTCATGTATTTGTCTGATAATGAGACCAGATGTCTCCCTTCATCTATTGTTTGAGAAGAGCTGGATCTATTTGTCTGATCTGATAATGAGGGATGGTGATATTTTGATGTTACTCATATTTCAATTACATTTAATTTGTTTAGGATTATTTCTTTTGTCAATTATTTAACATATATATATATATTTTAACATTTTAATTATTAATTTTTATAGAAATATCCACGAGAACATAAGAATTCATTTATTCTATCAAGGCATTAGTACCCTAAATTTTGGGATACCAAGGAAAATAAATAAATTTGTTATTTTTTTATTTGATTATATGCATTTTAAGTTATATCGAATAATAAATACAATAATTTTGTATTATGATTAATAAAATTATCCTAACTAGTTGATAAATATCATGTTAATATATAGTATTGTTCATGAAATGTCATGATCTGATTTTCGAATTATTATCGCTTTAAGAAAAGAAAAAGGAGAAAAAGTTGATTAATAATGTTTTCTAATTTGATCCTTAAATCTAACAGAAAAATGTGCTTAAAAATAAAGTCATAGGTGTTGTTTTCATGTTCATAATGATTTTATATTTGTTATACCCAACAACTCAAAACAATAATAGTGACTATAAAAATTATAGAAAATGTAAAAAATAATTTAGATTTTCCATTTTGACCAGTAACAAATTACTCATTTTCCAAATAGGTTAATTATTATATGATACAAAGAGTATGGCTACAGCCTGCATATGTGCTTTGCTTCTTCTGGTCTCCCAAAACCCCATTACCATAATAATAATAAGAAGAATAAGAATAAAAGCATGCATTAATAATTAATGCAACCATATATAGATGGACCCTGATCAATTTACACCGCATCTCTTGCCTTGATATCCTGTCAATTAAAGCATATAATTAGACAAGATAAACAATCATGTGATCAATCTTCTATTATTAATTCTTAAACTTACTGTATAAATGAATTAGACCAAAAACAACATAATCAGAACCTGCAAAAATTACTGCGTAGTTCATATCATTCACAAGCAATCTTGGTGTCAAAGCTGGTGAGTGAAATCGCAAATGCCTGAAATGCTGAAATTGGGTATCTGTAATCCATGGTGAAAACGTCCTTCCCAACTTTTCCAAACTGAAGTATAACTTCCTCTTGTTGTTGTTGTGGACCATTATTCTCATCGACTGAAGCCACCAACTGAAAATTTTTCACCGAAGCAACAGTTACCCTTCCGTGAAAATTCAAACACCAACATTGAAGCTGTTCATGCCATCTTGGAGACTTGTTTTTCAAAACAAGTGGTTTCTTGTCTCCTAGAAGATGTCCACCAGAAGAGTAGTTGTAGTTCTCCATTGAGCTTGACTTTGTTAAGGAAAACGGTAATGGCAGCGAATCAATTGCAGCAGCAGTAGCAGAAGAAGAAGCAGGAATAGAATCCATCACACAGTTCATTTTTCTTGGACCCCTATTATATAATAACAACACAGACAAGAATATGGGTAAAGGTAAAAGGAAAAAATAGTGTACATGTTTCTTGTTTTACCTTGAACCTAACATATTCAACTCATAGGAGATGTGAGCCACTTGATAGTTGCCTCCTCCTGCAGGTGGAGTTCTAGGGGACACTTGTTTTAAACCTACAAGTCTAGCCGAGCAACTCTTTGACATTTTCGCTCCAATATGAGGTGGAGTAATATTATTGCCATCATATATAGTGAACTTGGTTCCCAAGAAATTTGTTCTAACAAAAAGAAAAATCAAATCTAAGAAAGGCCAAACCAATGATGAACATGATTGAAGATATACCTTATTTTCCCAACATAAGTACTACTTCCTCTTGACATATCCTCGCTATGGAGAGATATCATGTAATCTGTGCAGGTGGCATGTCTGAATTTTCGAGAAGCAAGAAGGAACTTCCCATCATCTGCAAGTGCTGTCAAACAGAGGAAAATAAACTTCCTTCATTTTTTGTCTTTTAGAAACACCAGCATGTGTAAATTGTAATCAATCACCTTGAGTTAAATTAAGGTAAAGACGGTATGTTTGTGCAGATGGATTTCGTCTTATAAAACACTGAAGGATTGATTCTCTTGGACCGGGCTGAAAATCAAATTAAATCAAATCAATTCATTAAAGGGCACAAACTTGAAATAAAAATCTTACACAGGTTCATTCATAAGATTAAGCTAAGCTTTGAAAGAAAATTCATGGTATTGTCAGTCCATGATTGTTCATAATATTAAGCCAGATTATGAAGTTATCATCCATAAATCTAACCCATACATCCTTGGTTCATTGAATTTTGTCAGTTAGCCTTCAAATATTGGCTAAAAACCTTTCAATCTCATATGATATTAAAGTATCTCAAATGGTTAGGATTTTGACATTTCAAATAAGGTTCAAAATGCGAAGACTCGAACCTATAATCTTTACTAGTTTCCCTCCCTCGTGTGATTAACGAGAGAATGAATATCATAAACCAATTCACGCTAAACAAGTCCAATAACTGATAAGATAAAGATAACAAAATGCATAAATTTCAAACGAATAGCCAAGAATTTGACCTGTTTAACGGAAATTGGGAAGGTTAACTTTCCACAGATCTCCGGCATCCTCACAATCTCTTTCATAATCCCTCTCCAATTCCGGCACACTCCTGCACAGGCCACCACATTCTTTCTCAAAGGCCAACTGCTTTCCGAAGCCTCGATCCTCACTAACACCTCTCTCAACAGCTCCTGCGGAATATTCGACCAACAACAGCTCTTCCTCATCCAGTCCTTCTCCTCCTCCTTCAGAGTTGATGATAACGGACAATCCTGAACTACCTTGATTGAGTTCGACCTATATCTAAAATCAAATTTCATATTCCAATTTCCTTACGAACAAAGAATCATCATCAAACTTCACCAAATCTTGTAAACTCTAGTCTCGTAAATCATAAACGATGCGATTCTAAACGAAAATAGACAACAGAGTCAGATAATTTACTATTTACAGTGACAATTCATACAAAAACAAGTATAGAATCATAATAACCTGAATCGATAACAACGAACGAGAAGAATACGAAGCAGATGAAGAACAGTTTTCAGTCTTGAGATGATAATTTAATGGAGTTTACAGTAGACAGCAGCGCCTCCATGGACCCTGAATCATGAGAACCAAACGATAGAAATCTTCTTCTTGGATTTATTTAGTTTGTTTGTTTAGAATAACTGCAATCAGTTTCATAAACTGTTATTTACCAAAATTTAAATTTGTTCAAATTTCTAATCACAAGTAGATTCCAAACAAGCCCGAGAAATTAGTTGGAATTCTTAACGACAAATTGAACCATGTGGTTTGTTTGGTTGATTAGATCAATTTGTTTTTCTTAAAATATATATATATATATATATATATTTTTAAATAATTCATCCAAATCAATACATAAAATACCACATTAAAATTATTAAAATTAAGGAAATGTGATTCAACCACTTATTATAGTCTTACAAGATAAAGGATGGTTACTTCTTCTATTAATAGTTTTTTTATTTATTTAGTTTTTTATGAAAATTTTCTTTTATCTCATTACTATTATTTTAATTATCAAATCATTTATAATATTTTTATTAAATTTAAATTTTAAATATAAAAAAAATGATCAACTAAGTAACATAAAACTTTAGAAAATAAGTTTTTTTAATAAAAAAATTCTTAAAGATTAGATCAACCCGGTTCTAAAAGATACACAAAAAAATCTCATAAATTCAAAAATAAAATAATTATTTGAAATCATCTTTTAAATAATGGCAAATAAAATAATAGATTTTAAGGCAACTAGCATGTATCCCGTGCATTTGCACGAATAATAATATAAAAAACCATGAAAAAAATATTACGGTAAAAATTTTATGGGCGGATCAACCCACAATCCGACCCAAATATCAATTTACTCTCACATATATTCAAATTAACCACAGCTCTCGACTCGACAATCCGGACACTTTAAAAATTAAACATCATTATATATATATATAGATTAATTAGTTAAAAAGTTGAACTTATATTGTTAAAATGTCACGCGTTTATCAAATTTTAGGTTGAATTTAAAATATAAAGTATTATTAGCCGAGTTGGTTAAAAGGTTGTATTTGTTTTGTTAGGTTGCAAGTTCGAACCATACCTATTTACTCTCACATATATCTAAATTAACCACAACTCTCGACCCGACAATCCGGACACTTTAAAAATTAAACATCATATTATATATATATATATTATAAGTGTATATATCTCATTAGTATTAATAATTGAATATCATTTAAAAAGAAGAAGAAAAATCAATTAAAAGACATAACATGTAAAATTAAAAATACAAAATTAAAATAGAGGAATCTCTCCCCACTATCGTGGCTGTCAGGTGTCAACAACAGAATGCTTAGCTGGTTTCTATGTGGGTCCCATGCTTTTGCTACCTATCATTATATACGTGTCAATCTGTTTTATAAATATTTTATTGAATTTAAAACAAGTTTACTTTTACATGTTAAACTGGAAATATATATGAAAGTAAAAATAATAGTACGATGGTTTTACTTTTTCTTTTAAATAGTTACAATAGTATTTTTCATTAAATTATTTTTTAAAATCAGTTCACAAACCAAACAAGGCAAATAAAACTCATATCCAAATGATTAGAAGCAAATCCTTATCTTCTCCACGCACACAAGTATGTTGAAATTAATTAGGGACTGTTTGGCAAAAAGCTACTGTCAGCATAAAAGTTGTAATCCGCTCAACCATAAAATAATCAAATAATATTCTAGTGCTGAAACATCTATATTACATTGATACTTTATTTTGGATGAGCATAACCAAACCTCAATTCGAAAAATATGAAAAAAAAAAAGAAAAAAGAAAGCTGATATAAGCACAAGGCACTTCAAAAATAGTTATTAATCCAAACAAGGCCTTACAAGTCATCGTAATGGGCCTTCACTATTTAGCCCATACAAATTGTCTCACAAGTCACTAAAAGTGGGCCTTAAAATACTAAAATGTGTAATTTAATGAGATTAGTTACACCTTGATCTTATTTTATTATTGAATTACACTTCAATTTGACAAATGAAATTATGAAACTATATTTAAATTATGATCTCATCTTTTCAACAAACATGCATTATATTTGCTTGGTAAACAATTATATTGTTTTTTTAGTACAATTATAAACTAAATAAATTGAATAAGATAAGGTATCAAAATTCAGTAAAGCTTTCATCTTATTTTAAGAAATCCTTCCAATTTTATTGTTAAAATTGTATGGAAAAACTATTCAAAAACACAGACAAAAAAAAATAGAGGGGGATAGATTACAATAATACTAAAAAGATATTTTAATAAGTCAAAATAACTTAAATATATAATTGTATATGAATTTTTCAGGTTTAAGAATTAGGATTGTCATCATTTTGATTAGTGGAGGAATGAAATCACATCTTCTGATTTCTGGCGAAATCTTTTCTTCATTTATCTTCTTGCACCAATTATTTTCAATGCCGGGTATGCATATCAATATTGGGTTAATTCAAGAACAAGGAGTAGCACTTCTGAAAGCTATTGTCTTATGCATTGATAATAAACATGAGAAGAATATTTGCATTTGAGTACATATTTCCTATATTTTATTGTTTGTTCATCAGATTCCAGGTGAAAGAAGCAATTTATATGGAAAAAGGGGGATTATGGACTTATAGTTAATATTTATATTCTCATTTTTTGCTGCAATTGGAGCAATATTTTCAGCTACAGATTCAGTTTGAACTTTGCAGGTACCAATTTTTGTTTCTATGATCTTCCATGACTAAAGTTGATCTGAATATGTTAAATTTGTTTTAAGTAGTTCTAATCCTGCCCTTTACCGTCTTGTAATTTTGAGAAGGGGTTGTGAATGATGCAACATCCGTCGTTCTTTTCAATACAATTCAGAACTTTGACCTAACTCATATAGACTCGAGCATCCTTTTGCAATTTGCGTCAAACATTTTATACTTGTTTCTCGCAAGCACTGCTCTCGGGGTTATTGTAAGCTCTATTTCTCTCTTTAAATTTGTCACATATTTGTTATTTCTTAGACAGGATTACTTAGTGCATACATCATTAAGAAGCTCTATTTTGGAAGGTTTGTAAAATGACCCAAGTTTTATATATGGTTCAAGCTTTTTTCCTTTTCAATAATTACAATATCTGAAACGGGCAGGCATTCTACTGACCGCAAAGTTGGTCTTATGATGCTAATGGCTTAGCTTTCATAAAAGGTCTCAGAGTTGGGTTTTGACTAAAAATTGTATTTTCAAATAAGTTTTCAAGGGCAGGACAAACACAATTATGATCAAACCGTGCATCAGTTGCAATAAGATTTAGGGTTTGGGGACTGAAAACGATGCAATGTTATTCGGATGATAGCCTTTCACATGGAGGGAAATGTCGCTAATGTTGAAATTTCAGGGAGAAAGAAAGGCGGGAAACCTCACTAAATGAAATTTACATCTTAATTTTGAAAATATTTAAATTTTTTCAAATTATCCGCCAAGATATATAATTTCATTGACTGAATTTGTTTTCAAATTTAATGTTAGAAATTAACAAAACTCAGTAGCTGAAATTTCAAAGATTTGAATTTTTTAGTTATAAAAACATTAAAAAATGCAATATCGTGCAAAACTCCTCCAATATTAAACTTTTGTTAAATTATGTTATAATTAATCAAAATTAATATTTTAATATTCATATATCTAGTAAATTTAACTTTTGTTTTTTCAGACACAACTTATATATATATATATATATTTTTTTTTTTAAATGAGATGTAATTATTTAAAAATTCCTTATTTATAATTGATTTAATTATTTTTATACAATCATATTGTCAATTAGCTCATCTGATTTAAGGTTTTTAGAAAAACACTTGGTTGATTTTTTTTTATATATATTACTTAATACCCTTATATTTTTTTTAATGAATTGTACTATTTGATTTTATAGTTGAGTTTTTGGATAAAATTCTCAAATAATATACTGTGTGAGAGTATTTTTAAAAGTTAATTAGCTTAAATCCAATATAAATTAATTATTAAAAAAATCAGATATTTAAATAAAATATTGTAAAAACTTGTTAAAACAATTTTCTGTTTCATCTGTTGAAATCAAACAGAGCCTTGGGGTGAGCGGAGTTTAAGCGTGATGTCCATTTGAGGCCATTTCGGAAGAGAGAGAGAGAGAGGGGATCAGAAAAAGGGGTTTTTTTTGGATTCAATTTGACGAGCCGCCTAGAGCCATTTTGGGGGCGGTGGTTCTTCGGCCGCAAGAACCAGGAGCCCTTAGAAGGGGACCCATCCAGTTTTCGTGTTTTAGGGTAGACTAGCCGGAGTGGAAGAACACAGCTGAAACATTCCTCCGTTCTCAGGTACATACTCTTCCTTCTGTTGCTAGATTATTATTGAACTTTAGTTCATAAACATTTTGTCTGATATTTGTTTGATTCCTTTTGATGTTGGATTAAAATCTCTTGACTTTGTTTTGGAATTTGAAACTGTTGGATTAAATCCCTAATGAAATTAGAACATTGTTGGTTTCTATTTGATTGCATGATAATCTGGGATCTGGTAAATATGATTTGTTTTATGAATAAATTAAACTTTGAGGCTAAATAACATTTGGGCATCTGTTTTCTGCAAATATATATATATGTTATTAACGACAGTAGAAAATGATTCCTTTTCTGTAGGAGGGTTATTTAGGGTTTTCTATTTCAGACATGGAGTGCAATAAGCAAGAAGCGATTAGGGCAAAAGAGATTGCAGAGAAAAAGATGCAATTGAAGGATTATAGTAGTGCCCATAAGTTTGCTTTGAAGGCTCAAGTTCTCTATCCTGATCTAGAGAACATTTCTCAGATCATAACTGTTTGTGAAGTACACTGCTCTTCCGAAAAAAATATTTTTGGAAACGAAAAGGATTGGTATAGTATTCTAAAGATTGAACACACAGCAGACGAAACTTCGATTAAGAAGCAATATAAGAAATTGGCCCTGCTTCTTCATCCTGACAAGAACAACTTTGCTGGTGCGACTGATGCTTTCAAGTTAATTGGCGAAGCTCAGAGAGTCTTGTTAGACTCTGAGAAACGTAAGTCTCATGACTTCAAACATAGAGCTTCGAGAAGTTTTGTACCAATCCGGCCTCAACATCAACATCCTAACAATAACTCAAATGCTGCTGCTTCAATGAATAGAACGAATGCAAATGTTTCGTTTTCTCAAGGCCAACAACAAACAACTTCATCTGTCTTTAAAGAGACATTTTGGACGGCCTGCCCTTTTTGTTGTATACGCTACCAATATTACAAAGATCTGGTCAACAGACTTCTACAATGCCAACAGTGCAAAAAATCTTTCACAGCATTAGAGGTCAAGGGTCGCACAGCACCATCAGAAGCCAATCAGACTCGGATGTCGGATTATCTCAAGAAGGAAAACACTTCTAATCCTAAAACTGAAGCCGCCAATTCCAAAGTCCAACCCAAAAGAAAAAATGTCAGTCAAAACGGAACGACATCAAGCCAGACTAAATCTAGTAAAGCCAAAAAACCGGTTGGGAGTCCGAAGAAAGAAGATAAAGCTGCTGGTAAGAGTAAAACTGAATCCAGCGGCACTACTGAGTCTGAAAGCAGTGCTGATTCAGTAGAAACACTTGAAGACGATTTGTCAAAGCAAAATGTTGAAGACGATCCGCTCTCTCGGAGGAGATCATCTCGATCTAAAAGTAACATTTCATACAAGGTTGATATTAGTGATGATGATGATGATTACGAAGGGGGTCCTAGAAAAAAGATGAAACAGCAACCCCAACCAGAAGAGGATGGGAGCCACCCGATCGAAAATCTAAGCTCAGAGGAAAGCCAACAATCGAAAAAATCGGTTGATTCAGAAGAGAATGCGAGCCAGACTGTGAAGGAAGATAATGATGGGAAAGACTCTACAGAAACGAGCTCCGATGAGATGGAGGATCCACAAGTGTATACGTGTCCCGATCCAGAATTCAACGACTTTGACAGTATTCGTAAGGAAGATTGCTTTGCAGTTGGGCAACTGTGGGCTTGTTATGACGATGTTGATGCGATGCCTCGGTTTTACTGTCGTATCGCCAAAGTTATCTCCCCTGGGTTTAAGGTGAGGATAATGTGGTTAGAACCAGATTCTTCGCATGATGAAGGAAATCCGGGTAACGATGAGTTGCCCGTTTCTTGTGGAATGTTCAAACGAGGTAATTACGAATTCACAGAAGAACTTTTTATGTTCTCTCATTTGATTCACATAGAAAAGGGTAGCAGAAGTGACAGATATAAGGTATACCCAAGGAAAGGCGAAACTTGGGCGTTGTTCAAGAACTGGGAACCAAATACTATTGTTACTGGAAACAAGTTCGAGTATGAATTCGTTGAAGTTTTGTCGGATTATGATAGAGAGTCTGGCGTTTCTGTGGCACCTTTGGAAAAGGTGCAAGGATTTACATGTCTGTTTAATCGCACAACAACAACGAATGAAGGATCAAATTCGTTTCAGGTAGTTCCTAGTGAGTTATACAGATTCTCCCATATGGTTCCTTCGTTTAAAATGAACGGTACAGAGCGGGAAGATGTCCCGAATGGATCTTTTGAACTTGACCCTGCATCACTTTCCACCACCCGCGAAGAGGATGTTTCTTGAGGAAGGAGAGGGGTGAGCTGTGAAACATCCTGGTTTTGAATTATAGATAGAAAATGCAGCTTTGACCATTTAAAAGTTTTTCTATATTTTTCTGTAACTTTGAAAAGACTGAATGGAATTAAAAGGGTGATATTGTTAGATGGAACTTGTACTTTGTTGTCTAACTTGTAGTAGTAGTTGTAGGAAAGGAAGTAGTACTGTATGTTTCTTATCTTGGATGCTGGTTAACGGTTATCAATGGCATTTGCTGTCCTTTTCATCTTCAAAATCTTTGTTTTGTTTTCCTTTTATGTTCTGTTCTGTTCTGTCTTCATTATGGAAACATCATGTTTTCTTACATTTCTGCAAATAGGATTACATTATTGATTATATCTGGAATCTTAAAGTAGTTTGCTAATGTTAATTATTATTTGAGGGGATTTATTATTTTCCCTATATGGTTAGTGCACAAACCCCACCTCATTGAAATTTTAGTGTAATTAGTGTCAATTATAAGATGTTAATTATTGTTTGATTCTTTCATACAGTATTACAGTTCTTATGCAATAAAAGAATCAATAATTTATCATATAACTTTATATTTTAGTGAAACATTCTATTATTTGATTGAGTTTTTATGAGGTTAGCTAATCTGACTTCATTTTCACAACCTAATTTAAAGTAAAATATTCTTAGTAAAAATTAAATTAAAGTATTTTTGTAAGCAAAAGTGCAATATACTAAGGTGTAAGTAAATTGAACCAAAACCATGAAACCAAATCAAACTAATCTAAATGGTTTTGAACCAAATCAAACTAATCTAAACATCAAACCTACCAAAACCGAATTCATTAAGGTTTTTCTTTTATCAAACCGATCTCAACCGTTCGACAAAGTTTGTCGGTTAAGTGACACTGAAACCGTTCAAATATTTAAATAAGACGGAAATAATAATCAAACCTTATAATGATAATAATAAATAATCTATTATAACTATTAGATCATAAAACACTTTTAAAGTAATACTAATGAGAAAATATTATGAACCTAAAAACTAGACTATCAAATATATTAACTATTATTAATATTATATTAATTTAATTTCAAAATTATTGATTCATTTTTAGTGTAATGTTTAGTTAAAAAAAGTTCTTAATGCAATGAATTTGTGTTTTTGAAAATTATATTATCGGATCTAATTCATATTATATGTATTTGTTCATTTATATGAAAAAAATTGTATGAGTTATTATTAATATATATATTTAATCTATTTTAATAAATTTGTAAATGAATCAAAAATTTAATAAACCGACGTCAATTATTTGAATATACATATTGGTCAAGAAACCGACCAAATCGAACTGTTTACGTCCTTATAATATAGTTCTTATTATAGATAAAAAAATATTTTTTTTTTAGCACATCCTTACTTTATCAAATAAAATGAAGAAAAAAATTAGGTATATTTAGGGTGTTGGATAAGTCAATTTAAATATGACCCTATTATTATAATGGTCGACATTTAACAATAAATCTTTATTGAATGTTCTTCTACATTTAACAACTTTTCATCTTTTCCTCTTCTTTCCCATTCCAGGAAGAAGAGGAGAAGGAAATTCATCAGGAATTACGATTAATTTGCAATGATGATGGGTAAGGAGATACTGCGGCGACCGCAGGATTGTCGTCTGATCAAACGGACTGTATTTTCTCCGGCGGTCATTCATCATCGTAAGAGGGGATGTTATAGAAACCCTAGATTCATCGGTAACAAGAAATCGCCGGCAAATGAGAGGAGATTCGAGAACGGTGTAAAGAACAGTAATGATCTCGTGATCGGACGGGTTAGGATTCTGAAGAGAGGCGAATCGCCGCAGACGAAGGCCGCGGTAGAAATTGAGCGGAAGGCAAGGAGGATCTCTGCCGACGATGTAATTACGTCTAGGATCAATAGGGTAGGTTCAGATACGTTGATGATGGAGGACGACGACGACGGCGGCGTTGGCGGCGGCGTAGAAATGAATATGTATGCCGGATCTGCGTTCTCGATGTCACCGTCGCCGAAATCTCTTCCTCTTCCATCGTTTTTTAATAAGACAGTCGACGATTCCGCCACCAGAGGTCTCCGGCGATTGTTGCGATTGGATTAATTACAACCCAACTACCGTCTTTAAACCTAAACGCTGCGTTTATTATCATCGCAGAAAGAATAACATTTTTCTATCAATTTTCCACCTGAATTACTGTGTATCTATTTATATTAAATTAAATAGTACAATTTAATCTAATATTTGGGATTAATCTTATTTTTTAAAACTGAAAAAAATACAAATATCACGTCAATTAATTAGTTATTAATAAACTGTAATATTAGTTTTTACAAATAACTTGTCCAATATAAAAAATTAAATTTAAATATACACAAACTTGTATGTAATACCAGCCTAAAAAAAATCAATATTATTATTTTAAATGGTTCATTTATATTAAATATAATAAGATCGTTTAAGCATGACGACAAAATATGAAATAGAAAAAAAAATTACTTAATTGGTTATCGAGCTCGTATATTTTCGATAAACCTATTAAATCTTCCATCGATTTTACCGGCCTTTCAAAAACAAATCTCGGAAAGCGTCATAATAATAACATTATGAATGGTACGAATAAGACGACTACAATTATTAAAAACTTGACAATTCCTTTTCAACCAAATAGTATACCAAAAAACAATTTAGATGATAACCCAATTATGTAACATATAAACCACACTAACATGTATCAATCCAAATTTATTATTATTATTATTATTATTATTATTATTATTATAATTAATATAATCTAATTAAATCTTTGTAGAGTATGTTTTTTGTGGTGACCTGCAAAAAGGCAGCTACTCTAGGGTCGGCCTTTTGTCACGGTCCATTGGTATGGGGTGCACATGTCAAGCCCTCAAGGTGCATTTTTCTAGAATATTCTAGGTTTTGTGGTCATTTCTGGAACTCTCTAGAATCCTCTAGGAGTTCCTGGATTTTGGTTGGTCATTAAACTCTCTAGATTTCTCTAGGAGTTCCCTTTTATGAGTGAGGTCATGGAACTCTCTAGAATTCTCTAGGAGTTCCTCTTTTTGTAAGTAGGGTCATGGAACTTTCTAGAATTCTCTAGGAAGTCCCTTTTGTATGTAAGGTGGGAGAACTCTCTAAAATTCTCTAGGAGTTCTCATGTATAGGTGCTAGTACAATTCTCTAGAAACCTCTAAGAATTCTTAGGATTAGATTAATAATAAAAGAGTATAGAAATGTCTAGGACAAGGAAGATCTAGAATGATCTTCTCACTTGTATATAAACAAGTCTAGGTCATAACACTCAACTCAACCGATGTTAAAAACACTCAACACTTGTAATACCTCACTCTTGTAAGTAATAAACAAGATATTCTCCAAACTCTTTCTCTCTCAAGTACTATTCCATCTTCTTGTATCTTTTAGAAAGCTGACTAGCTAGGATTGTGGCAATCTAGTCTAATACCGCGCGGGAGGAGAGAATATTCGGTGACCGAGTTTCTGCCCATAACACTTTGCTCTGAATCAACTAGTCCGATATGAATAAAATCAAAAAGTATTACCATTATAATTTCTTGGACAGGGTTTTCCCAAATAAAGCAAGCCTTATTAATAAATAATTTCTTACTTTTACTGAATTTAATATGTAAATTAAATAAATAAGATAAAGTCATGTATTCTTTTTGAAAACAAAATTATTATTAATTTAACTTATTTTACAATGACACAAACATTTACACTAATAAAAGCAAACCCTTACATCCAATTCAATTCAAAATAAAATCAGCAACACAAATCTTAATTTTTTTTAAACAAATCACTTGCTAGTAGAAGGGTACCCTATCCCATTGCGTTCATTAGGAAAAACAACAAAAACAAATCCAGAAAGAGCACCTATCACAGGAGGAAGTGCCTTAAGTATCTTCTCCCCATCAACCTCAAAGGTCGGATAAAAACACCTAACAACATTCGGATTCAAGAGAGCCAAGACAGCAAACACAGCCAATGCCAACGAGGCACGAACAATATCCCCAATCCTCATCTTATAATCCTCCATCTTCACCGAGTCGTCTTCCTTAGATGGAGTTGGCCAAAGTCCATTGCAAGTAACAAAGGCGTAGTGTGTTTTTCCGTCTTTTCCTTTGTAGCTGTCCGTGAAGGAGGAGATTAAACAAGAAAGGCCACAAAGTGCGATGAGGATTGAAGTGAGGTACTTATGGACAAGGCGACACCTACCATCGTTTGATAAGACAGGATTGAGAAACTCAAAAGTAAAGACCGTGCCGGTTGGGAGGAGCTTTAGGAGGCTCCCGAGTCCAGCCAGTGTGGTTTCTTTAGCTTGGGCCATTTTATTTTAGATACGAGTTAGGCTTCTTAATTAATTTAAACGGGACTTTGCCATTTTTGTTTAGGGTATATATAGAGGAAAAACAAAGGAGAATCACTCATTTTTTATTTGAAAACCAATAATGGTTGTGGACTCAATAATTATCTCAAACATTATCCTATTATTCACATATATATATATATATATATATATATATATATATATATATATATATATATATATATATATATATATATATTGACTAAGAAACAAAATTAATACGTAATCAAGTTTGGTGGCTAAATGTCCAATTGACTCAAGTCAAGAGAAAAAATTGTTATCGGAGAAATTAATGTCATTTATGATGATATTATATTGGTAGGTCTAATCGTTTAATTTTCAAACCAAACCAGTTAAATATATTATTAATATTGGGATTTACCAATAAGACTTTTGTTTTCTTTAGATGATTTTTTACATTTTATCCTATTATTTATTGACTAATTAAGGGCCAAATTCCAAATCTGATTTTAGTGGCTAATTAATTAATGTACAATTTGAGTATGAGCTGTTCATATACCATGGTCTATTTTTCAATTAAAATGGTCCCTTGAGGGGGGAATTTGAGCAAATGGCCCTAAAAAGGGCCTAAATGCATACGGTGTAGGCCACTAAATTTAATAGCGTTGATGACCCCTTTTTTTTTGACGAAAATGTCCCTACTGCGTCACGCATCCTCAGGTTGCGTGACACAATTTTTTATTTTTCAAAAAATTTTAATTATGAAATTTTTTGACGAAAATGCCCAGATGCGTCACGCAACCCCAGTTGCGTTACGCAATCGCGTCACGCACCCCAGTTGCGTTACGCAATCGCGTCACGCAACCCCCGATGCGTCACGCACCCGCGAGACAAAAAAAAAAAAAAATCAATTGCGTCACGCAACTGGAGTTGAGTTACGCAAGGGTACAATTGTCATTAAAAAAAAAATAGGATCACCAGCGCTATTTAAATTAGTGACACACCATATGCATTTAGGCCCCTTTTTAGGGCCATTTGCTCAAATTTCCCCCTTGAGGTCCTTGACATGTTTTTATTTATTTATTTATGTACCATGATTGTTTGGTAATAAGTGACAAAATTAATTTTGTGACAGACTGTCTAACCATTTGTAAGTTATTTTATTTTGTAAAATAAACTTTTTTAAAACTAGACAACATGTGAATATATATTACATGATTATTTAATAATTGTGTATATATTTATAGCTATTACAACTGTTTTTGACAAATGACATATTTTTGCTTATATAGTAAGTAAACCATGATTTAACAAATTAACTAACACCAAATTTCAATACATCTAATTACTTACCCTAGGTGGTTGGTATTATCGGAGAACTTGTTTGAATTAGAAGGGTACCCTATACCTTGTCGGTTCTTAGGAAATAAAACAGCTAAAATGATTGCGGAAGACGCTCCAATGACGGGAGGCAGTGCCATGAGTAACTTCTTCTGGTTCGACCGAAAGCTCGGATATAAACATCCTACCGTATTCGAGTCCAAGAGAGCCAAGACAGCGAAAACAGTCAACGAGAAAAAGGCGTGAAAAAAATCCACAAACTTGATTTTGTAACTGGCTGAATTTATAGCAATATCTTGAGGAGAAGGCCAAATTCCTTTGAAAGTTGCAAAGACATAATGGATTTTACCATTGCTTAATTTGTAACTGTCGGTGAAAGTTGAGATGAAACAAAAGAGACCGAAGAGGGTAATGAAGACGACAATGAAGTATTTTTGGAGGGGACGACAGTTTCCATTGTTGGAAAGGACGGGGCTTAGTGACTCGAAGGCGATGACGGTTCCGGTCGGGAGGAGCTTGAGCAAGTTGCCGACACTACCAAATGTGATTTCCATCTTGCTTCTTTTGCTTATATGGATAATGTTAGCCATATTTTTTTTTATATAGTTTTACTAATTTCTTAACATAATTAAATACTATGTAGGTATATATATATATAGAGGAAATGAGAACTTATAAAAAAGAGAGAACATTATTCCAAACGTTAGTCTTAACTTATCCAACACTTATTTTTTATGTCATGCATGGCTAATTAATTACTTAGACGTTTTCTCTACCTATATATATATATATATATATATGCACTTAAACAATTCTTTTTTTTAAGATTTATCTTAAAAATATTATTGTATTAAAAAATTTGAGACATATTTTACTTTTGTTGGGTTTAAACCTAATACATTTTTGTATAGATCCGTAGTAGATTCATGCATGGTGTCATGACTTCATACTTTTAAAACTTACAACATATTTTGAACATTAATTATTTGGCTAAATCAATGATTTTGTAACATTTTTTTTGTCTCAATGGTCACCTTAATATTTCTATGTTTATAGTTATGTATTTACATACATAAACATCCTTTATTGACTTATAATATATATTATATAAGTACTAAAATAAAATTCACTAGGTAATTAATTAGCTATATGTCTCAAAAGTTAGATATTGATGACCTATACAATTTTTTATAAAGTTTTTTACAATAATATAGAGATTTATAGTAGTTTGATGTTAAACTAATAAAATAATTTAGTTTAGTTGATGATTACAAGTGAATCGATTCAAATCTTAGGACAAATATTTTTTTTAAGTGACTTCCTGAGGGATGGTTTTATGCAAATGCATATGTTATACGTTGTATCATATAATTAGGGGTGGAATGGATGGAGATTAACTCAAATAACAAGAGTTGATGTTTAAGAGATAAAAATCACGAATTCACTCTAGGTGGACCTATGCAAATGAATATGTTACATCACTTTAAGATTGGAGTAACTCAAATGACCAGAGTCCGTGTCTAAAAAATCAGATGTCGACGAACTTGACAGAGGGATCCAGAATAGTCGGAAGCGACTGGGCTAAACTAAACTGCTAGCTGATCTTTTGGGACGGTGGTTTACCCTGTCGGCTGATGCTCGACAACTCATGACGTTGACAGTGAAAGAAACGTTTATCACGTCGTTCAATAACACCGCGGACACCGTGTCATCGCTTTAAGATAAAAGGATGAATTTGCTCCAAGCACCTAAAAAAGAGTATATTTTTTTTTATGTTGGAGTGGAATAGTCAAGTTTACTGTTTAAGAAAAAAATCAAATTAAATATTGACTTTAATATATTAAATTGAGCTGTTTGAAATTGTTGGGCCCAGGAGTTAAATTTAACGTTAATGCTGGCCTGGGCTGTGAAAATGGAACCGTGTGGGGCCGAATCAGTATGACACAAATGCCCACCTTTTTTTATATACATAATAATTGTTTTAGTATATATTAATTTAATGCTAAATAAATTACATCTTTTATTCATTTGATATATGTTTTGATCATGTATTTCAGTTAAAACCTTCTAATAATTACAAATCCATTCAAATTATTACATTTATACTTAATATAAAATATATTTATTTATATTATAAAATGGACAATTTGATAAAAAAAAAAAAATACTATTTCATTTCCAAATTACAATAGACTAGGTAAGTACACTTTAAAAATATATATATAAACAAATGTATTTAAATATATATTTTAAAATTAAAATACATTAAACAAATTGTAGGAGGTTAAGTGTATTTTACTTTTGTCTGACCTAAAAGCCGATTGTAAGATTTTGGGCCTTTATAACCCATTAAACCGTGAGGCCCTTGAACAATGTCTGAACGTGAGGCCCTTTTATCACATCAAAATAACCGTCGCTATTGATATTTTTATACCGTAGTTAAAAGTACCCATTGCTTTTTATATGTAATGATGAATTAGTTATCTTTTGCCGTATCATATAATTTTACTTTTTTTAAAAAAAAAAATATTATAAACACTTTTTATAATTTTATAAAGACGAGAAAAAACAAAACTATACTTTACAAAGTTAAAAGAGAAACAAATAATTAAAAAAAACATGAAAAATGAAGTTAAAAATTTATAAGGAAACGGTTGAACACTAAAATCAGTCAAAAGAAAACTCGAACAAGTTGACATTTTTGAACTTTTAATTGAACACAATCAAATATTCGAAATTCGTGTGATCGATTTAGTTGTGATCAAATTGTTAAATTTAACTATTCTTAGTTTGATTTTAGATAATGATCAATAAATATTTAAAATATAGATAATGATAGTAGATTTTTTTAAAATGTAAAAAATTAATTGTATGCTAAACCAATTTATATTTTTTTTAATTATAATTTTTGTTGTTACTTTAGAAAAACAAAATTTATGTTATTTAATAGTTTATGGTACAAACAAAATCAGTTGAAAACGACGATCTGTTTATATATATTGCTGGACAAATCGAACTGACCAGTGAATCCAATGAATTTGATAAAAATAACCAATAAACAAGATAAAAAATTCAATTAATAAACCGATATATTTGAATAATTAATAAAGAAAGTTTAGAACTGGTTGATTTACAACAATTGATAATGCATGGTTTATATAGATAGATATTTAGGTTTTATTAATAACATTGGTAACAGAGGAGGAGGAATTAGCTGCAGCAGGATAGCCTATGCCATGGCGGTTGTTAGGGAAAACCGCGAAAATGAAGCCTGAAAGCGCTCCGATAACCGGAGGCAAAGCCATCATCAACTTCTTCCCATTTGATTGAAAACTTGGATAAAAACAAGCCACTGTATTTGAATCCAAGAGAGCCAACACTGCAAAGATTGACACCGCCAACAAAGCGTGAACAAAATCCCCAATCTTGATCTTATACTTTGACGAATCCACCTCAGAATCCTGTTGGTTAAAGTGTTACTTATATTGTTATGTTTGCAAATTTTATATATGACTAAAACAAAAACAAAACAAAAAACCTGGTCGGCAGAAGGCCAAAAGCCTTTGAAGGTGGCAAAAACATAGCGAATTTTGCCATCTTTGGTTTTGTAACTGTCGGTGAAAGAGGAAAAGAAACAGGATAAGCCACAAATGGCGATGAGGATGGAAGTGAGATATTTGTAGACGGGGCTACTAGTGCTGCAGGTTCCATTGTTGGAAAGAACCGGGTTTAGGAACTCGAATGTGAACACGGTTCCTGTTGGGAGAAGCTTCAACAAGCTCCCAATCCCAGCCATGGTGTTTTCCTTGGTGCTGGTCGAGGTTTTTGTGCTAATCATGTTTGACATGTTTTTTTTGGTAATTGGTTTCTTTTCTTACCTTATTCTCTCATCCTACATATATATACATGGATAAGGGGTGTTGAGATAGATCTTTGATTATTTGAAACGTTAGCCATAACTTATTGAACATGTTTTCATTTGTCACCTGTCAATAAAGGTTGCCCATGAAACCTCTAAAATACCAGTAAAAAGAGTAAAAGTACAAAACTGAAACACACTGATAACAACTGGAAAGATGCAAACTCTTCTTTAGTAGTTTCTTTTCACATGTTCTTTTAAATAATGTTTTTTTTACTACTTTTCTTAATTTGAAAGTTATTTGGGATTTAATAATAATAATTTTATTTTTTGTCATCTTGGATTAATTATATTTTTTTAAAAGGATTTATACATTTTTGAAAGGGGTATAAATTATATTGATCAATAGATAAGATTAGTCATAATGATTACTTATAAAATTAATGAATATGAAGTGTGTAAAAATCAATTAGGATTAATTGAATAATTTTTTTAAAATTTCTTAGCATTTATTAATTTCACACATATTTTAAAAGGAATTATACATTTTTGAAAGGGGTATAAATTATATTGATCTATAGATAAGATTAGTCATAATGATTACTTATAAAATTAATTAATATAGTGTGTAAAAATCAATTAGGATTAATTTGATATATTTTTTAAAAAAAAAATTAGTAAAGTTTAGCTAAATCATTCATTTGATACATATTTTATATTTTAAGATAGAAAACTAGTCAAACACATGATATCCATTTCAAATTAAGACGTTCTAAATGAGAATTTAATTAACATTTTTATTATATTTAGAATAATAGTATTTATTAACATTTTTAAAAGAAAAATAATAAAGTTGTTATATGTGTGGACACACAAATTGCAACTTGATTGTACTTAATTAGAACGTGTATTGCAATATATCCATTTTAACTAAGTTAAGAAGAATTGACGACCAATTTGGCAAACCAATTATTCTTTTCAATGTGTGACTGGTAGGCAAGAATATATAAGTCAATATGTATGAATTCAACATGATATCATCAGAACTCATTATTATAAATTTGTAACCCAATGCTTATTTGAAATGGTCAGTCTTACCTTTTAAAAACGAGAATTGATGACATTGAGTTATTGTGCTACCATACTTCTTAGATTAGTTGGAGGTTTGCGAAAAATTAGATCATACACTTTAGTAAAAAATATAGCGCACTAAAGTTTATTATCGGGAGACAATGATAAAGAGTAGCCTTGTTTATATATGAAAAATAGAAATTAGCTTAATTTTGAAATTGAAAAAAGTCTAAATTATAATGCCTAATACGTAGATTCATTAGTTGATCATATGTTGAATTAAGGATGGAATTGCAGGTGAGAATTATAGTTTTTTTTTTATATAATTAAACTCAATTGGAATATATGAAGGAAGAAAAAACATGACTTAGTTTGATTATTATTTATACGAATTGAATGAGATGTTATCTTAGGATTTAAATATTTTATTTTAATTGGTCAAAATAACTATAAACATTCAAAATGAATCATTTACTAGATTTAAATATGTGGGGAAGTGATTGATTTAAATAGAAAATGTTGATTTGTCACTATCATCCTCCTCCTCCTGCTGATTTATAATATAGAGAACCCATTAGAAGTTTTTATCTGGGGAAGGAATATCTAGTAAAAAAAAGTGACGTTATATAGAAAATTTGAGAAAAGTGATTTATTTTTAGTGGATAAAAATAATATTTATTAATTTGTTTGTGTAACGCCACAATATGATGAGACAAAGAAGGTAACAAAAAGCGTGATAAATATTTCTTTTTATTTGATTCATCTCAACTCAAGACTCAAAGTGCAGTACTAATGTATTATTAACGTGCACTCAAAACATGTACATTATTTACCCAGATTAACACTTCATTCAGTTTAAATAAACTCTATTGAAAATATTAAGCCATTAGTCATTACAACAAACAATATAAATGAAGAACGAGAGCTTATTTCGGCTTCATGAAAACATCAATTTGGATTTGGATATAGACGACATCTCTTTATTCTTCGTGATATTGACTACATATCTTATCCATATTTGCATAATTTTAGTAAGTTGGTCTGGGTAGCTTACTTAATGAAATAAAAATATTATATCAAGAATCCATACAAAAGATTGAGAATAGTATATATATATTTAGTCAAGTTATGTCATTTCTTATATATATTTGATTTCCCTAACCTAACTTAGTATAGTTTTCCTAAAAAAAAACTCAATTGATATTTACTAATTTGTAGCTTTTTTTCTACACGGGATTATTTCCAGAGTGACTAGCATGAACAAATGTCATATATCCTTTTAGATCAGAATCGAACATGGAACCTACTAGTTTGTACTTTAATCGTGTTCTAAAGAATATTTGTGAAATTTTGTTTGATTTGTATCTACAGTAAGTAAGTACTTGGGACCTAACAGAAATTCAAACAACAAACATATAAGAGCTATTTTTCTTTTCTTAAATTGGTGCATCGGACGATTATGGAGTGTTCTTAGTGGTATGGAACTTGAGATTTGGACCAAGGGGTTTGGCTACCCTCAAGTAACAAATTTGATTATTATTTAAAGGTTACAAAAATAGAAGAAAAAAAAGTAGGAATGAAACATGTGACCTCAAATCCTAGATGGGTCAAACTCATAATAGCTAATGTGTGTGTGTGTTTAATAACATAAAGTGGAAAAAAAAGAAGAAAAATAATATCATTTTTATTAAAAACCAGTTTATAGAACAACCTGGACACAACCATGTTTTGAATGAAGAAAAGCAACATGAAGTATATTTGAAAGACTCCTCTTTTCATCCATGTTAATCAAAAGAGCATTATTTTAGCACACTGCAGCAAGACTTAGAAGCAAAATCAAGATTATATATATATAAAGGGTGTTTGGTGGTTAAGTATGAGCAAAACGTACAGAAATCCGTTGCTGAATGGGGCTCCTGCAGGAAGGGCATTCATTCATTCCTTGCTTTTTGTGGAGTTCATTACATGTTGCGCACACTACTTGATGAGCACACGGAAGAAAGACCACTACCATTTCCTCGCAAAGGCACATTACGCATTCTCTGTCCCTTTCCACACCACCTCCAGTACTGTATTCCTCTTCATGATCTTGATCATCTTCCTCCAACAACTGCATCATCCCAATCCCCGATGATAACAAATCCACCATTTCATATTGTTCCTTGGAAACTACTGACTTACTTCCATCTATGCCCCTTCTTAAAGCTTCTATTTTTGATGAATTACTCTTCAACCTCAGTTGTGATATTTCTTTCTCAAGCTCTTCAGTCTCTTCTTTGTACTTTTGCATATTGTTAGCTATTTTCAAATTCATCTCATCTTCCTTCAATCTAAACAATCTTCTTGCTTCCTCTATTTCTTTTCTAGTTGAACTGACATGGCTGAGTAATTCTTCATTTGTCTGCTCTTCCTGTTTCCATCGTGCCTATAGTATTTCAAATGCCCATGAAACTCATATTTTTATTAATATCAAATTATTGGAGAACTCATTTATCAAAAAGTATAAAAATAAAGCATTATCTCATTTTCCAGTAGTTGTTGTCTTGTCTCTAAAGATCAAATAACTCAAGTGATGATTGGAAACCTATACCCCTCATAATGTGGTGGACAATTTGGAAAGAAAGAAATAGAATAACATTCCAAGAGAAAAGTTTTGGAGCTGAAAGAATCAAAGGCTTTATGCTCCACGCGTTTGCTTCTATTCGTAAAAATGGATTTTGTACGGGTTGACAATTTTTTGAACTTATTGGCATTTAGTCTTTTTCTTCTCCTTCTGTTCTTCTGTTTTTGTTTCTCTTCTCCCTCTCGTTTGTAATTCACTAAACGCATCTTGCGTTTTACTTTCAATGAAAAGTTGACCTTTTTCAAAAAATAGATCAAATAACTCAAGTTTAAATAAATTTTGATATATCTACATACATACCTCATGTTTATCTTGGTCTTCTTTAGCTTGTTCAACTTTTCGTAGAAGTTGAGCCAACTTGTGCTTATCAGTTGTAAGTTCTTCATGAAGCAAGGTCCTTTGCTTATCACGTGCTTGAAATTTCAGCAGTGCCGTTTTCTCCCTCTTTAATAACTCTATATAGCTCGTAGCACAGTCTGCAGCTTGCAGTTTAGCAGCCTCCATGTTCCGCATCAAAGCTGCATTTTGAATTTCAAGTCTCCGAACAGTAGCATTAACTCTTTCTACCTGTCCATCAGCTTTTCCTAATGCTTTCTCCATTTCAGGGAACTTCTTCATTGTGTTTTCCTCCAAAGTTTGCTTCTCTTTCTTATGTCTCTCCACTTCTTCTTTCTCTTGCCTTAGTGTTTTGAACTCTGCTTTATCTTTACCCAACCTACGAGTCACCTGCATAACCTTCTGATTGGCCCATTCTGTCCATTCCTGGAGCTGATTTTGCAGTTCCCTGACTTTTGGAATCAACTTAAAAATCATCTCATCCTTCTTGCCATGTTCTATCCAGTTTTTGATGCTCTGCTCATTAGGAAACCCAGAATTTCCATTTCCATGTGTATAGTTTCCCATAGGTAATGAAAGTGAAAGGTCTGTAATGGCTAATGGTAAAGAAGTTGTGCTGCTAGTAGTTAAAGGTGCAAACAATGGTATATTCGAACTACTATATGAGGTAGAAACGACTTTAACTGCTTCTGGACTATTAAATGTTGCAGATAAGTTGTGGGGTTTGTTATCCTGAAGGGCATCAACCCCAACTGTCTTGATTGCATTTAATGATGCGTGTTTCAGGTTATGAGATGTAGAATCTAACAAAGGCTTCACTTTCTTATCCAAAATCGAACCTCCAAAACCATGTGCCTTCCTTGAACCGCTACTCCCTTTAGAACTATATGTACGACTGTTTTTTTCCATATGAAGTGATTTTTGCCGAAGTATATGATCTCTCTTAGAAATACCCGAAGTTTTTCTACTACTAGTTGCAATCTTTTGACCGGGGGCAGTATCGCCAGAAACAAAGGATTTATCCATGCCATCAAAAGAACTCTTAGGTGCTACAAAGTCTGGAGCAGAAAGAACACCGGGATAAGAATTATCAACTATAGGAGTTGAAGAACATGTCATGGCAGACTCACACTGACAAGTAACATTGCCAACAAATGAAGGATTTTTTGAACATTCTGAGACTCCCATGACTTCACTTCCCAATTGAGACTGAATAGGAGGAGTAGAGTCACATTGATTTGGTTCAACATTAGTGACTAAACTATTTGATGTTTCAATATCCATTGCACAAGCCTGTGAAACATTCATGTCACAGATTAACAAGCACCACAAGGCATTCCCAATGCTGTAGGAAGGTTTGACCTCGCGTATAATACAGACCAGTTCAGCCAATGTATACTTCTCCATTTGTTCTAAAGAATCAAAGTAGTGATCTCTAGTTGGATCAATTACCTGGCCATTTTGAAGGAATGTTACAGTATTCTCAACTATATTCGAGACAGTGTCTTTACATCCATAGTATATGCCAGACCTCAATACAGCTTTTGTAGAAACTTCTTTGTTGTAACCAAAAGCGATTATCTTCTTGATTGCACTCTTGAACATGCTGTCAAGGTTAATCAAGACAAGCTCTTCGAGTTGTGATTCTGTAAGATCACTCCAATCAGTAATACCATGTAGCTCATCATATGCCTCTATTTCATCTCTGGGTGGGTTTGTAGTTGTACTAACCTCAAACGATCCAAGGTTTAATTTCAAAGCATCTGAATGGTCATGAATAATGCCACACCCATCACATCCATTGGTATACCCACCTTGGTTTTGGGTTATCTCCATTTTGTTAGCTGAGAACTCATAACTCGGCCACTCAGATACAGGAGCCACTGCCTTATTCAGGTCTCCAGAAGAAGTATCAGGCTGAAATTTTCGCTTATTCCTTGTTCCATTTTCTTGGTTTGACATCATAGAGAAGACTTGAGTACTGCTATCCACCTTGGCCAACATTGAAGCCATATTATGTCCCTGCATAACATCGAACTTTCAATCAAAACAAATGAAACAACAAACATGATTCTTATTCGTATGCAGGTGGGAATTACTTTCAAAACCCGCAAAATCTATTAAAGGAAGAACAGCAGCTCAAAGTCCAGCTACTTAAGAGTGAATGCAAATTGAGTAGAGATACATCGATAAGCTCGCTGTGAGAAATCATACCTTATAATTAATCAGAATCAATCAGAATTGATCAGATGGTCTGCAATCTGAATCGAGAATTATATCCGATCAAAGGAATGCGAAAAGACTATTAGATTCTGTAACGATTCAAGATTTTGATTTATCGAATGGAGACGAAAAGAGAAGAACAGAGAAGATAGGAAGAAGAAGAAGAATAGAGAGGGTTCCCAATTTTTTTCACGTAATCGATGATTACATTATTGTGAATTTTATTTATAGTTGAGTAAATAACAAAACTATTTTCAACTATTACAACACTTCCATATAGACCTCTTTACTTTTCTCTTTTACAATTTACTCCTAGAAGACTTTATATATATATATATATTTACTCTTTTACAACATTATTAATATACCTTTTTAAAAAGTATTATTTTGTTATAATTAATTAATGAAAGTAAAAGTGCTTTGTATTTGATATGAAAATTATCATTAAAATAAATAAAAGTTTTTTAAGTAAAGAATTGATAAAAATAAAAATTGATAAATTTGTGGATCATATTACTTAGAATTGTATTGATAAATAGGATTTTTTTTTTCAATGAAAATAAAATCATGTATCTAATTGTAAAAAAATATATATGTATTATTAACAATTATAATATATATGTTTATCTTCTTTTTTTTTATCAAAAGTTATAATATTTTTTTTCTTAATTTTTTAATATGAATAAAGTTTAAATCGGTCAACACTATTTAAATTTAAATTCATTTATATTTTAAATATTATTTTATTTAATATTGTAATTATTTTTTTAATAAATTAAGTAGTTGAGAAAGTATAAATAAAATAATTTTAAAAATGGCACATTAATAATTAATTTTAAATATATTTTATTATTAATTAGCTTTTGAGTTATTTTATTATTAGTTAAATTTATAGTTATATAAATACTTTCAAATTATAATTATTAAT
Organism: Impatiens glandulifera; assembly: GCF_907164915.1. Taxonomy (NCBI): domain Eukaryota; kingdom Viridiplantae; phylum Streptophyta; class Magnoliopsida; order Ericales; family Balsaminaceae; genus Impatiens; species Impatiens glandulifera. Next base: position 37,311,711 of record NC_061870.1, read on the forward strand.
ATATATATATATATATATATATATATAATCTTAAAAAATATTTATTTAATTTATAATGTAAAATGTTAATAACTAGTAAAAACAATTTGGTTATAAAAATTGAGATGACAAATATATATTGTTGTTATAGTTATAGTTATAGTTATAGTTATTTTTAAAATTATATAATTTTTTATTTTTTTACTAATTATTTATTTTATAAACTATAAATTAATATATATTTTTAAAATTATATACATTAAGTATATATATATTAATAATTATAATTTTAAAATATATAATTATAATTTTAAAATATAATCAAATAAATTTAAAACTTAATAATTAATATGTCATGACTTCTATTGATTTTTATTTAGATTGTAATGATATTCTGATTATTATAAAAGTTGTTAATAATTGATAAAAAAAAATTTTATAATATTAAATTTTATAATATTAAAAAAATTGGGTTAAACTTAAATAATTTAAAAATGTAAGATTAAATATTTTTAATGAGTGAATAAAAAATTGTTCATATTAAATAAAAAATCTAAAAAAAAATATATTTTGATAAATTTTTTAATCACGTTACTTAGAATTGTATTTATATATAGTTTTTTCTTCAATGAAAATAATCATGTATCTAACTGTAAAGAATTTATTTAGACTTATGTATTATTAATAAATATAATATTTATTAATATTTATTTTTTCACTTTTTTCTTATAATAGTCATGTAATTATTTAAATATGTTCTTCTTTCTTTCTTATTTTTCTTATCAAAATTAGGTTATAATATTTTTTATTTAATTTTTTAATATGAATAAAGTTTTTTAATATAATATGTTTTATATAATTTCATAAATATTAATATAATTGTTTTTATTAGTTATTAACATTTAACATTATAAATTAATAAATATTTTTTAAGATTATATATATATATATATATATTAATAATTATAATTTGAAATTATTAATGTTTAAGGTTAAAAAACCAACAATGACAATATCGCAGTACATTAAGAACAAATCGTCCGTTCAGTCTGAAAGGTGTCAATTTTTTTACGAAAAACCTATTTTCAAAATTTCATTTCGAAAAGTTGATGCAATTCCAGTAACAATATAATGAAATATGATGTGGAAATCCCTCTCGTGTGAATTTTACTACATTAATTTTTTTAGACGGAACTTGATGATGTAGAAGATTTTTATTGGGAGTTGGTACAAATGTGCAAATGTTCACAAAAATGTTGAGTTATAGTGCATATGTTTTAAGAGTTTTTTGATTGGAGCAGATGACAATGTGCATATTCGAAAGAAAATGTTTCGAAATGTCCCAAAAATGTGTAAGTTCAAGACATAAATGTCCCAAAACCTCCCAAAATGTGCATATTTGGGATAAAATTGTCCTGAAAATGTGCATATTCAGGACATAAACGTCCCGAATTGTGAAAGTTCGGGAGAAAACGTCACGAAAATGTGAAAATTGGGGGAAAAAATGTCTTGAAAATTCGGGAGAAAACTTCCCAAAAATGGAAATATTTGAGAGAAAACTTCTCGAAAATTGACACTTTCGAGACGTTTTGTCCCAAAAATTGTTATTTTTTCAGTTACAATTAGTTTCAGTTCAAAATGACCAATTTGGAATGACATTGCGCATTCAAAATCCCAATGTTGGAATGTCATTTTCCTTCGAAGAAGAAGTTTGTGATTTCTGGACATCATATGCCCGCTCAACTGAATTTGACGTCATTAAGTTAGGGACAAAAAATGTATGTGGTAAACAGAAATACTTCATAATTGGTTGTGCCAAATATTGTATGAAAGAATCGAGGGCCAAAACTAATTTCAACTTAGACCTATAACTAAGACAAATTGTAAAGTTAAGATTAATGTAGTTGTTCAGAATGAAGGGGAGTATGTAATAACAAGTGTATGTCTTGAGTACAACCATATATTAAGCTCTGAGAAGATACACTATATTAGATCTTACAAAGTAGTAGATGAAAATACAAATTGGAGATTTGATACAAACGATGAAATTGGAATAATTTTGGCCAAAACATATCAATCCCTTGTAGTGGAAGCTGGAGTGTATGATAACATGTTTTTCGATGAAAGAACATGTAAAAATTACATTATAGAAGCACGGAGGTTGAAGTCAAGGAGTGGGGATGTCGAAATACTCACTAATTATTTTTTAAAAATACAAACTAAGAATTATAACTTTTTCTACTTGATTGATTTAGACGAATAATCTCAAATTAGAAACGTGTTTTGGACAGTTGAAATGTGCAATGCTGCCTATGAGTATTTATCCTTTTGTTCAATTTGTCGGAATCAATGATCATGATCAATCTATTTTACTTGGTTATGCCTTATTGTCAAGTGAAACACAACTTGGTTAAAATGTATGTTTAATCGACTTCCATGCTTTTCAATTGGGATACTATGTTACCAAATAACCCATGTGCCTTATAAGAAATCTACAAAACTCTGAATCTTAGGTTTGGAGATTGAGAAACCGTTTGAGAAAAAAAGTAATAGCTCCTAGGGTGCCATTTACCCCTTTTGTATATTATTAACAAATGTTAAAATAGTCCTTAAACTCTTACAAAAAAAATAATTTGACTATAAAATTATTTAACATACTAATTAACTAATTACAAACTCAATATAATTAGATATTCCCAACTTATATATAATTTACATTTTAACCCTTAAAGATATAAATATAATATATTTTTGACTCGTGTTTTTAAGTACATGAATTTATTATATTAATAAATAAGAGAAATTATCTTAAAATTGAAAATTATTACATGAATTTTCATGTAATATTAATTAATAAAAAATAGATTTATTATTTATTAATATTTAAAAGTTATTGAATACTATTTATTGTCTATGCTATATTTATATTCCGTATTTTTTGTGGGCAATGAATGAATCACTGGCTATATATTTTCCCGGAAATGTGATCGTCTCCGGCAAGCAGAACATATAGGATAGCCAGAGGTCATTTATTCCGGTAAGAACTTTTAATCTTTTCCTCTTCCTTCCGATTTCAGGAAGAAAGAGGAGAAGGAAATTATTTGTTAACTAATTAAGATCAATCAATCTCAATCTCTCAATCACAATCCAATTCGTTTTCCGGCGAGATCTCTCTCTTCTTTCTCTTTCGTCCCCCTTTTATTTTTGTAACAATGGGTACGGAGATACTGCGACCGCAGGATTGTCTGATCAAACAGACTATATTTTCTCCGGCGACCATTAATCAATATCGTAAGAGGGGAAATGGATATATGAACCCTCGATTCGGTAACAAGAAGTCGCCGGTAAAGGAGAGGAGATTCGACAACAACGGTGTGAATAATAATAATAATAATAATAATTGTAATCTCGTAATCGGACGGGTGAGGATTCTGAAGAGAGGCGAGTCGCCGCAGATTGACCGGAGGATCAATATGTTAAGCACGGATCCATTGATTGTTCAAAAGAAAATCCGATTGGAAGATCTCAAGGATGACGGAGGAAGCGTAAACATCGAATTTATGGCTGATATTTATGCCGGATCGGCGTTTTCGATGTCGCCGTCGCCGAGATCTCTACCTTTGCCATCGTTTTTCAATAAGATTCAAGCTTCGGAGACAGTCGACGATTCCGCCACCAGAGATCTCCGGCGATTGCTGCGATTGGAGTGATTATTATTATTATTATTATAAACCCTAACCCTAAATGGTACGTTTAGAGGTCTGCTGATCCGTACATATTTAAGCATTAAGCACTAGCAACCACTATCTTTTTTTCTCTAATGTCAATTTTCCGTCCGAGTTACTGTATTTATTTATATTTAAAATAGTATATATTATTATTAACCTAAACAGAATAATTGAAAATTACATTTACTTATATTTTTCAAAATAAATTAATTAGTGGTGGTGGGTGAGTCTTCAGGCCAAATTGTAAAAATATTGGGGCTGGATTGCAAGCATATGACTAAATTAAATGTGAATTTTATGTCACATCTCATTGACTTTTTCCGATTAAGAAAATATGACAAAGAACAGAGATTTTTTTTAGAGAAATATCATCTATTTGCATTATTTCAAAATCTTATTTGATATATATTTTAAAAATGTGGGTTTATATGTAAAATTTTGTAAGATAAATAATTTTAAAAAAAATTAGAGAGTTTCAATATTTAATAAAATAATGTAAATTCTATCAAATTACATATAAAACTGAAAATTGGTGGCCCAAATGTAGGTCAGCAAGTCTATGAACTAAGTAGGTACATTCATAATATAATGAGTAAATATAATACGTCAAAGTCAGCACAATATATGCCATTTTTTTTTTTAATTTGTTATCTATAAAAGTTCAATTAAAAACAACTTATTGATATAAGATATTTATAAAAATATGTCGATTAAACAATTATGTGTAAAATATATTTGAATTGTTGTGTCATTTTTTCTATATTTTTTTTTGGTAAATAATTCTGTTAAAAATGAGTAAAATACTTTGTAATAATGATATTTGATCGATATGTGACAAATTTATATAGGGTTTAATCTAAATAGTTTCATTAAAAACACTTTGAGTTGGATTATTTTTATTATATACCAAGTTTGTATATATCCCCACCTTTAAAAAATTATTATTATCATATTAGTTGTATAGTAATTAGTGTAACATTTTTTTTAAATCACTATTAAATTATTTCCCCTTTTATTTTATTAAGTCCACAAAAAATAAATCTTATTATGCCAAAGGTTAGATCTAATTTTTAGATTTGTCTATGTACGATACTTTCTGAAATTCATTATAAAAATCTCGTTAAATTGATTTGAGAATTCATTGCACTTTTTACAAATCTTCATCATCGTTAATTTCTTAAATTTTCATTAATTTAATTTTATTCTGATTTCATATTTAATTTGGTTGGGTTTAATTAATATATATATATATATATATATATTAACAAATATACAATTCTCATTGTTTTCCTTGTTCATTTTAATTTAATTTTTTATTTTTATAAAAACTAAATAAATAAAAATTAAAATTATGTAATGAAGTGCTACAAGTTGAAAATGAAGTATTAAACACATCAAATATTTTCTAAATATAATTTTAAAATATTAAATAGATAAGAAAAGTTGACTTCACTTAGAATTTGCAGTCAGCTCTACTTAATTAGTTATGTGGTTTACTAAATTATATTCTCTAAGGAATTTAATTTAAAACAAAACATATTAAACTAAGAGATAGATGATATTATTAAAAATATTATATTGAGATATTTGGTTGGTGAAACTTCCTATTTTTTTTTTTTTTATATGGATTTGTATCCAAACATATCAAATCAAAATGTATATTTTAAAGTTGATACTGTGAATTGTGAACTCAAAACATATCCCACGTCTTTATTTAACATATAAAAGTAGTTTGATTTAAATTTTTTTAAAACATGTCAATTATTCTGTAACTCAAATACATAGAACCCTAATTTGAGGTCGCCTGGTTTTTATAGGCCGGCGATTGAACGTTGAGTCATCATCATCAGTGGGTAAAAGAAAAAGGGGGTAAAGGAAGAAGTAGACCTTTATTGACTTATTTTAGTTCAACTTCTTCATAAAGGAAAAAAATAAAAATGTAATCTTTTTTGTCGGGTGAAGAAACGCGTAATTCATTGAAAACACGGGATCGTAGGTCTGGAAATTAATTACCCATTAAACAGAAACCCTCAATTTCTTCCTTCTTCACAATTTCATAAATCTCATCTTCAACCTTATATACGAGTGACTCTCTCTCTCTCTCTAACATTTACTATTTACGATTGACTGTTTATCGTGATTCGTTGTTCAGAGAACCGGGTGAGTTTTTGTTTTCGATTATCTGCATCTTTCTTTGATTACTGTTAGGTTTCAAATATGTTTTCAGCTTTTTTTGAGTCATGAGATTTAGGATGATTATAGATTGCGAGTTGGTAGAGCAGACATCCTGTTTGCTTGTTGTTTAGATTGTGTAATTTGTAAGTTAACCTAATTTATTGCAGTTTTTTATACCCTGATCTTTGTTATAGATTACAGACTGCAAGTGGGTTTGGGGAAAAAATGGTGTCTGAAACATGGTTTCGCAATTTATGGAGAACGAATCGAAGTCGGGAGAGTAACAATCCATTAACAGTAGGAGTATTGACGTTTGAGATTGCAAATTTGATGGCAAAGCTTAATCATTTATGGAAGTGTTTGAGCGATAAACATGTTGCAATTTTACGAAAGGAAATACTGAATTCGAATGGCATTAAGAATCTCATTTCGGAAGATGATGATTATATCGCCGGTTTAATATGCGGTGAGATGATGGACAACTTGAATCTCATCGCTAAAGCCGTGTCCAGGTTTGCGGTTAAGTGCGATGACTCGAATTTGAGGAGATTTGAGATTGCGTTTGGTGAGCTTGTTAAGTCTGGTAGTAGAGATTTGTTTGGATGGCAGTTATCATATAGGGAAATGGAGAAGAATGTTAAGAAAATAGAAAGGTTCGTCGATGTGAACTCGAGTTTGCATCGAGAATTGGAACTGATATCGGAGATTGAATACAGTTTGAAGAGAACGAAGAACAGTGATTTTGAGAAAAAATTGGCTTGGAAGAAACGAGAGGTGAAACAATTAAAGGATATTTCGTTTTGGAACAAATCTTATGATTATGTTCTTATTCTTTTGGCCAGAAGCATCTTCACTGTATTCAGGAGGATTGGATTCGTTTTCGGAATGAATCACGATATCATCAAAGATTCTGGATCTATACTGGATTTTGATATCATCGATCGCAGCCATTCCATTTCCGCGTCGTCTATTCATCCCTCTGAGACCGCCGGCGCAGGCGTTCCTAGATTCTCTTCCGGTCCCTTAGACAAATGGGTGGGCAAGAGAACAAATTTTTATTCAGGTCCATTGGTAAGATCTGACAAAACAGGGTCGAGGAAGGAAAAAACTCCTGTTTTTCTTTCCGGTCCACTGGAGAAATCGACTTTGGGATCGGTTATATCAACAAGTAAATCCGGTTTTAAGTTATGGCCTTTCAAAGGTAAGAAGAAGAGCTCAAAGTCAAAGCAGAATCTTCGTGTTAATGGCGATGACATACAGAGAATCAATCAGATGAGCAATCAAAGTATAGTTTCAAATGCAACTCCTCCTCCTGGAAGTCTAGGCGCAGCTGCTTTGGGCTGGCATTACGCAAACATTATAATCGCGATCGAGAGGCTAGCCATTTCTCCTTACTTAATAGGTCAAGATGCTAGAGATGATTTGTACAGTATGTTGCCTGTTAACGTTCGATCTACATTAAGGGAGAAGTTAAAGCCACATGGAAATAAATTGGTTTGTGATACTGGTCTTGGTCAGGATTGGAGTGAGTATATTGCGGAAATGTTAGAATGGTTAGGTCCTCTTGCACATAACATGATAAGATGGCAATCGGAAAGGAGCTTGGATCCTGGGAGTAGTAATGGCGTTTGGCAGAGAAATGTTTTCCTTGTACAGACACTTCATTTTGCAGATCAAGAGAAGACTGAAGATACAATTGTAGAGCTGTTGATGGGGTTGAACTATATTTGGAGGCTTGGTCGTGAACTTAGTACTAATGGGTGATAGAATGCTGATCAATTCTCTCAATCTAGAAGAAGGCCTATCATAGAAATTAAACATCATTCAAGTAAGCTTTTTCATCTCATAATTCAATTTACTATATAGAATTTGTGTATATTTTCTTCATCACTGGATTTTTTTTATTATTATACTTAAACATGTAAAGAAATTTTTCTTAACATGTAATATCTCTCAAATCTACAACACAAAAACTAAGAATTATACAATTTCATTCCATTTTGTCCATTTTTTTTATATTTCTTCATATGTTGCATCAATAATAAGGTGTCACAATTAGTCATTATTCCGAAGTTTGGGGAGAAGGGGATGACCATTGGGACTGCCTATCTAGCCTCGTTCACTCATTCGAGGAATGCCTTTTTGGCCTCACTTACCCAACTCGAGGGATTGCCTAAATTTGTGTTTGCTTGTTAACAAATGTTATTTTATCTATATTGATATTGGGAAAAAATGTTTGGCAAAGAATATTTTTTAAAGAAAATTATTTATGTTTTCTTGTATAAATTCATACTGTAATTTAATTCCATAAAGTGTTTTCAAATCGATTTGGGAAAGCATGTATTTAAATTGTTTTGTGCATGATATCACAAATTTAAAAAAATTATTTGTAAAAACTTTAGTAATTTAGAGCTTCATTTATGTTGGATTATTTATAATTTTTTTTAATTTTTTTTTAGAAAATATATTGTTTGATAAATAATTTTTTTATTTAGATTTTTAATTAGTTGATTTATAATATTTTATTTATTTAATTTTTTTTATAATAAATTAGTAATATTTTGATTTATTGAAAAAAACAAGTTCTGTTTTTTTTTTATAAATAAAAACAAAAAAAATGTGTAACTTATTATTATTATTATTATGTATTTAGGACCTACCATGGTAATGGTAGTTACTAATAACACTTAAGAGATTAAAATTATTCCATGTAATAGCTTTTTGTGTTGAAGCGAAGTAGGTTCATGGTGGGTAAAATAAAAAAAAATGTTGTGTTTAAGTTAAAATGTGAATGTTTGGGCTTTTTATAGTTTTATATTTAAAAATGCACATAAAAATACAATAAATTATGTGGTATTTAATATGTGGAATTCATTTTGAAATGTACATATTTATTTTATTTATTTTTTTTAATCTTTTTACCACACAACCAATTAATTAGTCTTTTATCATAATTTTAAAATTAATTAAAAAAAAAACAGTAAGTTAATAAGGGATACAATATTTATTATCGTGAAGGGATGGAGGAAGAGCACATACAATAAACAAATATAAATTACAACAAAATTTTAAAATAAAAATATTCTACAATTACTTTTTAAAATTATATAATTATCAATAAAACCCACCTAGCTTCAAATATGCAATAATACGATAAAATTACGTTAAGACAAGACAAAAACATAAATATTATTTTCAAACACATTAATCAACATCTCTCCCAATGTGGACCTATACATGGGTTCATCAATCAACGATGATGAACAACAAGAACAATGATCTAGAAACCACAAATGATTACAAAATATTGATAAAAAAAGAAAATTAAAGTTATTAAAGAATTCAAATAAGTCTTCTAACTATGTTTAATATTTTTATTTTCTTTTGAATAAAGTATGAAAAAATATATTTTAACCAAAGAAACTAATAAATTTAAAGTTAATAACTCAAACAAATTTAAAAATAAAATAATTTTTATTTGACAAATAAATCAAATAGAATAATTAATTAAGTTAAAAATATAAAATTGTTTTGATTTGATCCATATAAATTTTTATATAGATAACTTTTTTTTATATATGTTGATGATTGTACTAGATTTATATTATTATTATTTTTTAAGAAAATTAAGATTTGTATTCTTGTTATTTTAATATTAAAATAATGAAAAGTGATAATATGACTTTAATAGAGAACGTTTTTATCTTATTAATCTAAAAATTCTTATAAAAATGATTTATTAACTAATACATCTTTTAGGTTAACTATATTATATTTATATAAATATTTCTTCTAAAAAAACAAGTATTTTTTTGATAAAATAAAAAAAAACACTCACACTAATCAATATAAAAAAAACACTTCTCAATTTTTTTAGGATTTAAACATCTTTAATCTAAACTTTTCTTCAAAATTTTCATATCTTGAAGAAGAATATATGAGATATTATATAGATTTTCATATCTTGAAGAAGATATGAGAGATATTATATAGTTAGGAATATTTTATTTAACTATTAGAATAGATATTAAGATATTATATATTTAGGAAATATTTTATTTAAAATATAGAGTATCTAATAAATATTGAGATATTATATATTAAAGAAATACTTTATTTAAATTATAGAATATTATTAATTAAGGATTTTCCTAAATTTATGTATATATACATTAATTAGGTCATTAATTTCCATCGCTCCCTACTATCTCTATAGTCTTAACTTTATTATCGTTTTTCATCGGTTTTGGAATAAGGTTTAATAATCTTCAGCATAAACTCGTATGATCTCCGCCGGATTATTACTGTCTTCTCCGGCGAACGCTATGACTCCGTCCGTTGTTCGTCACCGTATTGCAGGAGCATATCATGCTCTTCCGAATTCGAGAACTGGAGCCTTCTCTCTTTGCACGAACAGGGATGAAATAGGAAGATTTTTCTGATGGAAGGACAAACAGGGATGAAATTGGTTTGGCAGGCCGTCCGTTACCTTTCCTTAATCATTAACCGGAGGATCGTTGGCGAAAGCTATTGTCATGACTTCTTCAAATTGGAGTCGGCCTTCAAACTGATTTTTTTATTTGGGGGAGAGACTTGAAACTGGAGCTTGAATGTAATACGTACTGGTTCTTAATTATATTATCTGTGAATTTCATATTCTGACTAGACAAATATTACAAGTGAAACAATGATTATATATTTGGTTATACAAGCATATTCATGTGTTCAACATTATAATTAGCTTTTCGTTTTAATTTGATAGTGAAATTTAAAGAGTTTATCATTATACAGATGATTAACCTATCCCCACTTTGGAACAGCGGCTAAATAGTTGGTAAAATTAACCAAAACCCTTTTAACTGGGTGATGGCCCTCATGGTTTCAGGCATAACAGAGATCAATGACAATGATCTTAGCCAGCAATGCGAAGGTGATAAAGTTGTTCAAGAGAAGAAAGTGTTGTTATGAAAGGGATGCAATATGGCCAAAAGATTACATTCCCTGGAGAAGCTGATGAATCACCCAATACAGTCATTGGAGATATCGTCTTTTTCTTGCAACAGAAAGAACACCCCAAGTTTAATACCTGCAACAATAATTTCTAACATGCTCCTTTGATCCTGGCTAGTGCCCTTATTTGTTTTAAATATTTAGAATATTTGAAAGCAGTAAATGGAGCAGCGTAGTGAGTTTGGATGTTAGGCATATGTGATGTGAGTGTATTATCTCAAATCCCAAAGTGGCAAGAGCATGCCTTGGCTTTCTTCCAAATGAAACGATTGATTTGTAGCAGTTGAAATAGTTTCTCTTCAATTTGTTATATTTATCTCATTTTCTGGTAATAAAAGATGCTTTTGCTTATGTTGTTTATATATGTTCTTATTTCTGTATTTTATTAGTCTTTCATACCATATGGACTATCCGTTTTAAAATTCAGTTATGCATATGGTCAGTGTTAACATAGTTTATTTGTTTGAAGACGCCGACAGAAGCAAAAGAAAGAAGCTGATGATCTTCATTTAGAGAACACAGAGTTGGTTGCAACAAACCAGTTGTTGAAGAATAAGTACGAGGGCTTTCAGAAGCAGGCGTTACATCTAGTATCAGCAAAGAGAGCTACTCATCCTGATCTAAAAAATGTATGATCAAATTCATCGTTATTATCACCATTTAGTGTTTCCGGCTGTCATTGTGTTTTTCTATAGGATAGAATCTGAAAGTAACCAGTGAACTTGGCACAGTGCCTTAATTGACTCATTTTGCTTTCAAGTGTCCGAGATTCCATTATTGATCAGGTCACTTTGTTTAACTTGGTATTTTTTGTCGTTCCATTCTACCATCATTATGCAGATTGTGTCTACTTTTAACTATGAGTCTATGTCCAACTTTGTTTCTCTGTTGTCTCAAAGCACGCAGGTCATCATATCTCAGTTTAAAATGCTCTTTGTTTTATTTTGTTTGTCAACAATTTCTCCATTTAAAACATGTCCGGTTCTGATCAGACTGGTCAATACTTGACACTACTGATTAAATTACACAAAGAAGTGTCTTGAATACTGGAAATACATTTGTTCTAACATTTGCATGACTATCTTATAGTTTCAGTTTCACTGACAATATGTTGTACATTAGGATGTTAAGATATGTTTCAGTTTAGAAAATCCTTGCTACCATCTATAATAATATTGGTAAGGACTATTTGGTTTTTCAGTAACACTGCATTAGCTGCGTTTAAATACCAAAAAGTACAGTCATCACAAATGCAGTGGGGGCAAATTTCAACTTGCTCAATTTGAACCGGTTTCAAAAGGATTTTGATAATTGACATTTGGAGGATAAAGAGATTTGTAATGAAATCTATTTTTATTTTATTTGACAGCACAGTTATAGTTGGTTGCATGACAAATGAAAGTTTCTTCCTATCCGTCATTTTCTTCTTGTGTAATATACAATATTACCGCAATCGTGTTATTATTGATGATATTAATAATGGTGCTTTTCTTTACTAATTTAATTAGCATGATAACTTATTTAGGTGATTCTTTAATGAGTTAAAATTTAATGTAATTACAGATGTACCAAAAAGAGGGGGTATCTTTGATACCATCCTAATTTGGCATTTGAGATGAATTGTTATATGGTGCAATTTTAGGCTCAAACAAACAAGGAGTTTTTGTTTTCGTAACTGACCATCGAAATATGTTTTTCATGCCTTGATTCCGAAACATATTAGCCGTTGATTGTTTTACAATCACTTTGATCTAACCGTGAGTGGAGACTAAGTTAATCTTTAACCCTAAGAAGTTTTTCTGTAAGTATTTATTTCTGAACTTTTCTACTTAGCCACTTTTAGTTTTTACCATAGAATCAGGTTTCTGAGGTCGGGATGGAAATGATTGAGACTTCACAGGGAAAGATCAGCCGCAAAGGTAAAGACAATGCTAATAGCTATCTGCAGGAATACTCTGGAAAATACACTAGATACAATGCAGAGCAGGTCGAAATCCTTGAGAATGAATTTAGGGAGTGCACAAACCCTAAATTATTCCGTCGGCAGCAAATGATCTCTCATTTTACTGTCCTTGCCAACCTTGGCCCACATCAGATTAATGCGTGGTTTCAGAACCGCAGGCAATCTGTCTAAACTGAAAATGGTTTAGCCTGATTCTTTTTTATTTTTTTCTCTTTGAGTATTTTCTTAAATCGAATGAATCCACATGTGCTCTGCGTACTTGATTTGGTTTACAAAACAGTTTGGTGAGAGCATTTTCTTGGTTTGGTATTATTTTGACTACTGAAGCTTGACTTTGCTCATTACAATAACTTGCCTATGATGCTTGCATCATCTTTATGAAATGTTGTGAACTTTGAGCTGAAGAAGGAATATAATGAAAGCAATAACCATATTTGTTTGTAAAATATTAATTGTGAGTGGTTTATTTAGAAAGGTCAAATTATTTCTGCCTTCTTATTAATGCATGAGCTGATCTATACTAGGAATACAATGGTGGTCTGTAGTTTCTAGATAAGTAAAAAGTTAGAAACATAAGTGTGCTTTATTTATGAAGTATTGTAATGATTGTTGGAGGTTTGATTATTGTTTCATGCACATGCAAGGAGTGTTTCTCCTTTTTCATGAATTGCGACCCTTGTCTAGTTTAATACCTGCAACAATAATTTCTAACATGCTCCTTTGATCTTGGCTAGTGCCCTTATTTGTTTTAAATATTTAGCATATTTGAAAGCAGTAAATGGAGCAGCGTAGTGAGTTTGGATGTTAGGTATATGTGATGTGAGTGTATTATCTCAAATCCCAAAGTTGCAAGAGCATGCCTTGGCCTTCTTCCAAATGAAACGTTTGATTTCTAGCAGTTGAAATAGTTTCTCTTCAATTTGCTATATTTATTTCATTTTCTGGTAATAAAAGATGCTTTTGCTTATGTTGTTTATATCTGTTCTTATTTCTGTATTTTATTAGTCTTTCATACAATATGGACTATCCGTTTTAAAGTTCAGTTATGCATATGGTCAGTGTTAACATAGTTTATTTATTTGAAGACGCCGACAGAAGCAAAAGAAAGAAGCTGATGATCTTCATTTAGAGAACACAGAGTTGGTAGCAACAAACCAGTTGTTGAAGAATAAGTACGAGGGCTTTCAGAAGCAGGCGTTACATCTAGTATCAGCAAAGAGAGCTACTCATCCTGATCTAAAAAATGTATGATCAAATTCATCGTTATTATCACCATTTAGTGTTTCCGGCTGTCATTGTGTTTTTCTATAGGATAGAATCTGAAAGTTACCAGTGAACTTGGCACAGTGCCTTAAATGACTCATTTTGCTTTCAAGTGTCCGAGATTCCCTTATTGATCAGGTCACTTTGTTTAACTTGGTATTTTTTGTCGTTCCATTCTACCATCATTATGCAGATTGTGTCTACTTTTAACTATGAGTCTATGTCCAACTTTGTTTCTCTGTTGTCTCAAAGCACGCAGGTCATCATATCTCAGTTTAAAATGCTCTTTGTTTTATTTTGTTTGTCAACAATTTCTCCATTTAAAACATGTTCGGTTCTGATCAGACTGGTCAATACTTGACACTACTGATTAAATTATACAAAGAAGTGTCTTGAATACTGGAAATACGTTTGTTCTAACATTTGCATGACTATCTTATAGTTTCAGTTTCACTGACAATATGTTGTACATTAGGATGTTAAGATATGTTTCAGTTTAGAAAATCCTTGCTACCATCTATTATAATATTGGTAAGGACTATTTGGTTTTGCAGTAACACTGCATTAGCTGCGTTTAAATACCAAAAAGTACAGTCATCACACATGCAGTGGGGGCAAATTTCAACTTGCTCAATTTGAACCGGTTTCAAAAGTGCTTTGATAATTGACATTTGGAGGATAAAGAGATTTGTAATGAAATCTATTTTTATTTTATATGACAGCACAGTTATAGTTGGTTGCATGACAAATGAAAGTTTCTTCCTATCCGTCATTTTCTTCTTGTGTAATATACAATATTACCGCAATCGTGTTATTATTGATGATATTAATAATGGTGCTTTTCTTTACTAATTTAATTAGCATGATAACTTATTTAGGTGATTCTTTAATGAGTTAAAATTTAATGTAATTACAGATGTACCAAAAAGAGGGGTATCTTTGATACCATCCTAATTTGGCATTTGAGATGAATCGTTATATGGTGCAATTTTAGGCTCAAACAAACAAGGAGTTTTTGTTTTCGTAACTGACCATCGAAATATGTTTTTCATGCCTTGATTCCGAAACATATTAGCCGTTGATTGTTTTACAATCACTTTGATCTAACCGTGAGTGGAGACTAAGTTAATCTTTAACCCTAAGAAGTTTTTCTGTAAGTATTTAGCTCTGAACTTTTCTACTTAGCCACTTTTAGTTTTTACCATAGAATCAGGTTTCTGAGGTCGGGATGGAAATGATTGAGACTTCACAGGGAAAGATCAGCCACAAAGGTAAAGACAATGCTAATAGCTATCTGCAGGAATACTCTGGAAAATACACTAGATACAATGCAGAGCAGGTCAAAATCCTTGAGAATGAATTTAGGGAGTGCACAAACCCTAAATTATTCCGTCGGCAGCAAATGATCTCTCATTTTACTGTCCTTGCCAACCTTGGCCCACATCAGATTAATGCGTGGTTTCAGAACCGCAGGCAATCTGTCTAAACTGAAAATGGTTTAGCCTGATTCTTTTTTATTTTTTTCTCTTTGAGTATTTTCTTAAATCGAATGAATCCACATGTGCTCTGCGTACTTGATTTGGTTTACAAAACAGTTTGGTGAGAGCATTTTCTTGGTTTGGTATTATTTTGACTACTGAAGCTTGACTTTGCTCATTACAATAACTTGCCTATGATGCTTGCATCATCTTTATGAAATGTTGTGAACTTTGAGCTGAAGAAGGAATATAATGAAAGCAATAACCATATTTGTTTGTAAAATATTAATTGTGAGTGGTTTATTTAGAAAGGTCAAATTATTTCTGCCTTCTTATTAATGCATGAGCTGATCTATACTAGGAATACAATGGTGGTCTGTAGTTTCTAGATAAGTAAAAAGTTAGAAACATAAGTGTGCTTTATTTATGAAGTATTGTAATGATTGTTGGAGGTTTGATTATTGTTTCATGCACATGCAAGGAGTGTTTCTTCTTTTTCATGAATTGCGACCTTTGTCTAGTTTAATAACTGCAACAATAATTTCTAACATGCTCCTTTGATCCTGGCTAGTGCCCTTATTTGTTTTAAATATTTAGCATATTTGAAAGCAGTAAATGGA
Source organism: Impatiens glandulifera (assembly GCF_907164915.1). NCBI lineage: Eukaryota > Viridiplantae > Streptophyta > Magnoliopsida > Ericales > Balsaminaceae > Impatiens > Impatiens glandulifera. The sequence goes on from NC_061870.1 coordinate 37,327,927, forward strand.
GCAGCGTAGTGAGTTTGGATGTTAGGCATATGTGATGTGAGTGTATTATCTCAAATCCCAAAGTTGCAAGAGCATGCCTTGGCCTTCTTCCAAATGAAACGATTGATTTGTAGCAGTTGAAATAGTTTCTCTTCAATTTGCTATATTTATCTCATTTTCTGGTAATAAAAGATGCTTTTGCTTATGTTGTTTATATCTGTTCTTATTTCTGTATTTTATTAGTCTTTCATACAATATGGACTATCCGTTTTAAAGTTCAGTTATGCATATGGTCAGTGTTAACATAGTTTATTTGTTTGAAGACGCCGACAGAAGCAAAAGAAAGAAGCTGATGATCTTCATTTAGAGAACACAGAGTTGGTAGCAACAAACCAGTTGTTGAAGAATAAGTAAGAGGGCTTTCAGAAGCAGGCGTTACATCTAGTATCAGCAAGTGTCCGAGATTCCCTTATTGATCAGGTCACTTTGTTAACTTGGTATTTTTTTTGTCGTTCCATTCTACCATCATTATATGCTCTGGTGGGTGCCACATCTGCAATAGAAGGTGGGATGGCATGTCAAGCTAAATGGAAACTTGTGCTAGCAAGTAGAGTGCTTGAATATTTTGGGGAAAAAGTAGTGTGCTTGAATTAAGCTATTGTGCTAAGTTTTGTGGATCATTTTAGAGTTTTATTGTTTTCTTAGTTGCTTCTTCCTTTTCTTCCTCATCTTTTCCTGTTTCTTCTCTTTTCCATAAAAACCTATCCTTCCAGACAACAATCTATTAGCAATTGTGGAATATAACAACCTTTCTACACTGTTCATAGTCTGGAGTGAAGCATTTGAGTTATTTTAGGGCTATATTATGAGCAATTACAATTTGGGAATCCTTAATCAGTACGGAAGAACTGTATGTTGAGGTTAATCTAAACTTTTTTTCTTCTTCTTGTAAATACCTTTTGATAGTTAACAATAAGCTCTAATTTTATTTTCTCAACCATTATATCCTAGTCTAAAATTGGTAAAAGCTTGTATATTACAAATTTCAGTAGCTGTACATAATCTTCATGTTTTAGGAGGTTATTGGCGTGGCTTCTTGTGATGGCACTTACCTATTTACTACTAAATCCTTCCATCATATCAATGTTTTATCTCCACATTTCGTTGTTACTGAATATTTTGTAATCACATTCAGAAGATGCATATCAAGTATCTAATTTAAGTGATTGTCATGCTTTATTTCATTTTTTGGAAAACACACAAATACCTGATTTGATTTCTTATTCAATGTCATAGGATGTTTACTAGACACTGTTGAGATGGATCAAATTTAGAGCTGTATTAGTTATTTCAATAGATGGATGTTTTGTTGCAGGTGTGTCCAACATCTCCAGGTGATGTCAGTGGTAGCTGTGATAGTGGTACTGGTAGCTGTGATTCGGCAGGCTTTCCTCATCATTCTTTGAGGGATGTTACTGACCCTTTGGAGTAATTTACTTTCCATTGTAGAGGAACAACGCCCTAGTCACTTATACAATCAAATTTAAATAAATTGTTGATTTTGTTATTTCCAGGTTTCTCTTAATAGTAGAGGAGACTTTGGTAGAGTTTCTTTCTAAAGCTACTGGAACTGCAATTGAATGGATTAAGATTCCGAAGATCAAGGTATAAGGCTTTAATTACGGCTACCATTTGGTTGTTCTGTGCTTCCTTTGCATCCTAAGACTTTCATTACCACAATCGGTTGAGTCCTCATTTGATAATTCAACATTTTGTTTTCCCTTGTTTCTGTAGCATTCTGTAATGTTCAATTGTTTTAATTGTTTGTTGGCCTCCACTTGTTCCAGCTTGCTACAATATGATATTTGCTACTGTTAGCATTTCATACAATTGTGATGGGGTTGCTGCACGAGCTTGGGGTTTGTTGTTTCTTGAGCCTAACATAGTAAGAAAATATTATTATGGTTGTGCCTGAATGGTGCTTTAAAATATATTCATGTTTGTAGTCACGGAAATTATACACATAGGAAATGGATTATTTTTTCATAATATTTTCAGTGTCTTCCACATTCCAAGTTGTAATTAATGTAGATATTGGAGATCCTCAAGGATAGACTATCATGGCTACTTGATTGTTGGAAGCTGGAGGGGTTCGGCAAGTTTCCTGCTAAAATTGGGGGAATTATTGAATTGATATACATACAAGTAAGCAAAATTTTCAATTTTTACCATGAAGTAATATTACACTATTTATTTGTATTCATCTACTTCATATTGCTGTAGTTTTTTTATTTATTCACATTTTATCTTACAATTCATTATAAGGTAATATAATATTTTGCTTTCAGTTCTATGCTTCTACGACAGTGGATCCTGCTAGTGACTTCTGGATGCTAAGATACACATCAACTTTGGATTATGGTACCATTGTGGTAAAGTCTCATTTGCCTTCTAGTTTATTTTTCCAAGAGGTATTCAAATGGAACCTATCATATATGGTCTGTTAGTTAGTTCTGGTGTCCAAATTATATTGTTGTGTTTTATTCAGCACACTTTGTGTTCTTTCGTGGTTGAGTCTGGGACACTAGTCACTCTACGGTTGTGGGGAACACTTCTGACTGGCCAGAGAAAACCCAGCTTTATTTGGACAAATCTATTCTAGAAATTACCTGTCAAATAACTTGCATGCTTTTGACCTTGACTTTGCTTGCTGATTGTGGTCTGGAATTAGAACATAGATTATTAAGCAGAATGGTTTGGTGGCGACCTTACATAACATTGTTGTTACATAAAATATATCCATAAGCCACTGTTGCACATCCTGAAATACCAGTTTTAAGCTACTTTCTTTTATTGTAAGAACTTATTAATGTATTAGAAATATGTCCTCTTCTCTTTACCATCATTTTAACCAGAACTACATTAGAAAAGAATGGTGCATATGATTGGCTAATATTTGAACAAACTGAATTATGCTAATGCTTATGTTTATTAATACATGTGACTAGTGAAGTCTTTATATCATTCAAAGTCATACTCAACAGTTGGATGCTGCGGCCAAACTGATCGAATTTAGTTAAGTTGATTTATTTTGTGAATTCGGAAGAAAATTGTTGGTTTGGTTCTAACAAATTTTCAACATCACCATCTGAAGGTCTGTGATAAATCATTAGCTTCTTCTTGAAAATAGTCCTGGTCAAGTTGCTGATCCACAATTCACAAGAGCCATGATTATGACCAGTGGCTATATAATTGGGCCAATTGCAGGGGCAGGCTCAAGCATTCATATTGTTGACCATCTGGACCTTGAGGTTATAGTTCTTTTAGTATTCCTGAAATTTTCTTACTTTTCAATAATTGACCGTGTATTTTCCTTGTAGACACCAATTATTCCTGACATACTGAAGCCTCTCTGTGAATCATCCAATCTAGTGGCTCAGAAGTTGACCTATGCTGTAAGTATAAATTATTATGTCTTCCTTGGAAGACAATTTACATGAAGGTATTATGTATAGATCCATAATTTTGTGAGCTATCTCCAAACTATTAATACTATATATTGTGTGCAATCGGTTGGATCCTCATTTGATAATTCAACATTTTGTTTTCCCTTGTTTCTGTAGCATTCTGTAATGTTCAATTGTTTTAACTGTTTGTTGGCCTTCACTTGTTCCAGCTTGCTACATATGATATTGCTACTGTTAGCATTTCATTCTATTGTGATGTGGTTGCTGCACGAGCTTGGGGTTTGTTGTTTCTTGAGCCTAACGTAGTAAGAAAATATTATTATGGTTGTGCCTGAATGGTGCTTGAAAATATTTTCATGTTTGTAGTCACGGAAATTAGACACATAGGAAATAGATTATTTTTTTATAATATTTTCAGTTTCTTTCACATTCCAAGTTGTAATTAATGTAGATATTGGAGATCCTCAAGGATAGACTATCATGGCTTCGAGATTGTTGGAAGCTGGAGGTGTTCGGTAAGTTTCCTGCTAAAATTGGGGGAATTATTGAATTGATATACATGCAAGTAAGCAAAACTGCAATATTCAATCTTTACCATGAAGTAATATTACAATATTTATTTGTATTCATCTACTTGACATATTGCTGTAGTTTTTTTTATTCACATTTTATCTTACAATTGATTATAAGGTAATATAATGCTTTGCTTTCAGTTCTATGCTTCAACGATAGTTGATCCTGCTCGCGACTTCTGGCTGCTAAGATACACATCAACTTTGGTTGATGGTACCATTGTGGTAAAGTCTCCTTTGCCTTCTAGTTTATTTTTCCAAGAGGTATTCAAATGGAACCTATCATATATGGTCTTTTAATTAGTTCTGGTGTCCAAATTATATTATTGTGTTTTATTCAGCACACTTTGTGTTCTTTCTTGGTTGAGTCTGGGACACTAGTCACTCTACGGTTGTGGGGAACACTTCTGATTGGCCAGAGAAAAACCAGCTTTATTTGGACAAATCTATTCTATAAATTACCTATCAAATAACTTGCATGCTTTTGACCTTGACTTTGCTTTCTGATTGTGGTCTGGAATTAGAACATAGATTATTAATCATAATGGTTTGGTGGCGACCTTACATAACATTGTTGTTACATAAAATATATCCATAAGCCACTGTAGCACATCCTGAAAGACCAGTTTTAAGCTACTTTCATTTATTGTAAGAACTTATTAATGTATTAGAAATATGTCCTCTACTATTTACCATCATTTTAACCAAACTACAATAGAAAAGAATGGTGCATATGATTGGCTAATATTTGAACAAACTGACTTATGCTAATGCTTATGTTTATTAATACATGTGACTAGTGAAGTCTTTATATCATTCAAAGTCATACTCTTCAGCTGGATGCTGCGGCCAAACTGCGGCCAAACTGATCCAATTTAGTAAAGTTGAAATATTTTGTGAATTCAGAAGAAAATTGTTGGTGTGGTTCTAACAAATTTTCAACATCACCATCTGAAGGTCTGTGAGAAATCATTAGCTTCTTCTTGAAAATAGTCCTGGACAAGTTGCAGATCCACAATTCATAAGAGCCATGATTATGTCCAGTGGCTATATAATTCGACCAATTGCAGGGGCAGGCTCAAGCATTCTTATTGTTGACCATCTGGACCTTGAGGTTATAGTTCTTTCAGTATTCCTGAAATTTTCTTACTTTTCAATAATTGACCGTGTATTTTCCTTGTAGACACCAATTATTCCTGACATACTGAAGCCACTCTGTGAATCATCCAGTCTAGTGGCTCAGAAGTTGACCTATGCTGTAAGTATAAATTATTATGTCTTCCTTGGAAGACAATTTCCATGAAGGTATTATGTATAGATCCATAATTTTGTGAGCTATCTCCAAACTATTAATACTATATATTGTGTGCAATCGGTTGAGTCCTCATTTGATAATTCAACATTTTGTTTTCCCTTGTTTCTGTAGCATTCTGTAATGTTCAATTGTTTTAATTGTTTGTTGGCCTCCACTTGTTCCAGCTTGCTACAATATGATATTTGCTACTGTTAGCATTTCATACAATTGTGATGGGGTTGCTGCACGAGCTTGGGGTTTGTTGTTTCTTGAGCCTAACATAGTAAGAAAATATTATTATGGTTGTGCCTGAATGGTGCTTTAAAATATATTCATGTTTGTAGTCACGGAAATTATACACATAGGAAATGGATTATTTTTTCATAATATTTTCAGTGTCTTCCACATTCCAAGTTGTAATTAATGTAGATATTGGAGATCCTCAAGGATAGACTATCATGGCTACTTGATTGTTGGAAGCTGGAGGGGTTCGGCAAGTTTCCTGCTAAAATTGGGGGAATTATTGAATTGATATACATACAAGTAAGCAAAATTTTCAATTTTTACCATGAAGTAATATTACACTATTTATTTGTATTCATCTACTTCATATTGCTGTAGTTTTTTTATTTATTCACATTTTATCTTACAATTCATTATAAGGTAATATAATATTTTGCTTTCAGTTCTATGCTTCTACGACAGTGGATCCTGCTAGTGACTTCTGGATGCTAAGATACACATCAACTTTGGATTATGGTACCATTGTGGTAAAGTCTCATTTGCCTTCTAGTTTATTTTTCCAAGAGGTATTCAAATGGAACCTATCATATATGGTCTGTTAGTTAGTTCTGGTGTCCAAATTATATTGTTGTGTTTTATTCAGCACACTTTGTGTTCTTTCGTGGTTGAGTCTGGGACACTAGTCACTCTACGGTTGTGGGGAACACTTCTGACTGGCCAGAGAAAACCCAGCTTTATTTGGACAAATCTATTCTAGAAATTACCTGTCAAATAACTTGCATGCTTTTGACCTTGACTTTGCTTGCTGATTGTGGTCTGGAATTAGAACATAGATTATTAATCATAATGGTTTGGTGGCGACCTTACATAACATTGTTGTTACATAAAATATATCCATAAGCCACTGTAGCACATCCTGAAAGACCAGTTTTAAGCTACTTTCTTTTATTGTAAGAACTTATTAATGTATTAGAAATATGTCCTCTACTATTTACCATCATTTTAACCAAACTACAATAGAAAAGAATGGTGCATATGATTGGCTAATATTTGAACAAACTGACTTATGCTAATGCTTATGTTTATTAATACATGTGACTAGTGAAGTCTTTATATCATTCAAAGTCATACTCTTCAGCTGGATGCTGCGGCCAAACTGATCCAATTTAGTAAAGTTGAAATATTTTGTGAATTCAGAAGAAAATTGTTGGTGTGGTTCTAACAAATTTTAAACATCACCATCTGAAGGTCTGTGAGAAATCATTAGCTTCTTCTTGAAAATAGTCCTGGACAAGTTGCAGATCCACAATTCATAAGAGCCATGATTATGTCCAGTGGCTATATAATTCGACCAATTGCAGGGGCAGGCTCAAGCATTCTTATTGTTGACCATCTGGACCTTGAGGTTATAGTTCTTTCAGTATTCCTGAAATTTTCTTACTTTTCAATAATTGACCGTGTATTTTCCTTGTAGACACCAATTATTCCTGACATACTGAAGCCACTCTGTGAATCATCCAGTCTAGTGCCTCAGAAGTTGACCTATGCTGTAAGTATAAATTATTATGTCTTCCTTGGAAGACAATTTCCATGAAGGTATTATGTATAGATCCATAATTTTGTGAGCTATCTCCAAACTATTAATACTATATATTGTGTGCAATCGGTTGGGTACTCATTTGATAATTCAACATTTTGTTTTCCCTTGTTTCTGTAGCATTCTGTAATGTTCAATTGTTTTAACTGTTTGTTGGCCTCCACTTGTTCCAGCTTGCTACAAATGATATTGCTAATGTTAGCATTTCATACAATTGTGATGTGGTTGCTGCACGAGCTTGGGTTTGTTGTTTCTTGAGCCTAACGTAGTAAGAAAATATTATTATGGTTGTGCCTGAATGGTGCTTGAAAATATATTCATGTTTGTAGTCACGGAAATTATACACATAGGAAATAGATTATTTTTTCATAATATTTTCAGTTTCTTTCACATTCCAAGTTGTAATTAATGTAGATATTGGAGATCCTCAAGGATAGACTATCATGGCTTCGAAATTCTTGGAAGCTGGAGGTGTTCGGCATGTTTCCTGCTAAAATTGGGGCAATTATTGAATTGATATACATGCAAGTAAGCAAAACTGCAATCTTCAATCTTTACCATGAAGTAATATTACAATATTTATTTGTATTCATCTACTTGACATATTGCTGTAGTTTTTTTTTATTCACATTTTATCTTACAATTGATTATAAGGTAATATAATGTTTTGCTTTCAGTTCTATGCTTCAACGATAGTTGATCCTGCTCGCGACTTCTGGCTGCTAAGATACACATCAACTTTGGATGATGGTACCATTCCTTTGCCTTCTAGTTTATTTTTCCAAGAGGTATTCAAATGGAACCTATCATATATGGTCTGTTAATTAGTTCTGGTGTCCAAATTAAATTGTTGTGTTTTATTCAGAAAACTTTGTGTTCTTTCTTGGTTGAGTCTGGGACACTAGTCACTCTACGGTTGTGGGGAACACTTCTGACTGGCCAGAGAAAATCCAGCTTTATTTGGACAAATCTATTCTAGAAATTACCTATCAAATAACTTGCATGCTTTTGACCTTGACTTTGTTTGCTGATTGTGGTCTGGAATTAGAACATAGATTATTAAGCAGAATGGTTTGGTGGCCACCTTACATAACATTGTTGTTACGTAAAATATATCCATAAGCCACTGTAGCACATCCTGAAATACCAGTTTTAAGCTACTTTCTTTTATTGTAAGAACTTATTAATGTATTAGAAATATGCCCTCTTCTATTTACCATCATTTTAACCAAAACTACAATAGAAAAGAATAGTGCATATGATTGGCTAATATTTGAACAAACTGAATTATGCTAATGCTTATGTTTATTAATACATGTGACTAGTGAAGTCTTTATATCATTCAAAGTCATACTTAACAGTTGGATGCTGCAGCCAAACTGATCCAATTTTGTAAAGGTTAAATATTTTGTGAATTCGGAAGAAAATTGTTGGTGTGGTTCTAACAAATTTTCAACATCACCATCTGAAGGTCTGTGAGAAATCATTAGCTTCTTCTTGAAAATAGTCCTGGTCAAGTTGCGGATCCACAATTCATAAGAGCCATGATTATGTCCAGTGGCTATACAATTCGACCAATTGCAGGGGCAGGCTCAAGCATTCTTATTGTTGACCATCTGGACCTTGAGGTTATAGTTCTTTCAGTATTCCTGAAATTTTCTTACTTTTCAATAATTGACCGTGTATTTTCCTTGTAGACACCAATTATTCCTGACATACTGAAGCCTTTCTGTGGCTCAGAAGTTGACCTATGCTGTAAGTATAAATTATTATGTCTTCCTTGGAAGACAATTTACATGAAGGTATTATGTATAGATCCATAATTTTGTGAGCTATCTCCAAACTATTAATACTATATATTGTGTGCAATCGGTTGGGTACTCATTTGATAATTCAACATTTTGTTTTCCCTTGTTTCTGTAGCATTCTGTAATGTTCAATTGTTTTAACTGTTTGTTGGCCTCCACTTGTTCCAGCTTGCTACAAATGATATTGCTACTGTTAGCATTTCATTCAATTGTGATGTGGTTGCTGCACGAGCTTGGGTTTGTTGTTTCTTGAGCCTAACGTAGTAAGAAAATATTATTATGGTTGTGCCTGAATGGTGCTTGAAAATATATTCATGTTTGTAGTCACGGAAATTATACACATAGGAAATAGATTATTTTTTCATAATATTTTCAGTTTCTTTCACATTCCAAGTTGTAATTAATGTAGATATTGGAGATCCTCAAGGATAGACTATCATTGGCTTCGAGATTGTTGGAAGCTGGAGGTGTTCGGCATGTTTCCTGCTAAAATTGGGGGAATTATTGAATTGATATACATGCAAGTAAGCAAAACTGCAATCTTCAATCTTTACCATGAAGTAATATTACAATATTTATTTGTATTCATCTACTTGACATATTGCTGTAGTTTTTTTTATTCACATTTTATCTTACAATTGATTATAAGGTAATATAATGTTTTGCTTTCAGTTCTATGCTTCAACGATCATTGATCCTGCTCGCGACTTCTGGCTGCTAAGATACACATCAACTTTGGATGATGGTACCATTGTGGTAAAGTCTCCTTTGCCTTCTAGTTTATTTTTCCAAGAGGTATTAAAATGGAACCTATCATATATGGTCTGTTAATTAGTTCTGGTGTCCAAATTATATTGTTGTGTTTTATTCAGCACACTTTGTGTTCTTTCTTGGTTGAGTCTGGGACACTAGTCACTCTACGGTTGTGGGGAACACTTCTGACTGGCCAGAGAAAATCCAGCTTTATTTGGACAAATCTATTCTAGAAATTACCTATCAAATAACTTGCATGCTTTTGACCTTGACTTTGCTTGCTGATTGTGGTCTGGAATCAGAACATAGATTATTAATCATAATGGTTTGGTGGCGACCTTACATAACATTGTTGTTACATAAAATATATCCATAAGCCACTGTAGCACATCCTGAAAGACCAGTTTTAAGCTACTTTCTATTATTGTAAGAACTTATTAATGTATTAGAAATATGTCCTCTTCTATTTACCATCATTTTAACCAGAACTACAATAGAAAAGAATGGTGCATATGATTGGCTAATATTTAAACAAACTGACTTATGCTAATGCTTATGTTTATTAATACATGTGACTAGTGAAGTCTTTATATCATTCAAAGTCATAATCAACAGCTGGATGCTGCGGCCAAACTGATCCAATTTAGTAAAGTTGAAATATTTTGTGAATTCAGATGAAAATTGTTGGTGTGGTTCTAACAAATTTTCAACATCACCATCTGAAGGTCTGTGAGAAATCATTAGCTTCTTCTTGAAAATAGTCCTGGACAAGTTGCGGATCCACAATTCATAAGAGCCATGATTATGTCCAGTGGCTATATAATTCGACCAATTGCAGGGGCAGGCTCAAGCATTCTTATTGTTGACCATCTGGACCTTGAGGTTATAGTTCTTTCAGTATTCCTGAAATTTTCTTACTTTTCAATAATTGACCGTGTATTTTCCTTGTAGACACCAATTATTCCTGACATACTGAAGCCTCTCTGTGAATCATCCAGTCTAGTGGCTCAGAAGTTGACCTATGCTGTAAGTATAAATTATTATGTCTTCCTTGGAAGACAATTTCCATGAAGGTATTATGTATAGATCCATAATTTTGTGAGCTATCTCCAAACTATTAATACTATATATTGTGTGCAATCGGTTGCGTACTCATTTGATAATTCAACATTTTGTTTTCCCTTGTTTCTGTAGCATTCTGTAATGTTCAATTGTTTTAACTGTTTGTTGGCCTCCACTTGTTCCAGCTTGCTACATATGATATTGCTACTGTTAGCATTTCATTCAATTGTGATGTGGTTGCTGCACGAGCTTGGGGTTTGTTGTTTCTTGAGCCTAACATAGTAAGAAAATATTATTATGGTTGTGCCTGAATGGCGCTTTAAAATATATTCATGTTTGTAGTCACGGAAATTATACACATAGGAAATGGATTATTTTTTCATAATATTTTCAGTTTCTTTCACATTCCAAGTTGTAATTAATGTAGATATTGGAGATCCTCAAGAATAGACTATCATGGCTTCGAGATTGTTGGAAGCTGGAGGTGTTCGACAAGTTTCCTGCTAAAATTGGGGGAATTATTGAATTGATATACATGCAAGTAAGCAAAACTGCAATCTTCAATCTTTACCATGAAGTAATATTACAATATTTATTTGTATTCATCTACTTGACATATTGCTGTAGTTTTTTTTATTCACATTTTATCTTACAATTGATTATAAGGTAATATAATGTTTTGCTTTCAGTTCTATACTTCAACGACAGTGGATCCTTCTCGCGACTTCTGGCTGCTAAGATACACATCAACTTTGGATGGTGGTACCATTGTGGTAAAGTCTCCTTTGCCTTCTAGTTTATTTTTCCAAGAGGTATTAAAATGGAACCTATCATATATGGTCTGTTAATTAGTTCTGGTGTCCAAATTATATTGTTGTGTTTTATTCAGCACACTTTGTGTTCTTTCTTGGTTGAGTCTGGGACACTAGTCACTCTAGTGTTGTGGGGAACACTTCTGATTGGCCAGAGAAAAACCAGCTATATTTGGACAAATCTATTCTAGAAATTACCTATCAAATAACTTGCATGCTTTTGACCTTGACTTTGCTTGCTGATTGTGCTCTGGAATTAGAACATAGATTATTAATCATAATGGTTTGGTGTCGACCTTACATAACATTGTTGTTACATAAAATATATCCATAAGCCACTGTAGCACATCCTGAAAGACCAGTTTTAAGCTACTTTCTTTTATTGTAAGAACTTATTAATGTATTAGAAATATGTCCTCTACTATTTACCATCATTTTAACCAAACTACAATAGAAAAGAATGGTGCATATGATTGGCTAATATTTGAACAAACTGACTTATGCTAATGCTTATGTTTATTAATACATGTGACTAGTGAAGTCTTTATATCATTCAAAGTCATACTCTTCAGCTGGATGCTGCGGCCAAACTGATCCAATTTAGTAAAGTTGAAATATTTTGTGAATTCAGAAGAAAATTGTTGGTGTGGTTCTAACAAATTTTCAACATCACCATCTGAAGGTCTGTGAGAAATCATTAGCTTCTTCTTGAAAATAGTCCTGGACAAGTTGCTGATCCACAATTCACAAGAGCCATGATTATGTCCAGTGGCTATATAATTCGACCAATTGCAGGGGCAGGCTCAAGCATTCTTATTGTTGACCATCTGGACCTTGAGGTTATAGTTCTGTCAGTATTCCTGAAATTTTCTTACTTTTCAATAATTGACCGTGTATTTTCCTTGTAGACACCAATTATTCCTGACATACTGAGTCCTCTCTGTGAATCATCCAGTCTAGTGGCTCAGAAGTTGACCTATGCTGTAAGTATAAATTATTATGTCTTCCTTGGAAGACAATTTACATGAAGGTATTATGTATAGATCCATAATTTTGTGAGCTATCTCCAAACTATTAATACTATATATTGTGTGCAATCGGTTGAGTCCTCATTTGATAATTCAACATTTTGTTTTCCCTTGTTTCTGTAGCATTCTGTAATGTTCAATTGTTTTAATTGTTTATTGGCCTCCACTTGTTCCAGCTTGCTACAATATGATATTTGCTACTGTTAGCATTTCATACAATTGTGATGGGGTTGCTGCACGAGCTTGGGGTTTGTTGTTTCTTGAGCCTAACATAGTAAGAAAATATTATTATGGTTGTGCCTGAATGGTGCTTTAAAATATATTCATGTTTGTAGTCACGGAAATTATACACATAGGAAATGGATTATTTTTTCATAATATTTTCAGTGTCTTCCACATTCCAAGTTGTAATTAATGTAGATATTGGAGATCCTCAAGGATAGACTATCATGGCTACTTGATTGTTGGAAGCTGGAGGGGTTCGGCAAGTTTCCTGCTAAAATTGGGGGAATTATTGAATTGATATACATACAAGTAAGCAAAATTTTCAATTTTTACCATGAAGTAATATTACACTATTTATTTGTATTCATCTACTTCATATTGCTGTAGTTTTTTTATTTATTCACATTTTATCTTACAATTCATTATAAGGTAATATAATATTTTGCTTTCAGTTCTATGCTTCTACGACAGTGGATCCTGCTAGTGACTTCTGGATGCTAAGATACACATCAACTTTGGATTATGGTACCATTGTGGTAAAGTCTCATTTGCCTTCTAGTTTATTTTTCCAAGAGGTATTCAAATGGAACCTATCATATATGGTCTGTTAGTTAGTTCTGGTGTCCAAATTATATTGTTGTGTTTTATTCAGCACACTTTGTGTTCTTTCGTGGTTGAGTCTGGGACACTAGTCACTCTACGGTTGTGGGGAACACTTCTGACTGGCCAGAGAAAACCCAGCTTTATTTGGACAAATCTATTCTAGAAATTACCTGTCAAATAACTTGCATGCTTTTGACCTTGACTTTGCTTGCTGATTGTGGTCTGAAATTAGAACATAGATTATTAAGCAGAATGGTTTGGTGGCGACCTTACATAACATTGTTGTTACATAAAATATATCCATAAGCCACTGTTGCACATCCTGAAATACCAGTTTTAAGCTACTTTCTTTTATTGTAAGAACTTATTAATGTATTAGAAATATGTCCTCTTCTCTTTACCATCATTTTAACCAGAACTACATTAGAAAAGAATGGTGCATATGATTGGCTAATATTTGAACAAACTGAATTATGCTAATGCTTATGTTTATTAATACATGTGACTAGTGAAGTCTTTATATCATTCAAAGTCATACTCAACAGTTGGATGCTGCGGCCAAACTGATCGAATTTAGTTAAGTTGATTTATTTTGTGAATTCGGAAGAAAATTGTTGGTTTGGTTCTAACAAATTTTCAACATCACCATCTGAAGGTCTGTGATAAATCATTAGCTTCTTCTTGAAAATAGTCCTGGTCAAGTTGCTGATCCACAATTCACAAGAGCCATGATTATGACCAGTGGCTATATAATTCGGCCAATTGCAGGGGCAGGCTCAAGCATTCATATTGTTGACCATCTGGACCTTGAGGTTATAGTTCTTTTAGTATTCCTGAATTTTTCTTACTTTTCAATAATTGACCGTGTATTTTCTTTGTAGACACCAATTATTCCTGACATACTGAAGCCTGTCTGTGAATCATCCAATCTAGTGGCTCAGAAGTTGACCTATGCTGTAAGTATAAATTATTATGTCTTCCTTGGAAGACAATTTACATGAAGGTATTATGTATAGATCCATAATTTTGTGAGCTATCTCCAAACTATTAATACTATATATTGTGTGCAATGCTGACTGTATTTCAAGCTACAGACTACTGTAGGAATTGTGTAATAGAGCTCCCGAATTGTTTTCCTATAACCGAGGAGAAAGCTAAATACCTTGTCAATCATTTGCATGGTATAGCACATGTATATAAGTACATATAGTATTGATTTTGTTTAAAGAGGAAGACAATGAGACTGCTTGTAAAAGGTGGAATTGGGTTTATGAGAGTTAGTTCGTTGGTTGTCCAATCTTGTAAAGTACTTAGGTTTGTGTTCCTTGTGTCACTCTTCTTCTATCACAAGTCAACTCAAACTGATTGTTCCAAAGCTTAGGAGAGAGTAGGGAGAGAAGAGAAAGAGAGGAGGGGCAAGTGTATTGATAAAAAAGAGGAGGGGAAGAGAATTTAAGTTATTAGAATTTAATAGCTTAAGTGGTAGGTTGTTTCTATCTCTTTGTCATATCTCTTTGGTTATTTTTCACTTTTAAAAGTTCAAGGGCGCATTTAAATCGCGAGCTAAACTTTTAATAGCTTATTAAAGGTGGGATAATTGGGAAATTTGATGAAATGACCCTCAAAAGAGGTTTAATTTTAAAAATAACCTACTCCTAATATTCTTTGCAAAAATAACCTTTTTCCCTTGGTAAAAGACCAAATTACCCTTAATAAAGTTTCCCCTTTTCCCTCTCTCCTTCCCTCGACCGTTGGGTTCCCTTTCCTTCATCTTCTTTCTCTCTTCTTCTCCCCCGTTCGTGATCCCGACCAGCGCCCCCAATCAACGCAACAACCCCTAGTGTGGACCTATACATGGGTTCGCATTAGCCTTCCAAGTGTGGACCTATGAGGTTATTGAGACATTTGTCCCTAAATTTGCTGATAGGACCGAGCGGGAAGAGCCTATATGCCCAAGGATATTGCTCTATAAAGCCTCCAGAAGCATCTCCGTCCAGGAGGTAGTCACTGCCCTCTTGAAGTGCAATGTTTTCACCAAGATTGATGAGTCTGTAAAGTTAAGTTTTAAATTAAAAAAAGAAAAGAAAAAGAAGTGGCTGATAGTGGGCCACGTAGGTGGCAGAATTTTAAAAGGCGTATATTAATTCAGTAGTCAATCTTTCTCTCTCTACACTTCCAGCAGCTTCTCCATCTTCAACTTTAGCAGCGGCATTCCAACTCAGCAAGCTTCCTACCTTACCCTTCTTCAGCCGATCCACTTCAGCAGCTCAACTCATCCGATCAACATCCTCATCTTCAACAGATTTTCATTAGTTCAGCATATATCATCTTCATCATCAACATTTCATTGGATTTAAAGGTAAGTAAGGATATTTGATAATGTTATGGATAATTTCGGGTTATAAATGAAATGGAGTTTGCTGGTAGGAATAATGAAGTTGATTTGTTTGAGATGATTGAATGATTTAAGGTTGTTTATTGTTTAGGAAAGAAGAAGAGAAAACAGAGAATGAAGGAATATGGATTATCTGGTTTTGGATGAACTTGAAGATGAGAAAAGGTATTTAGGGTTTATGTATAAATTTGAATGGTTATTGGAAGAGAATGAAAATGATTGTTGGATTTAAGGAAGTAAATTATATGGATTATTAGTAGGTGGAAATATAAAGACTGATTTGAGTTTAATTTGATAATTGAAGGAAGAAAGTGTCAAAGACCCATTTGAAAATAGCAAAGGATAGTTGGTAGAGCTTAAGAGTGGAAATAACTTGATATTGGGGGTTAGGTAAGAAATCATACATTCTTACAGTTTATTTTACTAAAATGTGATTATGTTGATAAAATGGTTTTATTAAAATGTATTTCTAAACTTATGGATCAAGTTGACATGGAAATGTTTTGATAAAATGTTTAATAAAAGGATTTGATAAAACGTTTGACAAAAATGACTTGATAATGTGATTTATAAAATGATTTGCGAAACTAGTTGATAAAGTATTTTTGATAAGCCTATGCTAAATACTTTGTGAAAGACTGATACATATGTATAGATTTGATTATGTGAATAATACAAGAATGATTTTATTACTCTGGATAGGATTTTGTACTTATTTATTTGATAATGGTTATTAATGCCTCGAGTGTTTATACCGGTAATGAGTCAACGCGTGACAGTCACGTCCGGTTGATGGTTAATGAGTCAATGCAGGACCCCCAGATCCTGATTGATGGCTAATGAGTCAATGTAGGACCCCCAAATCCTCGTTGATGGTTAATGAGTCAACGCAGGACATTAAAGTCTTGGTTGATGGTAATGAGTTATCATAATAATGTAGTCATTATCACTATCCCAGAGTTATATAGAAAAAGGTATATTGGTTATAAACAGTACGTATTATATTTTTTTTAGAAAGGTTTGATCTTTCTATACTTATATTAAATGTCTCTTGATCCAACTGTAATGAGATTATGATTTTCTTACTGGGCAAGTTTAGCTCACCCATTTTAATGGGTCCCCTTTTTAGAGAAGGATCCAAATTAAGACTTGGATATCGATATACTTTTGGTAAGAAAAGTTAGTCCTCTCTTTAGCGTAGTGTACTAAGGGAGAATTAGAACGATGTATTTTGTAATACTTAAGATGGTAGCAATGTCACCTTGTATTTTTGGACTTTTGATGAGGTGGCAAGAACATATTGTAGCTGAAAGGATTTTTGGTTAATGAAAGAAGGGCGAGATTTTGGATTAAGAAGTTAGTAAAGAATTATGTTAGCCTTTAATGTTATTTTTTTAAGTGTATTTCAGATAGATGACATGCGGCGGCTGGTCACGACTCGGTTCGGGGCGTGACAACTTTAGTGGTATCAGAGCATAAGGTTTAACAATGATATTAATGATGTAGGAATGGATGATGAAGTGCTTGCCGGTTTTGCACGACATACAAGGAAAAGACGTGATACCCATGAACCAAATGGACCTGTAAATCAAGAGGAGGGGGAGACCTCTAGAGCGGTAACAATTGAGGATATCGTTAGAGTTATGTCAGGAATAGCACAACAGCATACACCGACAAATAAGTTTGCTGAATTCAAGAAATTGGCTCCACCATACTTTGATGGTAGCAGCGATCCGCTAAAAGCTGACAAGTGGATAAAAGAGTTAGAGAAGTTCTTCGATGTACTCAAATGTGACGATGCAGAAAAGATACGATTTACAATATTTCAGTTACAAGGAAATGCAAGCGACTGGTGGGAGTTGGAGAAGCAAACTTACGAGCGCGATACAAGTACACTCTCATGGGATACATTTAAGAAAGCTTTTTACAACACCTACTTTTCCAAGAGTTTGAGGTAAGAGAAAGAGATGGAATTCATAAATCTGAAGCAGGGGAATATGACTGTTACTGAATATCAAGCTCGGTTTGTGGAATTAGCAAAGTTTGCTCAATCATGGATGGGAAGTGAGACTACGAAGGCGAGAAAGTTTGAAATGGGGTTGAGTCCCCACATAAGCAATTTGTGGTTCCTTTTGAGCTTAACACTTTAATTGAGGTGGTTGATAAGGCACGATTGATTGAAAGGGAGTTGGGTATTACGAGAAGGATGGATGAGGCGAACTCGAAGAAAAAGAAGTCATCAAAGTGCCATTGAAGGAAGTCGAAACTCATTCCAGAATATAAGGCCCTTTTCTGCGAGTAGTCCAGCTCAAGCCTCTAGAAATGTGCCTTCACATAATTCATCGTCGTCTGTGAAATGTTCGCATTGTTCTGGAAACCATCGCATGGAAGATTGTCGCTGGCTATCGGGAACATGTGTTTTATGTGGGCAGCATGGTCACTTGAGAACAAATTGTCCACGCTTTAGAAAGCCATTCACTCAGCCTAATGCGCGCGAGACAGAAATTCTATGAATCGAAAACCCTTTCCCAATAAGAATCAGAAAGTGGGACAGACTTCAGGAGGCCAAACTAGAGTGTTTTCTACAATGAATGTCGAGCAAGCGCGTGCGTCTAACGCGGTGGTCTCAGGTACTCTTTATGTTTCTTCCGCTTATGTTTTAGTGTTATTTGATTCTGGTGCTACTGATTCTTTTATTTCTCAAACTTTTATCAAAAAGCTTGATTGGAACCTGAACCTCGAGACGTGAGTATAAGTGTAGAAACTCCATTGGGTGATAAAATAATTGCAAACCTAATTTGTAAGTCTCGAGAAGTACATATAAGAGATAAAGTGTTACTAGTAGATCTTACAGTACTAGATATGCATGGTTTCGATATCATTTTGGGATGGATTGGTTAGCTCACAACTTTGCTACAGTTGATTGTCATGAAAAGAGGATAATATTTCAAATTCCCGAGCAACCTATATTCTCTTTTATGGGAAGTAAAATTGTTATTCCTCCAAAGATGATATGCTCTTTAGAAGCGAAACGCATGATTAGAAAGGGTTGTGAATGTTATCTGGTGGTGTTATGGGGTACCGAAAAGAATGAAAAATCCTTAGAAACTGTTCCGATCATAAATGAATATCCAGATGTGTTTCCAGATGAATTGCAAGGTTTACCTCCTGATAGAGGTAGAATTTGCTATTGATGTAGTGCCTGGAACAGCTCCAATAACGAAGAATCCGTATCGTATGGCTCCGGCAGAATTGAAAGAATTACGAGATCAATTGGAAGAACTATTGCAAAAGGGTTACATCAGGCCAAGTGTTTCCCCATGGGGAGCTCCTGTTCTTTTCGTGAAAAAAAAGGATGGAACAATGAGGCTTTGCATTGATTACCGAGGGCTTAATAAGGTAACTATTAAGAACAAATATCCGTTACCAAGAATTGACGACTTGTTTGATCAGTTGAAAGGAGCACAAGTTTTTAGCAAGGTTGATCTCCGATCAGGTTATCATCAGTTAAAGATTAAACCGGCTGATATTGCCAAGACAGCATTTCGAACAAGATATGGACATTATGAGTACGTGGTAATGCCTTTTGGTTTGACGAATGCTCCAGCTGCTTTTATGAATCTTATGAATAGAGTATTCAAACCATTTCTAGATGAATTCGTGATAATCTTTATTGATGACATATTGGTGTATTCAAAATCTGAAGAACACGAGAAACATCTCAGAATAGTACTCCAAACTTTGAGAGAAAATTAGTTGTATGCTAAATTTTCAAAGTGTGAGTTTTGGTTGAATAGTATCGCATTTCTAGGACACATTATATCTAAGGATGGAATATGTGTTGATCCTAAAAAGGTGGAAGCGGTATCTGAATGGCGTAGACCATCTACTGTTTCAGAGATACGTAGTTTCTTGGGTTTGACAGGTTACTACAGGAGATTTGTTAAAGGGTTTTCTCAAATAGCATCGCCATTTACTCGCTTGACACACAAAAAGGCGTAAAATTTGAATGGTCAACAGAATGTGAAAAGAGTTTTCAAGAACTCAAAAGACGATTGACTACGGCTCCTGTTCTAGCCATACCTTCTGAAAGTGAAGATTTTTCTGTGTATTGTGATGCTTCAAATTAAGGTTTGGGATGTGTGTTAATGCAAAATAAGCATGTCATTGCTTATGCATCTCGGCAGTTAAAACCACATGAACGTAAGTATCCTACCCATGATCTGGAATTAGCAGCGATAGTATTTGCATTAGTATTTGCATTGAAGATTTGGCGACATTTCTTGTATGGTCCAAAAGTCGAGATTTATACCGATCACAAGAGTTTGAAGTATATATTCACCCAAAGTGAATTGAATATGCGGCAGAGGAGGTGGCTGGATCTAATTCAAGATTATAATTTGACGATAAGTTACCATCCCGGAAAAGCTAATGCCGTAGCTGATGCTTTGAGTAGGCAGCCATCAAGAGAAGAGCCAAGTTTGATTTCAAATATTGTGATTCGTCCTATGTTAATTGAGAAGGTTAAAAGCTCTCAACAAGATGATTCTCAAATTATTAAAATCAAAGGAGATATGGAATCTGAGGCTGCGAATGGATTTCAGCTTGATAAAGATGGAGTTTTGCGTTTTCACAACCGGTTATGTGTTCCTCAAAATGATGTTTTAAAGAAAGAGATATTAGAGGAAGCGCATTACTCTAGATATACTGTTCATCCCGGTAGTACCAAGATGTATCGAGACTTAAAGGAGCATTATTGGTGGAACAACATGAAGAGAGAAATTGCTCAATATGTCTCGGAATGTTTGACATGTCAACAAGTGAAAGCAGAACATCAACGACCCGCAGGCTTACTACACCCTTTACCCATTCCGCAGTGGAAATGGGAAGATATCTCTATGGACTTTGTATCCGGAATGCCGAGGACAAAGAGGAATAATTCAGTTATATGGGTAATTGTTGATAGGTTGACAAAATCTGCTTACTTTCTAGCAATTCCAACCGGATTCTCGATGGCCAATTTAGCACGACTGTATGTCAAAGAAATATTGAGGTTGTAGGGAATTTCCCTCCTAATCAATCAAAGAACTTAAGAAATATAACAACAAGAAACCAATAAAACAACGCAAGATTTGATATCGGAGTTCGACCCAAAAAAGATGGTCTACGTCTCCGTCGAGCTCTGTTACGAACTCGATTCCACTATCACAATTAAACGTTTCAGTTACACCTCGTTTTTTATATATATCACTCACACCTCTAAAATCTCTTACACTCTTGTGTGAATTACTCATATATATATATAAACAACTTGTCCTAACTAACTTAACAAACTTAAGCCTTTGACACTTTAGTTAGTTGGGCCTATTAAATTTGGGCCTGACCCATCAACTCAATTTCAACAATCTCCACCTTGAGTTGAAGGGTCCTTCTCTTGTTCTAGTGAAATTGAATATGTTCATCACTTCATTGCTCGAAGTCTTCATTGCACTAAATCTCTTGAACTCTAAGCAAATCCAAACAATGCCTGAATTTACTTAGAGGTAGTACCTTGGTTCCAACATCAGCCGGGTTATCTTCTGTTCCAACCTTGTTGATTGAAACCACCCCTTGTGCTATCTTCTCTCGAATGAAATGGTGCTTGATATCCACGTGTTTTGTTCTGTCATGAAACACGGGATTCTTGCACAAGTGTAGTGCACTTTGGCTATCTGTGAACACCGTCGCAGGTCCTTCGAACACCTTCTGTTCTTGCAGCAGACCTTGAATCCACATTGCTTCCTTTACAGCTTCAGTTGCTGTGATATATTCGGCTTCTGTTGTTGATAAGGCCACTACTGATTGCAACTGGCTCTTCCAACTGATACAGTTACCGTTCACCAAAAAATAGAAAGCCGAAGTTGATTTCCTTGAGTCTTTATCTCCTGCATAGTCTGAGTCCACGTAACCAATTACACTAACCTCTTCTCCACTTCTTTTCTTGTAACATATCCCCACATTAGTAGTCGAGGCTATGTATCTTAGTAACCACTTCATTGCGAGCCAATGTTCACGGCCTGGACTCGCCATAAACCTGCTCAAGACACTAATCGCATGTGCCAAGTCTGGCCTGGTACAGACCATTGAGTACATCACAGACCCAACTGCACTTGAATACGGAATCTTTTCCATGTAAGTCTGATCTGACCTGGTTTTTGCCGAGTTCACAGACGACATCAGATACTGATTCGTGATCGGCAACTTTGCTGGCTTGGCTCCTCGAATTTCGAACTTGTCAATCACCTTCTCAAGATACCCTTGCTGGCTGAGAGTCATTACACCAATCTTCCTGTCTCTCTTAATCCTTATCCCAAGAATCTTAGCAGCTTTGCCTAAGTCCTTCATATCGAACTCGGAACTTAGAACAATTTTCAACTTCTTCACACTTGAAGCTTCTTTGCTGATTAGTAGCATATCATCTACATATAGCAGAAGATAATCAGCTTCAATTATATTCTTCCTTCTAAAGTATAAACAAGTATCATAGCTACTCCTCATAAAGCCTTGTTGAGTAATAAACGCATCAAACCGTAAATACCACTGCCTTGGTGATTGTTTGAGTCCATACAACGACTTCCTAAGCAAACACACCATGTTCTTCTCTTGCTGAACTTTGAACCCTTCTGGCTGCTCCATGTAGATGGTTTCCTCTAAATTTTCATGAAGAAACGCAGTCTTAACATCCATCTGTTCTAACTCAAGATCGAACTGAGTTACCAGCGAGAGCATTATCCGAATAGTTTTGTACTTAACAACTGGTGAAAAGATCTCATTATAGTCCACTCCTTCCTTTTGAGAGAACCCTTTAGCAACTAATCTTGCTTTGTACTTGACCCTCTCCTGAATCGAAATACCTTCCTTGATCTTATAGATCCACCTGCACTTGATTACAGATTGTTTGACAGGCCTTGGAACAATCTCCCAAGTTGAATTCTTATAAAGTGAATTCATTTCTTCCTTCATAGCTTCCATGCACTTGGATCTATCACTAGAACTTAAAGCCTCTTTGAAATCTTCCGGCTCAGTTTTGTCTAACTCAACTGCTGTCATAAACGCATATGCCAACATATCGGTATAAGCTGAGAACCCATACCTCTGGATGGGTTTTGGTTGCCCTTTCCCTGTCCCTTGCGAGTTGATAACTAGCTTCCGACTGAGCTGTAATTTCCTCGTCTTGTGCCACAACAGGTTCAACATCTGTACCAGTAAATTCCTCCTGATTATCAGCAACCATTTCAGTGTTTTGGTCTGAAATCAATGGCTCCACCTGACCATGATCCCCTGCATTACTCTCCACTTGACCAGTCCCCTGCTCGCTTTTACCCAAGTCACCTTGATTAGATTGATTCTGAGAGAGACACACAAACTCATCTTCATTGAATACTACGTCCCTGCTGTTTATGGTTTAAAACCATCAGACTGTTTTAACCACAGCCTATAACCTTTCATTCCTTGAGGATACCCAAGAAACACACATTTCACACTTCTTGGCTCTAACTTGCCTTCTTTTTGATTAGCGAAGGCTGTACATCCAAATGGTCTAAGATGAGACAAATCTGGAGGCTTACCTGTCCACATTTCTTCAGGAGTTTTGAACTCAATTGCTGTCGACGGACATCGATTCACCAAATATGCTGCTGTCATTACAGCTTCTCCCCAGAAGGACTTGGACAAACCTGCCCCGAAAAGCATGCATCGAGACTTATCTAACAAAGTCCGATTCATTCGCTCAGCAACTCCGTTTTGCTGGGGTGTGGATCGAACTGTTCTATGTCTTTGAACCCCTAGCTCACGACAATGACTATCAAACACTTCGTTGCAAAACTCTAACCCATTATCTGTTCTAAGGATCTTTAATTTTTTACCTGTCAGATTCTCAACCAAAGTCTGCCATGTTTTGAACTTCTCAAAAGCATCACTTTTGTGTTTCAGAAGATAAACCCATACTTTACGAGAATAATCATCTACGATTGACAAGAAGTACGAGTTACCTCCATGCGTCGATGTTTTCTCAGGACCCCATAAGTCTGAATAGACATACTCCAACACGCCCTTAGACTTGTGAACCCCGGTCTTAAATTTCTGCCGATGCTGTTTACCTAACACGCAATGCTCGCAAAAGCTTAGACCCTTGACTCTATCTGAGCCTAATATATTCTTGTCGCTGAGAATCTGCAAACCCTTCTCACTGATGTGACCGAGCCTCCGATGCCATATCGTGGCCTTCTTGTCTTCATCTGAAACTACAAGTGCAGACTGTCTCGACACAGTTTCACCAATCAGCTGATACAAACCTTCTTGCTTGATACCTTGCATCATTAACCTGTTTTCCTTCATTATCTTCATCTTCCCCGACACTATCTGATTTGTGTATCCTAAGTCATCAAGAATCCCGAGAGAGACGAGGTTTCGTGACAGCTGAGGCACAAACCTGACTTGTTTCAGAACCCTTACAACACCATCGAACATTTTTATGCTGACATCTCCAATACCTTCTACTTGACATGCATTGCTATTTCCCATCAGCACCTTGCAACCACTCAGTTTCTGGAAATTAGAGATCCAATCTTTTCTGTACGTCATGTTGAAAGTACAACCGAAATCAAGAACCCAATCCCTTCTACCATCTTCCATTGACGCCATCAAGACCTCTCCACTGTCATAGCCATCACCATAATTCGCAGATTCTTTAGTCTCCACTTGTTTTTTTTTGTTATCTTTCAGCCAACTATAGCAGTGGTTTCGAAGATGACCAACCTTTCCACAATGATAGCATTTTCTTGTTTCCGCAGATTCCAATTGTGATGTTTTGCTTTTCTTATCTTTCGATTTGTTATTGGTACAAGGTTGCCCTTTGTAGAAGTTTTTCCCTTTGGCCATGTAATTCTCGCCATTTGAACTCGCTTTCTTTTCTGTCCTTAATTCCAACTCTCTCGACTTCAATGCCGAAATCACCTCTTCAAGAGTGATACTTGTTCGTCCATATTTGATCGCATTACGGACTTCTTTGTAGGATTCGGGAAGAGAGTTGAGGATGATTATTGCCTGGTTTTCATTGCTCATTGCTTTGTTCTCGCCTGAGTTTGCCAACTCGATATTGAGTTTCAAAAACTCATCAAGATTTTGAGTAAGAGTCTTTTCTTGCATCATCTTGTAACTGAACAGCCTTTCCTTCAAGTAAATCTTGTTAATCAAAGATTTGGATTGGAACAGCTCGTCTAGACGCCTCCACATCGATGCCGGAGTCTTCTCATTGTCTATCAACCGAATTACAGAATCTGAGAGATGGAAAATGATTGTACCAATCGCTGTCTCTGTCATCTCGATCTTTTGATCTTTATTCATCTCCATTGGCCACGAGACTGGTTCTTCTAGAGTTCGCAGAAGATGCTGCTGTGCCAAGAGAGCCCTGATTTTCCGCTGCCAAATGCGAAAATCTCCATTGCCATCGAACTTGTCAATGTCAGTCTTCATGCTTGAGATGGACTGCCACTGGAATTCCCAAGGTGCCGTTTTCTGTGTTGATCTCTTTCTTGTATAATATTGAACCTTGTCCACTTTGTCTCTTTCTGCGCCTGAGCCGGAATCTTCCTTATCCGTATCACTAGCCAGCATTAAAGACCTTTCCAAGATTCTTCAAGATTCTTCAAGATTGATTCTAATCTTGTCCAAACCGAGCTCTGATACCACTGTAGGGAATTTCCTTCCTAATCAATCAAAGAACTTAAGAAATATAACAGCAAGAAACCAATAAAACAACACAAGATTTGATATCGGAGTTCGACCCAAAAAAGATGGTCTACGTCTCCGTCGAGCTCTGTTACGAACTCGATTCCACTATCACAATTAAACGTTTCAGTTACACCTCGTTCTTTATATATATCACTCACACCTCTAAAATCTCTTACACTCTTGTGTGAATTACTCATATATATATATATAAACAACTTGTCCTAACTAACTTAACAAACTTAACAAACTTAAGCCTTTGACACTTTAGTTAGTTGGGCTTATTAAATTTGGGCCTGACCCATCAACTCAATTTCAACAGAGGTTGCATGGGATACCGGTTACTATTGTCTCGGATAGAGATAGCAGATTTGTATCACATTTCTGGAAGAATTTGCATCGATAGAATTTGCTTACAATAATAGCTATCAAACAAGTATTCAAATGGCTCCTTATGAAGCATTGTACGGTCGCAAATGTCGTTCACCTTTGTGTTGGGATGAAATAGGTGAAAGAAGATTAATGGGACCAGAGATTGTGCAAGAAACGACTGACAAGATCCGAAAAATTAGAGAGAATTTAATCATTGCACAAAGCAGACAGAAGAGTTATGCGGACAATCGAAGAAGATCTTTAGAGTTTAATGTGGGAGATCATGTATTCCTAAAGGTGTCTCCGATGAGAGGTGTTATGCGATTTGGAAAGCGTGGAAACTGAGTCCCAGGTTCGTTGGACCGTTTGAAGTGTTAAAGAAAGTTGGCAGCGTGGCTTATGAAATTGCATTACCTCCAAATTTATCGGAAGTGCATAATGTCTTTCATGTGTTCATGTTAAGAAAATATGTTCCTTCCAACGACCATATAATAGAATCCATTCCACTAGAACTTGGGAAGAACTTAGCATACGAAGAGATCCCACTTCGAATTATTGATAGAAAAGAACAGATTCTACGTCGACGAACTATTAAATATGTTAAAGTTCAATGGAGTAATCATTCTGAGAGGGAAGCAACGTGGGAACTTGAAGATGATATGAAAAACAAGTATCCTTCACTTTTTGAAAGCTGAATCAAGTTTGGGGACCAAACTTCTTTTAAGGAGGTAAGATTGTAAAGTTAAGTTTTAAATAAAAAAAAATAAAAAAAAAAGAAGTGGCTGATAGTAGGCCATGTAGGTGGCAGAATTTTAAAAGGCGTATATTAATTCAGTAGTCCATCTTTCTCTCTCTCTACACTTCCAGCAGCTTCTCCATCTTCTCAGCATCTTCTCCATCTTCAACTTTAGCAGCGGCATTCCAACCCAGCAAGCTTTCTACCTTACCCTTCTTCAGCCGATCCACTTCAGCAGCTCAACTCATCCGATCAACATCCTCATCTTTAATAGATCTTCATTAGTTCAGCAACAAATCATCTTCATCATCAACATTTCATTGGATTTAAAGGTAAGTAAGGATATTTAATAATGTTATGGATAATTTCGGGTTATAAATGAAATGGAGTTTGCTGGTAGGAATAATGAAGTTGATTTGTTTGATATGGTTGAATGATTTAAGATTGTTTATTGTTTAGGAAAGAAGAAGAGAAAACAGATAATGAAGGAATATGGATTATCTGGTTTTGGATGAACTTGAAGATGAGAAAAGGTATTTAGGGTTTATGTATAAATTTGAATGGTTATTGGAAGAGAATGAAAATGATTGTTGGATTTAAGGAAGTAAATTATATGGATTATTAGTAGGTGGAAATATAAAGACTGATTTGAGTTTAATTTGATAATTGAAGGAAGAAAGTGTCAAAGACCCATTTGAAAATAGCAAAGGATAGTTGGTAGAGCTTAAGAGTGGAAATAACTTGATATTGGGGGTTAGGTAAGAAATCATACATTCTTACAGTTTATTTTACTAAAATGTGATTATGTTGATACTTTGACATGAAAATGTTTTGATAAAATGTTTAATAAAAGGATTTGATAAAACGTTTGACAAAAATGACTTGATAATGTGATTTATAAAATGATTTGCGAAACTAGTTGATAAAGTATTTTTGATAAGCCTATGCTAAATACTTTGTGAAAGACTGATACATATGTATAGATTTGATTATGTGAATAATACAAGAATGATTTTATTACTCTGGATAGGATTTTGTACTTATTTATTTGATAATGGTTATTAATGCCTCGAGTGTTTATACCGGTAATGAGTCAACGCGTGACAGTCACGTCCGGTTGATGGTTAATGAGTCAATGCAGGACCCCCAGATCCTGATTGATGGCTAATGAGTCAATGTAGGACCCCCAAATCTTCATTGATGGTTAATGAGTCAACGCAGGACATTAAAGTCTTGGTTGATGGTAATGAGTTATCATAATAATGTAGTCATTATCACTATCCCAGAGTTATATAGAAAAAGTTATATTGGTTATAAACAGTACGTATTATATTTTTTTTATAAAGGTTTGATCTTTCTATACTTATATTAAATGTCTCTTGATCCAACTGTAATGAGATTATGATTTTCTTACTGGGCAAGTTTAGCTCACCCATTTTAATGGGTCCCCTTTTCAGAGAAGGATCCAAATCAAGTAACTAAAGCTACTGGACAGTGAAGACTTGGATATCGATATACTTTTGGTAAGAAAAGTTAGTCCTCTCCTTAGCGTAGTGTATTAAGGGAGAGTTAGAACGATGTATTTTGTAATACTTAAGATGGTAGCAATGTCACCTTGTATTTTTGGACTTTTGATGAGGTGGCAAGAACATATTGTAGCTGAAAGGATTTTTGGTTAATGAAAGAAGGGCGAAATTTTGGATTAAAAAGTTAGTAAAGAATTATGTTAGCCTTGCATGTTATTTTTTTAAGTGTATTTCAGATAGATGACATGCGGCGGCTGGTCACGACTCGGTTCGGGGCGTGACAGAGTCTGAGGAGGAGAAGAGGAAGTACTGTGGGGAGGACTTTGAAGATATCGGAGTCTACATTTATGATGAATTCTTTGAATTAGATGGAGTCTACATTTATGATGAATTCTTTAAACTAGATGGGAGAAAAGGAATTAATCATAAATGTAGCCTCTCATATCTTCAAAATCCCCCCATAGTACTTCATCTTCTCCTCCTCAGACTCATCAATCTCGGTGAAAACATTGCACTTCAGGAGGGCAGGAGGGCAGTGACTACCTCCTAGACGGAGATGCTTCTGGAGGCTTTATAGAGCAATATCCTTGGGCATATGAACTCTTCCCGCTCGGTCATATCTGCAAATTTAGGGACAAATGTTTTGATAACCTAATAGGTCCACACTTGGAAGGTTAGTGCGAACCCATGTATAGGTCCACACTCAGAGGAGTTGTTGCGTTGGTTGGGGCGCTGGTCGGGATCACAGACGGGGGAGTAAGAAGATGTATAAGAGGGAGCCCAACGGTTGGGGGAGGGAAAATGAAAGGAAGGGGAAATTTTATTAAGAACAATTTGGTCTTATCAGGAGCAAAATATTATTTTTTCAAAGAATATTTGGGGTAGGTTATTTTTAAAATTAACCCTCTTTTGAGGGTCATTTAATCAAATTTCCCCTTCTGTGTGCATGTTCTTACTTTTTGAAAAGTTTGAACTTGTATATATTATCATTGTCTTGAAATGCGATCTCTTGCATAAATATAACTTAGTTGCATAGAAGTAACGATGCAAGGGAAAATAAATGGGGGAAGGGAAGAAAGTCCTCTGAACAATAGGCCAAAAAGCTTCCAGGGATGGAGGTTATGGACAATAAAACCCAAAGGAAACACCCAAGAAATCAAAAGAAAATGAAATAACTCATCCTCAAAGGCCTCCACAAGACCTTTCGGGATCACCCAAGTGCCCATGCCAACAATATCTTGTGCCCCAAACCTTCTTGCACATAGGAACATGCAAATATATTGTCTGTTATGACTGCAATCATTGTCCATTCTTGGTGCATATGTTAGAGACTTCATTACTCATTTGGATAACCTTTGCTACATTTATAAAAGGCGGGAATATGAACTGCGTTCACAAGTTACAAGCAAATGAAAGAAAAGAAAAAGTAAAAACAAAAACAAAGCCAATAAAAAGAGACATTAGGTCCTATCAGGTCAAAGAAATCTCATCCTAAGCAGGTCCTTTATCTTTCTTGATTGTAGCAAAGGAGTGAAGAAAAAGCCCATTATCTTTTGCTCCTAAACCATTTTCCTTCAACCTGTGCTTGAAGGAGAGTGTAGAAAATGTTAATCAACATGATTCTATCCCTAATTATCGGAATGTCATACATACATATCCCTTGTTACCTATACCCAACCCTTCCTTAAAAACACAGAATATTTGATATGGTCAATTAGAATATTTAGAGATTCTGTAATATCTCTACATTCCTTAATTAGTCTCCTAATTAGGCTTCACTTTTGTGTGCCTATTTAAGGCATATCCATTATCTGATTTATCCAATAATATATACACTTTTCTTCAATATTATTCAACTATTTTAATGGACGGATTTTTAAATTATGACTAGAAGGTTGGTAACTCAATAGATTTATGATTCAAGTATGCTTGTGGAAACACTAGTATCATATATGCACAGCCAGCAATATATTTATTGTATATACTCAGTATAATGTTTGTTGTGGATTTACTGATTTCTTCATATCTGAATTTGTTCCCATTACTGCGATTCTTTTTTCCTATTGCAGCTGTTGGCGGGGATTGATTTGAAACTCATGGGCTGAGCCAGAAGGACAGTATCATATTTCAGGATGTATCACTTTTGCAGGTTTGTTCTTCTACATGCTAAGCAAAAACTCATTGAACATAATGAGTGTAAATTACTGCTTCTGTGGATTATATTATTTACAAAGGTATGAATCAAAGAAATTTGATTAATATCGTGTGCTTTACCTAGTGAACCTGGTCATGAGGTCCTCCATGAATGCTATAGAGGGATGTAGATAATAATGTCCCAGAATCTCTCATACAACAGATTGGTGGTTCTAAAACCCTTTGCTCAATCTCTAAGTGAAAACTGGGATGCAAGTGCTTCCATATATGTCCATAAAGAGACTATGTTTCCTTACAATCTTTTAGAAATAATGGTGAATGTCCAAAAGCTCAACTTTCCTGTAATAACAATCTTGACTCAACAAGACTTATTTATTTTGGATGAAACTCATTTATTTTTTTCAATTATGGTGCAGATGTGTAATGGTTTGACCGATAAAGCTATTGGAGCTTGCTCCGAACTAATTTTTGCTCCCATTGCATCAAAAGCTTCCGGAAAATGCTGCACTTCTATCTTCTGGGTTTCGCATATTTCCACTAGATTCTAATTGTATCAAGGTTTGACAAGTTCTTTTGTGAAATTTTAGTTAAACAATCTGGAGAGCAATTTTTATTCAATCTTCCTTTTATCATATACCTTCCTCTATTGACAATTCACAAACATTGAGTTACAAGTTCACATTATTGATTTACAGAATATGATTTGTGATCCCTAATTTCATCATAGCAAGCTAAATCTATCATGTGGAACTTATACATTTGTTTATCAAGTCAATTGATAATGAGCTCCAAGTGGAATTTTTAGACGGATTAATGACCTATATGCCATTTGATATAAAAACAATTTAGATAATTTGAAAAAATGAAAAAAGTTTTGTAATTCAGTGAAATTTTCATGCCTTGATTCAATTATAGCTTGTTTCGCAGATTGGCACAAAAGATGTGGTTCGAGATAGAGGTGGAGGATGGTACTCATCAGGCGATTCAAAATTATTGTTGGTTACTGTTTTTCAGTTCCCATTTGAGAGCCATCTTCAGGAAAATGTTGCGTCAATGGCTAAAGAATATGTCAGAAAGGTGATTTCCTTTGTGCGAACTATTGCGTGTACACTAAGATCATCCGAGTTGATCCCTGTTGTAGGGATGAAACTAACTGTAGGCTCCCCTGAAGCTATGACCCTTGCTGCTTGGATTTACAAAAGCTACAGGCAAGTTTAGTGTTCTAACTACTAACGTGAATAATTGCCACCAAACATAACCTTTTGTTATCATGAACTCGTCTTATATGAAAAGTGTTGATATTTCATTGGAAAATAATTCATTATAGGCGATCTTGAAAAGTGTTCTTTAACAGCTGTAGTTTATAATCTTAGTCCTATAGTTTTCTGCTTAGTGTTTAATAGTATTGGTTAGTATGTAAATAGAGTACACAAGTTAGTGAAGATACAATTGGTATTCTTGATTAATGATGTGTATGTATAGATAAT
Source organism: Impatiens glandulifera (assembly GCF_907164915.1). Lineage (NCBI taxonomy): Eukaryota > Viridiplantae > Streptophyta > Magnoliopsida > Ericales > Balsaminaceae > Impatiens > Impatiens glandulifera. Next base: position 37,359,808 of record NC_061870.1, read on the forward strand.
GATAGACTTGTAGAGGATTCATGCATGAAATAGAAAGTTAGTCCATACCCTCTCATCCCCAATTCTCTCTAGTTCTTCCCTAATTCTCTCATTTATGATTATGAATCGTAACAGATAATTGAAATATTTTATTTAGTATTTATGGTTAATTTTTTGTTGAATATTATTAGAGGTTAAGAATTGAGCTGAAATGTAAGATGGATGTGGTCAGAGTTGGTTGCTAAAATAATTTTTTTGAAAAAGGTCAACTTTTATTAAAAAGAATGCAAGATGCGTTCAAACGTAGTTAGTTGCTAGAATAATTGAAAACAAGTGTTCCATTTTACTTCTATTATTGAGTTCACACTTTTCTGGTGATGTTTGTTTTGTCCAATTTGGTGACAAAATGCCCTCTATCTTATACCGGGGAGGTGTAGCAAGTGTAGATTATTTTTTATGATGTAGAGCATGTTCGTCATTGTATACATAAAAGGGCTATGATTTGAGCCAAGAAACTAACTAATTTGTGAAAGAACAATATTTGGGATAAAACAAAGAGATTGGAAGCAGTATATGAAGTTGGTCTACCATATTTACTCTAGACATACATAGGGTTGTGTAGGAATGGGATTGGCCAATTGGTAAATGAACAAATGCTTTATTTGTCGTTTACTCTTGTTTATTTAGAAATCAGTATCTTGTTACCTTTTGCAGTTCTTGAGACCCCCCGGTTTTCTGGATAGTGATTTGGTGTTTCGCGAGCTGTGGAATCACTGTGATTCCATATTACGTTTCTCATTCAAGGTATACACTTACAGCTCATTTTGATTATGAACTTGCATAAAAACTCGTTTTGCTTCCTCAAATTGTGTCGGGTTCATTTTGCTTCCTGAAACTTTAAATAATGGCTTAAATTACTTCTTGCCTTCATTTTTTGATTAACTTAGTTAATTTCTTAAATCATCTGTTCCCAATTTCGGTATCTTCTTAATCTTAATCCTTGACTATTTTTTTCTTTTCTAAAATACTGCATATTAACATATTAACTGTGTTAACCGGAAAATGATGACAAAGTAATTTGTACCATTTTAAAAAATCTGAAATTATTGTATGTATAAGATCAGTAACAAGAATTCATTCCTTTTGTAGACTCCAATGGTTTGCTTATTTGCCAACCAAACCGCACTTGCGATGCTTGAGACCTCTCTAGAAGCAATACAGGAGATGACTATAGCCAGAATAATTGGTCAATCCAACCTGAAAGAGGTGATGATCTCCAATATCCACATGATAATGGAACAGGTAAATGCAGCAAGAAGCTAATAACATAAATATAACTTGTTTTAATTGCTGAAGCCTGATGATAAAACAGGGGCATGGTACAACTCTATCAGGTGGAACATTCATGTTATTTTTGGGCCATCCTGTTTTGTATCAGAAAATTATTGCCTGGAGAGTCCTATCAGTTCAGATCTTCTGCTACCGATTGCCGTGTTCCCCTGTGGCGGACCAATCAGATTGCAGCATTATTAATTTAATAATAAATCAATCAGAGCAGGAGACGGAGGGAGGGAGAATCTGGAATCCGGGTTTAGGCCCGGGTTCACACCAGACGCCGTTAACGGAAGCGCCTGTTAACGCCAGGAAATAATATAATATTCAGATGATAAACAGATAAGATATCTTCGCTCCGGGACCGTGTCAGAGGGAAGGGTGAGATGCGATGGGAGCGAAGATCTACACGCCCGTTGCCATGACCCTCATGTAAACCCCTCATACCCACCCATGAGAAGACCGCCTGCCTTCCATGAAAATACACTTACACGTCTATGTAAAGACCGAATTGACAGGGATTTAATATTTACGTTTATTAAATATTAATTTAATTTATTAAAATACACATGCAGCGATATAATATTCGCTTCAATTAATTCATTCAATTTTTTTCTAGGAATTTTATTTAATTTTTTATTTCATTTTTTGGGCTTGGAGAACCTCAGGAGCGAAGATATATTTGCTTCAATTAATTTTAATAATTATATTTCCGTTTATTACATATTAATTCAATTAATTTATATTTTTTTTAATTAACTTTATTTAATTTTGTTATTTAATTTTTTTTGCCTCGAGACACTCTGGAGCGAAGATATATTTGCTTCAATTAATTTAAATCAAAACATCATGTAAACCCCCCAATCCACCCATGAGAAGACCGCCTGCCTGCCATGGAAAGACACTTACCCGTCTATGTAAAGACCAAAATGACCGGGATTTTATATTTCCATTTATTAAATATTAATTCAATTAATTGAAGATGACATGCAGCAACCGAACAAATCTTCGCTTCAATTCCTTGACTATTTTTTTTTTTTTTTTTTTATTTAAGTTTTTTGGCTGGAGACCCTCATGAGCGAAGATATATTTGCTTAAATTAATTTTAATAAAAACCTCATGTAAAACCCCCATACCCACCCATGAGAAGACCGCTTGCCTACCATGTAAAGACACTTACCCGTCTATGTAAAGACCAAAATGACATGGATTTTATTTTTCCGTTTATTAAATATTAATTCAATTAATTGAAGATGACATGCAGCAACCGAACAATTCTTCGCCTCAATTACCGGCTAGATTTTTTTTAATATTTTTTTTTTCCGTTTATTAATAAATGTTAATTTAATTAATTTAAAATGACATGCAGCGATATAATATTCGCTTCAATTAATTCATTACTTTTTTTATTTATTTAAATTTTTTTCTGGAAAAGAATATTTGTTCGCCTAGACCATGTTCCATGTGAAATGGATTGAATAGTCGCTTCTCGAGAGAATACTTATTCGCCCCTGGTCCCTGTGTCATGTTACATGGAATGAATAGTCGTTTTTCGAAAGAAGACATGTTCGCCCCGGTTACATGAATATATATACCCCCTAATATGATTATTTTATAATCATTTCCGCCCGATTCATCTCTCTCTCTTCCTGCCTCCTTTTCACGGTGATTCGTAACCGGCTCCCCGTCGACCGAACCTGAATCCACATCTTCACGACTCCACAATGGTACGTATTCCTGAACAGTAACTTTTCATATTTAGGATTATGGAACTACTACACTAGATTCTGTTATGTGATGTTGTTGTCTCTTTAATCTTTAGGAAACCCTACTCTCAAAATGTCACCTTCACTGTAAATCAATGTTATTTAGGATAAATTTCCTATTGTTATGTTTTGGGATATTATTTCCCTGAAACCCTAGTACATACTAACAAAGACCATTTTTTTTTTCATGCACGTGCAGGCAACTGCCTCAGCATCCGTCCAAAACTTTGGCAAAGACTGGATTTTATGCCCAAATCAATTAACAAGTGAAGAGATAGTACTCTTCGTGACATTTCTCCCTTTTTTTTCCATATTGTTTAAGTTTTCATCCTGTTTAACTGAAATATTTATGATTGTTCTTAAACAGCACTTGATTCAACAATATGCTAACACATGTGGTGCCACGGTGTCAATGAGGTGGAGAGACGATGTGACCCACGTCATAGCATCCACCGATTCTAATGGTGGATGCGGTCGCACTATCAAAGTATTGAAGGGCATATTGAACGGGAGTTGGGTCCTTACCATTGATTGTGAGACTCTGTTATTCTTAACCCTTTACTGTTAACTCAATATTCCTTTTAACATATATGAAACTAAAAACACCTATTGCTTTTATACAGGGATAAAATCATCAATCAGATTTAACTGTTACGTGGACGAGGAACCATACGAGGTGCAGCGAGATAATCATGGGACTGTGGGCGGTCCAAGAGCTGGCAGAATGCGGTATTTGAACAATGTAAGTTTTGTCTTATTCCTACTCCTCCATATGATATTCAATTGTCCATGATTACTAATAATGTTTTGTATTTTCTTTCAGCTGCCCAAACTCTTCGACAGTTACACCTTCATATTTGCAGGGGAATTCATCCCGGCTTACAAACTTGATCTTATGGGGTTTGTAATTGCTGGAGGAGGTACAACTAAAGAAATGGAGAATCCATTTGTCGAGCCCGAGGACGACAAAACTATAGTTGTATACGACAAGTCTCGGCACGATGTTAATGAACTTGTTTGGGTATTTGAGGCAGAGAATCCTCTGAAGACATATTTGGATGTGTTTGGTGTTCCTCACACAAGCTTTCTAGAATCCATTGCTGCTTGTGATTTGCAGCCTTTGTTTTTGTAATAGACATGTGTTGGTTTAATTTGTTACTTAATATTTGAATATTTTGCATTCTTGAAAATTCAATGTCATATTTGATTTCAGAATTATCTTTTTTGTTCTTCGAATTGTTTTTTTTTAAAAGATGAGCCTTATATTTAACTAAATCTTGAAACATTAAGAAATACTGTATAACTTGAAGTATAAATTTGATAAATAATTAATATTTTTTAAAACTACTGTCAAAATAATATTTGTAAAACAATTGTGAAAATAATAATGTGAAGAAATCTTCGCTTACTGATTGATTGATTGATTTATTAATTTAATTTCATAATAATTTTTGTCATTTAATTATTAAAATGAAATAATTTTTTTAACAAGTCACCTCACCGCCACCTAACACCTGCCACCTTTTCATTAAATGCTGCATGCAGCAAGCCATGCTGCTAAGCTAGACAACTTTGTACTCTTCTCTCTCTCTACTGTACGACCATTTCTTCGCCGGAGTTATACTACATTGTCTACCATCGACCTCTCCTTCGCCGGAGACTTCATTATAATATCAATCCATCTTCCTAAATTATAAAATGGTATGTTTTTGAATGTCATCTATACCTTCTTTACTTTTCTTCCCAACCTTTTCTATGTTTTTTGAATACTCGACATGAAATGTTCTGTTCTGTTTGATTATCAGGAAGGAATACGTATCAGCGAGAATGATATGGACGAGAATGATATTATTGATTTAAGGTAACATTGTTTAACTTCTCCAATTTTTGTAGTGCACATGTAAGCGAAGATCTCTTCACTAATATATTATTAGATAATATCTTATAAAGCGAAACTATATTCGCCTAATATTACAATCTTCATACTGTTGAAGTGAAGCTTTCTTCGCTTATATTGTTTTCATTTTCCAATAATCTACAAGTTCTGGTTAGTTGAACCTTTATTTTCCACTTGTTCAAACTGAACAGCGAATCTGCTACTTGTCGTCGTCAATTGAATTTCAATGGAAACGGCCAACCTTTGGAGGACATCGAATCCAACTTAATTCCACTTTTAGGTAGAGAATTTGAGAGTGAAGAAGAAGGCTACGTATTCTACTTAGCATACGCTAAACTAATAGGATTTGGTATAAGGCGCAGTTCAAAACATGTAGACAAGGAGGGTAAAATACTGGATAGAGTTTTTTGTTGTAGTGCACAGGGTGAACGGGGAAAGGACAAACGTGATGTCTATGTGAAACGTAGACGTTCTGTGACTCGGTTCTGTTGTGAAGCGAAATTGAGGATAAAGAGGGCAGACAATGGAAAGTTCCAAGTGGTAAATTTTATTAGTGATCATAGTCATCCTCTTGCAAGTCCAAAGAAAACTCACCTGTATAGATGCCATAGGAATATTTCTGCAGTTGCAGGCTTACATATCGAGATGGCCACTAACGTGGGAATTCCTCCTAAGTCATCACATGCTCTAATGTCTAAACAAATCGGTGGAAGGGAGAATCTAGGTTTTTTTCCTGAGGATTACAAAAATTACCTGCGCACGAAAAGAACCAGAGAGTGTAATTTTGGGGAAATAGGGGGTGTATTAGAGTATTTGCAGAAAAAACAATCCAATGATCCTGGTTTTTATAATGCTTTTCAACTTGATGCGGACGATTTGATAACGAATATTTTTTGGTGTGATTCCAACATGCGGTCCGATTATTCATACTTCGGAGACGTGGTCAGTTTTGACACCACATACAAGAAGAATAATGAAGGTCGTCCAGTTGCGCTTTTTGTAGGTGTCAATCATCACAAACAATCAATTCTTTTTGGAGCAGCTCTATTATACGATGAAACTGCGATGACTTTTGATTGGTTGTTTGAGACTTTCACCAAAGCTATGCATGGGAAAAAACCAAAAACCATTCTTACAGATCAAGACGCGGCCATGGCTAAGGCCTTGGCATCTCAATGGCCCGAAACAAATCATCGTCTCTGTATTTGGCACATATTTCAAAATGCAGCCATACATCTTAGCTCGGTGTTCCATAATTTCAGAGATTTTTCTAAGGATTTTTCTTCGTGTATATATGATTTTGAAGAAGAGATAGAGTTTGTTGAAGCTTGGAATCAAATGTTGACAAACTACGGGCTTGAAAACAACGATTGGTTGAAACGCATGTTTAGCATCAGGCGAAAGTGGGCATTAGTGTATGGACGACAAATGTGTTGTGCTGATATGACGACAACACAGAGAAATGAGAGTATGAACAATATGTTGAAAAGGTACTGCTCCTACAAACACAAGTATTTAGAATTTTTCAAACACTTTGAAAGACTACTCGATGAAAGAATATATGATGTGTTGAAGGCTGATTTCAAATCAATTACCAGCCAACCAAGTCTTAACTATCCAGTTTTGATCTTAAAGGATGCCTGCAAAGTTTACACCCCAGAGGTCTTTAAGTGCTTTGAACAACAATGGTTTATGTCGCATGATTGTGGTGTAGAAATGTTAGAGGATGTCGACACACACAGAAAATACAAGGTAACACCCCACACTAGGAGATGCTCTCATACAGTTACAGTTCATAAGAATGACGATAAGAATATCGAGTGTAGCTGCTGTAAATTTGAATTTGGAGGGATTTTGTGTGCTCACATCCTAAAGATTTTCACAACGATTGACGTGTTGAAGATTCCTCCGGCGTTGATACTGAAGAGGTGGACAAGAACAGCCAAAGATGGAATATTTGGAACTGATCCAATCGTGGACAGTACTAATGTTGATCCGAGTGAGCTTCATAACATAAGATACAGAGATTTGTGTGGGTTGTCCATGCATTTATTTACCAAGGCAGCCGAAAGAGATGACACTTACAATCATGTCAAAGAAATCATGCTGAGCCAGTGCACGTTTGTGGATAAAAAATTGCAGGAGAGTATAAATATGCAAACTCCACCAACCGGTTTATCACGTTCTGCCGAGGGTGCCCCTGTTCAAGCAAAAGGAATGAAAACTAAGAAGCCAACAAAGTCTGGTAAGAGAAGGAAAGGTGGACTGGAGAAGAACTCAAGAAAACGAAAATCAACAAGAATAACTAGTGAATCACATATTCCGGTATGAAATTGCTGACTTACCTTCTTTACTAATAATTGTGTTATTAATATTCATATAATAACATACTTTTAAATAAATTTGATATTCCTTTCCAGCCATCAAGTGCAATGCCAACGACAACTCCTCAGTTCTCAACTCCTCAACAATGGGACGAAAGTTTCAGCATGGACGCCAATACTCCGTTCACTGTTCTTTTGTCATCTCAACTATCGAATTCCAGTTTCATGTGAAATCTGATATGTATATAGTATTGTATGTACGTTGGATTTGAAACAAAGAATAAGGTCGAATGTATGCATTCGAAGTTTTATGAAATACCAAATGAATGACCACACTAATTCATTTCTAAAAAATTACAAACACCTAAATCAATCGAATATTTATTCGCCCCCAGTCAACTAATATTAAGTATCCTTTTAGTTACAAATTGAGAAAATGAAACATAAAACTGAGGCGAATATGTGTTCGCTTCAACCTCACCATGTATCTCGGGCGAATATTTATTCTCCTCATATTTGTCTGATGAAATTGATCTTTATGTTGAAACTGGTATTTACAAGTCTGGGTAAGTGCAGTGACATGACAAGTCATCCCGCTTCTCATGGATGAGATGGTGGCTTTACATTATCAATAATTTGAGGCGAATATGTATTCGCTTCATCGAAAATATGTATTAGAGGCGAATATTTATTCTCTTCATATTTCTTTCATGAAATTCGAGGCTTCACATACATATTTTATGAAGAGAAGGTCTTTGAAGCGAATATTTATGCGGCTCATGTTTATTTCACTTAATTTATTCATTTAACACATAATTGAACAAGTATTTGAAAATCAAATTTCATAAAAAACACACTTCATGTATACACGTTCATTAGTGTGAGGATGTGAAGTAACAATTTTTGAGAATTGAAATTACACAACATATTCTTTATTGTAACAATAAATCATTAAAATTATAGGAATAGTTTAATTACCCCATCTGTCTATGAGTACATTATTGTACTCATGTGAACTAAAATTCTTTGTAAAATTTAATTACACAATATGTATACAGTTCCTAATTCATTGACTTATCCATTTACGGCAGGAATTGTAGACCTCGCTCCTGGCCTTGTTGAGCTCCGAGCCAATGACACGCCAACAGTATTCCATCCTCAATGTCTTTATTTGGTTCCTCACATTTCTTTTAACTCCAAAGCCAGTTTTCCACCCCTTCACCTCACCTTCATACGTCTCCATGTGTCTCATGTAAAAAATGCCGCAGTCAGTGTAATTCTTTGAATCCTGCCATGGCAATTTCAGACATATCTTTTCCAAACCGCCATACTTTTTAGCAAGAACGGGGTCTACGTCGTTCATATATTGTTGAATGTAGTCATCCTGATACATCATTACAAACAACATTATGTAATGTATTTTAGTGCTACTAGAATTCCAAAATTGAACTATTTAAAATTTTAATTGTAGTGTCATACCAAGATTTGTGCATTCTTATATCTTCTTTCGAAGGGCGATTGCATAGGTGACTGCCGGTTATCAATTACTTGAAATTGCCTTTGTATGAAGTTATAGCAAACAAGGTAGAAATGTCTGTCATCAATGATTGGGAAAAACAACTGTGGATAGAATTAAAAAAGATTAGATTTGAACTGAGTGGTAAATGATATTATAAGGTATGACAGCCAGAGATGTACTTACGAGGTCCACTTCCCAGAGGTCCATTTTTGAAATTTGGAAAGCCCGACCTTCTAGACAGAACCTGTCATTGAATTTTTCTCGCGTAGTTATCCCACCTTCACGAAAAATCTGTTTACAGCAGTCTTTAGTCTCACAAGAATAACATAATTGATAAATAACAGTGCTAGTACAACTTACGGTGAGCACGGTTGTGTAGAAAATCTTCTTGTAACGACGTTTGACATTTTTCCTAGACAGGTCGTGCAAAATGTATGACCAAACGTCAATAATCATACTGTCTACCCAGGTTTGATCAGCCATTGTAAGCATGTCCCCGCGCGTCACGTGTAGACATAGGTTATCCGCAATAAATAACATTTCACTGCATGAAAACAGCAAAACATGTTTCAAAATGGTGTACAAATCCTATTTTTTAGGAATAATTAAGCATTTGCAGGAAACATTACCTTGGATCAAGTCCTCCAGCAAATACGAAACCCACAAAAATCTTCTGAAAGTTTGTTAGTTTTTTTTCATCCCTAAACATTTTATTGAAAAATGGGGTTTTCAAAGCTTGAGGCAATTCCAATGCTTTAAGCCATTCTTTGGTTTGCATGTTTGGACGAGAAGAGCCAGTTTGAAGTGGCGGTAGTAGACTGGAGATGCCTTCTTCCAGTTCATTCTTTACTATCTCCAAAGAAGAGGCCGTTTGAAGTGGCGGTGGTAGACTGGAGATGCATTCTTCAGGTTCCTTTTTAACTATCGCCAAAGAAGGGGATTTTTTGTTGGTTTCGTTTTTGATGACATCGGTTAACCAATCAGTTTTCAAATTTCGGGGGGCTTTTCTTTGGACATTTAAGGCCTTTGAAGGTCCTGCTTCCTCTTTATTTGGGATAATTTGAGTAGAAGGCAAGGCTGGGGTGGTTGGAGCGCTGGTGTTCGTGTTGGTTTCTGTTTTGGGAGTAATTGTGTTGGCTTTGGGTTTGGCTTGTGCCAGTGGAGGGGCTGGTGTTTTGAGTGGAGGAATGGGGTTGGCTTTGGCTTGTGCCATTGGAGGGGCTGGTGTTTTGAGTGGAGGAATGGGGTTGGCTTTGGCTTGTGCCATTGGAGGGGCTGGTGTTTTGAGTGGAGGAATGGGGTTGGCTTTGGCTTGTGCCATTGTAGGGGGTGTGGTTTTGAGTGGAGGAATGGGGTTGGCTTTGGCTTGTGCCATTGGAGGGGCTGGTGTTTTGAGTGGAGGAATGGGGTTTGCTTTGGGTTTGGCTTGTGCCATTGGAGGGGGTGTGGTTTTGAGTGGAGGAATGGGGTTTGCTTTGGCTTGTGCCACTGGAGGGGGTGTGGTTTTGATTGGAGGAAGGGGGTTGGCTTTGGCTTGTGCCATTGGAGGGGGTGGGGCTGGGGTTTTGGTATCTGTTTTGAGTGGAAGGGGGTTCTTGTGGGATTGGGGTGTTGGTGTTAGGGTGGGTTGTGTGTGGTCTAGGGTGTTTAGAGGATGGGTGTTGGATTTGGCTTGGTTGTCTGCGTTGATATTTTTTTGGATGTTGGGAGAAAGTGTGCTCTTGTTGGATGGGGCCGTTGGTGGGTGGTTGGCTTTTGTCTTCGTTTTGGTGGTGGGGGTGAATGTGTTCTTGTTCGATGGGGCCGTTGGATTGGTGTTGGCAGGGTTGTTGGTAGGAAGGGTGTTCCCTTTCCCTTGGGTGGTGGCTTCCGTGTTGGGGTTAATGCCACTTCCTCTGGGCTGCTGCTTTTTGTTTTGGTCCAGACTCCGCTGTAAGCCTTCCCTCAGGATTGCATTGGAGTTTAGCACCGTGGCCAATGGCTCAAATGCAGACTGTACAAGTTCCATGGCGTTTATCTGGTGCATCTCATTCAGATATTTAGCCCCTTGTGCCAATTCTTCGGCAACGGCAGCAACCTTCCTCAAACATGACGCCAGGTTTTGTGTAATTGGAGCATGCTTAGTTGGATGGTCATCTCCAGTTTGTGGTGGTGTTGGCTGCACATTTTGTTGCATCGGTGGTTGCTCATTCGGAATGGCTATGCGAGCAACCACCCTACCATGTCCAAACCCCCCCTGTGCAGCCTCATACTCAACCCTTTCGTACATCTTCTTCTCGTCCCAGCATCCTAAAATAGGAAAACTCCTTGAGATCTGACTGTTTACCTTGAACTCAACCACACGGTCCAAGTAGCACAACTGATACATTAGCATGAACAAATATATGTTACGTTCAAAGTCATCAAAAAATTATGAATGTACAACCTCCAGCAAATAGATTTCTACACTCACCAAAAGAAAGGTTAATGGTCCATGGAAATAGGATGTCTTCTTTGCTTTCCACTTATAAACACTGTCGACTAGCCCGTTTAACGTGAACTTGCACCAGTTGTAGTCTTTGATTTTAGATACATCCTGGAGGGATTTCAGTACTTTGAATCTGACAATAAAAAAGTAGTGACTCAAGCAATTTAAAATGATATTGAAGTTCTAAATGAGATCACAGAATTAATGCTAGGTTCTTTTGTTTTACCTGCACTGTGGATTTTGGGATGTCCACAAAAAACTGGATACAACAAACACCACGAAGTCCATCTTGAAGTTACTGTCTCCTTCTGTGTTCTGTAGAATTTTGTCAGGCATTTGGTAGGTTGAAGGACCTCCACTGTTCTCGAATCCCCATCTCCTTCTCCACGCCGTGAGATGGTCCTTGTACACCTTGTCGTCCGTGTGATTTCCTAAACACTCTGCCACTACTAATTCACCTCTGGGTATGTTCAATACACATTGAACATCCTCTTCATCAATCTGCATCTCCTCTCCACTGTGTAGGACGATGCTCCTCCTTCTGGGATTGAATAGACTCACAATGCACCATGAGAATTGAAGTGGGCATTTTGATATGCCAAGTGACAGAAGGGAACCAAATCCTATGTCCCTCACAGCCTGCTTCTGTTCTTCAGATAACCTGTTAATCAGGTGATGAAGGCCCGATGGAGAGGTTCTGCTCTTGAAATCGACATCAGGGTCACGAGTCCTTCTTCTTTTCTTCTGAACCTGGTTCTCACTAAGTGCTTCATTCGCCGCGTTGGCCAGAATATCCAGTGGTGTCGTGGGCGCGCCTGATGCATCTGGTTTTCGTTTCCTTTGTTGAACACTACATTATCATTAGCAAATTGGCTTACTTACCTAATCCAAATATAGTCAAATTTTAACAATTGTAACATTCGCGTAATTACCTTAGTGTGTTCACTTCAGTCGTGGATTCAGTATATGGAACTATTTGCATATCGGAATCCTGATTCTGAGATGTTAAAGTCACATTTAGATTCGAACGACCTAAACTAAGAAAACGAAATAGACACAAGCATGCAACCGTAAACACTTCTTACCATTTTCGCTGGAGCCGAAGATACTGACCGGAAGAGAAATGGATTCGTAGTCGAAATGCCGTAGACGACAACGCTAGGTCAGATGGTAGAATAACAAGGGTGTATGACGGCCGGATTCGGGCTTCAGATGTTTTACAGTTTTACTTTGCAAAGTGCACTGTTAGTGTGAATGTATTTTCATGAGGCCGTATCGGTTTTCACAAACATGAATAAGGAGTTTCTCATGAACTTCGAACGAGTCGAAGCGATATTCGCTCTTGAAGTGTGAAAGGTAATTATGCATTAGGAAAAGTAACATACTACAATAGTCGAGGATGTATTCGTGCAGAACTCCGCAATGTACGAATATATCTTCGCTTAATACATGTCTTTCTTGTTTCACATTATTTGAAAAAAAATTCCCACAAAATGAACAACTATTTGCTTCTCAATGCTGAATAAGCGAACAAATCTTCGCTTTGCCAATCTAACAGATCGTATCCAATCTACATGAATGACATTTGATTTGATGGTAGCGATTGACTGGCCGTCGTCATAAAGCCTGAGACTTTGTGACAGTTGACTTGACTTGTGGAAAAATTTTTGGCGCTTCATTGTATTAATTTAATTTTAAATTAAGCTGTGAATTAAATTTAATTAATTTATTTTTCAAATATAAATGACAATATATATATTTTACTTTGACAATGATATAATAAATATAATGTTTGTTATGTATGAACAATTTAATATTTCATATAATGTTAATTATAGTAAATGTAATTTTTTAATTTATGACCGTAGTATTCAGCATTTATTAATATAAATTTTTGGTTTCGATAATAAGTGTAACAAGATAAGATCAAACATCACCTAAACTTTTTAATTAACAATATATAAATTATGAATGATGCTTCCTATCTAAAATAATGAAGCCTGGTCCGATTCGATGTGTAATGATTACTTTAAGATATGATGTACCGTACAAAAATATGTCGGTAATGAATTATAAATAAAAATGAAATGTGATCCACGGGATAGAAATTGAAAAATGGTTTGTAGCGAAGATTTATTCGCGGCGTGTATTTTCCACCCACATTCATTCATCATTTTGGTCTTCACATACAAGGGTTGGTGTACTTACATCAGGTGTAAAGGGTCTTCTCATGTAAGGGTTGTGTGTTTCACATGTACGTCAAATTATAATTCATTGAAGCGAAGATTTATTCGCTTCAAATTAGCTCCTCATAATTTGCAATCTTCACTGAACACGGATATATGTTCGCTTCTTTTAATATATAATTAGAAATTACTATTTTTTACTTTTTGTGATGTGACAACACTAATGCACACTGTTCCGATTTGACATGTCATGACAGGCTTAATACTTTTACTGAATCCATAGATATGAAATGATTTCTTTATAGGGTTTTATACAAAAACACACTTCTTTTTCAATGATGACATATAATTTATATAGTATTATATTGAATATAATTTTATAATTATTCATGAAAATATTTTTATTCATGTTGAAATAAATTATTATCTAATATAAGTTGAATGACAATATTGAATTATTTATTTTATTTAATATTATTAAGTGTTATTACTTTTTCGTGAATGAAATTACTTTTTAATGATGTGACAAAGTGACTACACACTGTTCCGATTTGATATTTCATCACGGGAAATTTACTTTTTCTGAATCAATAGATTTAAATATTTTATGAAGAAAACAGATTTTCTGTTTGCTATAAATGTAGGGATTACATGAACAATCTTCGTCGGCAGCATGAAATATCTATTGAGCGTTGTTGTTCAGAGTGTGTGTTTTTTTCATATAGTATGTTGGGATGTATCATTTGGGAGATTCTCTGTGATGGAAAACTTGTACAATGAAGATCAACTGGTGGAAAACATCTTCAGTTGCCACGAATGCTTGGTAACTCAAGTAGAAACTACCGATCAAATGAAGATCATTCGTGTACACTGCTGGTGGGAAGAGCCAGCTTTGGGAGATTCCCTGGGATGGAAAACATCTCAAGAGATAACTCAACAGGTGTATGACCCCAGTTATGCGTGAGAGATCCGCTGTGGTTGCTTCAATGGAGATGCCTTGAAGCTGGAGATGCAGATGAATATTGTTAAAATGTACAATTGTTTATGAAACGGGGAAATGTTTATGAAACTTGTAATGAAAATTTGTACGTCGAATTATAATAATTATTTGTTATTTATATTTTAATGCACATGTCATTAAACATTAATAAAATAACGAATTTGTTAGAAATATTAAAGTATTATCTTATCTAATCTTCTGGCTAAGTATACGTTGCCCATAAGTCATATCATTGCCATAATTTTAAATGTACGTTTTGGTCCGATTCGATGTGTAACGATTATAAATAAAAATCAAATGTGCTTAAGGGATATCAATTGAAAAATTGTTCGTAGCGAAGATTTATTCGCTTCTTTTAATATATAATTAGATGAATTCATGTGTTTACAAATTGAAAAAAAAAACATAATTTGCAACTTTATTAAAATATAATATTTATTAATGTTTGTGATGTGACAACAATACTGCACACTGTTCCGATTTGATATGTCATGACAGGCTTAATACAGTAATCCATAGATATGAAATGATTTCTTTATAGGGTTTTATACGAAAACACACTTCTTTTTTTCAATGATGAAATATAATTTCAATACATTTCCGTTCAATGTGGTCGAACTCAAATATGAAGATCAAGCGAATAGTATTTCGTTTCGTAACAATGTTGTGTTTAATATAGAAACTTACAGTCGAATGATTCTTCGTTTTCAAATTCATTAGAGTATGACATGAAAGTGTCAACAATAATATGTAACTTCAAAGATTGGAAGCGACATCATCTTTGTTTTCAAGGGTTTTACAGGCGAAGAAATATCCGTTCGATTTACTGATTAGATACTGTGTAAGGAAGCGAGCAACCAATCGATGGATCAATCTGAGGGGTTTACATGAACAGATCAGTTGTTTTACATTATACTTTGAATTGATCATGACATCCAAATTGCAATCAAAGAATCAAACATAACGACAATGAGTCGATTTATATCACTCCAGAATAAACTCACTACATAATGTAAAATATAACTTCAGACCATAATCAAACATAACTTCATAATATTGTTGAATACACAAAAACATTCCATAATCCGTTTACATAAGTACTACACGGATTAACCAACAATATAGCTGTTCAACAATACAAATGAAGCTCTAGTCTGATTCATGAGAGGATGACTCGTCTATCGGTCCTGTCAGCGACACGACCTCATGTTCGATGACGGGTGGCATGTATAGCTGAATGGCTTCGTTCACAGCATTGATCCATCGGTTGGGGATGAAAACCGTCAAAGAATTTTCAATTATTGATGCGTACTCTAAGTAAAGATGGTGAGGAGTAAACATGAAGTCCTCCGGAGGATTGTGTACATTTGAAGGTAGGGGATTCCGTAGGCCAAATTGTCTGTATATGACAGTTGTGCAGTAGGAGGTAGTTCCCTGAAGGCCCAACAAAATGATGAATGGAGAACCCCTCATCTCGTACATCATTTCAGTAAACAGATACCACGGAACAATGAACCTAATTGGGTGAATATCCGAAATAAAATTCGGAGGCACGAGTCCATTGACCCTTTGCACTTGTAGATTGGCAAAGGAAGTGTATGGAATTGAAGGACGGGGCAACCAATGCAACTTGTCTAACAACCAGAGGTATAGAACCAAAGGTGATCCACGGCGAGAATAGTTGTTTTCCTCTGGAACAAATTCGTTGAGACCAAGTAATGTCTCAGCAAGTACCAGGCTAGCCAGGTTTGGGGCGTTTCCCATCAGTGCAGGAACTACCCGCAGGATCCTTTCCGAAGGCCGGCGTCCTGCAGCCGGACATAAAAAAAAATGAGCCAGAACCACAAGCATGATCAGTTTGCTTTGTGTGTGGTTGATGGTCCTATCAGCTCCCTGGACACGCCAAATGTACTCGTCTATGTTTGTCATATTCAGAAATCCATGTTGGAGGGTAAACAAAAGAGCATCAAACATTGTACATCCATAGAAGCTGTCGCAAATGTGGACGGCCATATGAGGATCTTGATGGGCAGGCAAGATCATGAGTGCAAGACTACCACACTTAAGGATTGAAGCAAAGTCCTCTAACGTCGGGCATATGTGCATTTCCCCAATAACAAAAGAACGAGAGTCCGTATTCTATCTGCTTTGCATGTGGGCCATCAGTCCGTCGTTAACGTTTATTTGTAATAGAGGAAGAATCTCATCTACATGATAGACACTAAAAGGGACAGGGTCATCGTTGATCAGACTTAAGTATCGCTCCAGTTGTTGCTGCGATAAAACCAGCATGTCTGGGTCCATCTCTACATCCATCTTATGAGTTTTACACTAAATGACTGAAGGAAAGACAACGGTAGATAGAGATTTGGGAAGGAGTGAGAGTGTAGTGAGAGTGAGAGTGAGAGTGAGGGTATGAGAGTGATGATCTTGATACAACAGTAGTTGAAGTAATAAATGAGTTTTCATTCTTGAATTGACATCAATACATACCACAGGTAGGGGCATTACATGTTGCGAGGATATCTTCGTTTATGAATTGGCAAACATATAGTGAAGAAGATATCTTCGTCTCGGATATTAAAAATATGGATTGCACCAAAAAATAACATAAGAAGATATCTTCGTCTAGGATTTTGAAAATGTATAGTTGCGAGGATATCTTCGTTTATGAATTGGCAAACATATAGTGAAGAAGATATCTTCGTCTCGGATATTAAAAATATGGATTGCACCAAAAAATAACATAAGAAGATATCTTCGTTAAGGATTTTGAAAATGTATAGTTGCGAGGATATCTTCGTTTATGAATTTAAAAACATATAGTGAAGAAGATATCTTCGTCTCGGATTTCCAAAACATGGATTGCACCAAAAATGAACATAAGAAGATATCTTCGTTTATGAATTTCAAAAATTTCAGTTAAGAAGATATTACGGTTGCAAGTTTTTCAGTTTCATGATGTTGACAATATATCTTCGTTTAAGAATATTAAAACACACAGTTAAGAAAATATCCTCGTTTATGATTTTAAAAAAATCGGTACAAGAAGACACATCAAACATCAATACATTATAACTCCATACATTAACATCTGAATTGCAGTCCATACATTAAAATCTGAATTGCATTATAATTTATAATTCACTATCAAACATCCATACATTAAAGAAATGTGAATTGACCTGTGTAAACATAAGAATAACTGTACAAGTATAATTCCGTGTAAGACATACGAATACCTAATATCTTGATCTAATTGCAGTCTTTAACTTGAACCTATTAGCATTGTGCTCAGACATAAGAATTCTGTATAAATATTTTATCCTCAACGTACTCAAAGCTTCTTCGGCCTTCAAAAGAACAAGAGAAAGTATAAGAACATCTAAAATTGTTCAATGTCATCTACTAAAATATGGTATAACACTTACATTATTTTCGTTGATGTCAATAGACCAATTCTTCGCCGTTCCTCTATATGTTTCCATATGTCTCATTAAGTATACACCACAGTCTGTCTTGTTTGTTCTGTCTTGCCAGTCCAGCTTTGGGGCCGTTATCCTGTATTTTTTAACCTTGGCAGCCATTCTTTCCATGCCTTGACTTAACAAGAATTTCACAAAACAATCGAGTTGTTTACTCAAAGTGACATACTTGTCCAAAATTTTCATTCCATGAGGACGGCCGGAGTTGTCAAGTACAACGATTTTGGAGTCCTTAATATTCACACAAACAAGGAAGAAATGTCGGGAAAAGACAACGGGTAGGAATATCTGCAAAAAGAACACAAACATTTATTACTTTATTGCATATTCTTTACTTGGAATTGAGGGATATGTACAGACCACGTCAGCGAAGATGAGGTCTTCTTTTGTGACTTGGTAGTTTCTCATGTCTTCTTCAATGGATTGGGAAAATAAGGTGGCATCATGCTGCATATTAACCTGCAAAATAAGGGCAGAGCATCAAAGTCATGAACATTGAAGGATACATAGCAAAAAAAAAGCAGTTCATGCACTTACATGTGAACATGATGAGAAACAAATTATTCTTGGTTCATGCCTTGGCAACCTACGGCATTTGAAGTGCACAATTATGGACCAAGCGTCAATCACTTCGCTCGAAATTTCGCGACCCATTTTCATTGAACGAAGTAATTCACGGGTAATATTACCAGGTGCACCTTCGTACAGAACGTCACTGCAAAATACATTCATTTAGAAGACCATAACTAAATAATTTCATTTTTAAAATTTCTAAAAAAAGGCGAACTAACTTACAATCCATGCAGGTCTTCATCAAACACAAAATCGGCTAATCTCTGCTCCTTGTTGGTTATTTTGTGGTCCAACATATCCGCAACCTGTTGCATGTAAGGGGATCGAAGGTGCACAGGAATTTTTGAGATCTTCCTCTTAGGATATTCTTTAATGTTGATGCGTCCCCCCCCATCACCTTCATCTTCATCTTCAGAAGATTCAACGGCCTTAGAAGCCTCAACCTGTTGCTTGCCTTCACCCTGATCAGTTGGTGCAACAGACTGAGCTTGGGGTTCCTCAACATTTTCCTTCCCTACACCATGATCATTTTGTTCAAAATGATGAGATTTGGGTTCCTCAACTTGTTGCTTGCCTTCACCATGATCACTTGGTGCAACAGACTGAGCTAGGGGTTCCTCAACATTTTCCTTCCCTGCCCCCTGATCATTTGGATTTTCAGGCGGAGATTTTGGTTCATCAACCTGTTCCTTCCCTTCAACCTGATCATCGTCTTCAACAGTGGTTGTCTGCACTTTGTGTGCCCCATCCGGTTCCTTGCATTCACCCTCATGATCAGTTGGTTCAACACTGGGTGAGTCATCTTTGTTGGGCAGAAATGAATCCTCATGTTCGTCCTACTGAGGAGGGGGTGACTTGGCTTGACTGTGCTGAAATACAGCCTCTACATCTTCCGGTTCAACGAGGAGTGATTCATCTTCAATGTCCTCACGTACATCCTCAACAGATTTCGGTTGAACAGGGGGTGACGGAGCTTCATTGGGCAGAACGGCAACATCGAGATCATTCTGTTCAACGTGATCTGATGAATTTTCTTGATTTGACATCACTGAATCCTCAAAATCATTCAGTTCAGCCAGTGCTGGTTGATTGTCTGCATGGTCATCCACTGCAGTCCGACATGTGTAATCAACCCGGGGACTATTGACTTTCAAGCCCGCACACTGTAAAGTGTCCCCAAGTGCATCCCTTGTAGGATCTTCCACACCTACATGAACCGGACCATCGATCACCACCTTCAAGTGTTTCATGAAGCCTTCAGACTCTCTGAGGTTCAGGAAACCGGCCTCAAAAAAGGGCTTCAGATCGATGTTGCGTTTCTCCAACTCCCCTGATAGGTAATTCAGCTGTTGGGCTGTATCTTTAAAAGTTTGCAGGATTTTGGATGTCAACATCTGTACATTATGAAAAAAAGAGTTCAGTAATCTTGAAAACAGGATAATAAAGAACAATGGGAGTCAATTTATAGTTTCCACATACCTCATTATCGTCTTCTTTTAGTTCAACCGAGTCAACTGGATTCTCGGGTTGTTTAACTGCTAGGCGCGCCCTTGCCCTGCCCAGCCCAAAACCACCGGCACGACCTTCTAAGTTGGTAAACTCTAACACGCTGACGTCATCCCAACAGGAGATAATTGGAAATTTTCTTTCGTAGGGGATACGTTCACCTTCCACAAAAACACCATCTAGGTAGCAAATCTGGAGTAAAGGAGTGGGAAACATGTTAGAAAATATTACATATCTATAAATCATGTATAAGAGAGGCAACAATACTTACCGATAAAAGGGTTATAGGTCCATCGAAATATGGATTTTTATCTTTACTTGCTTTTTCTTTCCAACTTCTTACACTGTCAACCAATCGTTGTAGTGTAAAGTGGCACCAGTTCAGTTCCTTTATGTTATCAACCTCCATTAAGGATTTGAGAATTTTGAACCTGAAATGAAAAAAATACATTTGTCAGTATTCAAAAATACAATTAGATATATAATAGGTTTGAATACATGTTTACCTGGCTCGTGAATTTTGAACAGGACATAAAAAACTAGAGACAACAAAGACAACGAAGTCTATTTTGAAATCGTTGTCTGCACTTGTGTTACTTAATATCTTGGGGATCATAGAAAGTGTTTCGGGAGCTTTTGAGTCTCCCCCGGTCCATCTGGTCTTCCAATCCCTCAAGAAATTAAAATAATCAGGGTCCTTAGTCTTGTCCAACCCAACGGACTCGACTACGTTCATTGCCCCTCTAGGGAGGTTCATCACGAGCTGTACGAGATCTTCATCGATACGGATCTCATCACCGTTGGCCAATACCAGAGAACTCTTATCCGGGTCAAAACATTGGATTACGTGTCTGGAAAAATGAGCCAGGCACTTGGAGACGCCCATTGTAAGAAGAGAACCAAACCCGATTTCCTTCACGGCTTCCCTCTGTTCTACGCTCAATTGAGGAATGAGTTGAGCGAGGCCATGAGGTGATGATCTGGTTAGAAATGTCAGTTTACGTTTCTTGCGGGTTTTGGTTGTTTGGGGAGATGGGGGAAACTCTTCATCGAATGGGGTAGTAGACGGAGAAATATTAGTGGTTTCTGGGGGTGGTTCTGGTAACTCTTCATCGACTGTTGGAGTGGAGGTAGGAATAACATTTGTTTTTTTTTAGGGGGAAAAGGTGGTGGTAAAATCTCATCAGTACCTGCAGCAACATCAGTAGCTTCGACAGCAACTGTGGAAACTGATTCAGCAGTCGATGACGACTTAGTATTCGTCTTCGGATTTCTCTTCCTCTTCCTTTCATAGGTCCTCGAAGTCATTAATTTTGGTGGGATAGCATAAATCAGTATTATACGAAATAAATTTAATAAACATGTGTAAAATTAGTATAAACACAATAAGATGAACATACCTCTCTGGTTTAGTGCTGGGATTGACGTTAGATGCCGGAGTGGGTGCAGTTTCGTTTTCGTTTATGCTCCTACAAACTTGCAAGACAACCTCTCGGGAGTCGATGGGATGATCCACTTCCGTGTTGTTGCCTTGGTTACCCGACATGTTCAGAAGAAATCCTTGTAGTATAAACGAAATATCTAGGGTTTCGACGTTCAGTGTTTGGATTATCGCCGGGAGATAGAGAGAGAAGAATATGAACAGTTGCTTATGAAAATGAAATTGAGGGAGAGTCGGCTTGTAGCGGGAAATTGAAATTATATCAACTAGTCATGGAAGCGAATAAATATTCGTTCGATATCGTAAATTCATAAAAAAATATGAAAAATAAATGTAAAATAAAAACTATTCATAGAAGCGAAGATTTATTCGCGGAATGTAAATGCACGGGTAAGTGAATTTACATGACAGGCAAGTTGGCTTCTCATGGGAGGGGAGGTGGTTTTACATGAAAGTCAGGCTAAAATTATTTGAAAATAAGAAATCTTCGCTTTCAATCGTCTACTCGAAAAACAAAATTCAAGCGAATATTTGGTCGTTTACTGATTGTCAATTTCAATTAATTACATTAACATTTATTAATAAACGGAAAAAAAAAATAGCCAAGGAATTGAAGCGAAGATTTGTTCGGTTGCTGCATGTCATCTACAATTAATTGAATTAATATTTAATAATCGGAAATATAAAATCCATGTCAGTTTGGTCTTTACATAGACGGGTAAATGTGTTTACATGGTAGGCAAGTGGTCTTCTCATGGGTGGGTAGGGGGGTTTTACATGATGTTTTCATTAGAATTAATTGAAGCAAATATATCTTCGCTCATGAAGGTCTCCAGCCAAAAAAATTAAAATAAAAAAAAAAGGAAAAAAATAGAAAAGTAATTGAGGCGAAGATTTGTTCGGTTGCTGCATGTCATCTTCAATTAATTGAATTTATATTTCATAAATGGAAATGTGAAATCCATGTCATTTTGGTATTTACATAAACGGGTAATTGTCTTTCCATGGCAGGCAGGCGGTCTTCTCATGGGTGGGTTGGGGGGTTTACATGAGTTTTTAATTAAAATTAATTGAAGCAAATATATCTTCGCTCCTGAGGTTCTCCAAGCCCAAAAAATGAAATAAAAATTTAAATAAAATTCCTAGAAAAAAATTGAATGAATTAATTGAAGCGAATATTATATCGCTGCATGTGTTTTTTAATAAATTAAATTAATATTTAATAAACGTAAATATAAAATCCCTGTCAATTCGGTCTTTACATAGACGTGTAAGTGTATTTTCATGGAAGGCAGGCGGTCTTCTCATGGGTGGGTATGGGGGGTTTACATGAGGGTCATGGCAACGGGCGTGTAGATCTTCGCTCCCATCGCATCTCACCCTTCCCTCTGACACGGTCCCGGAGCGAAGATATCTTATTTGTTTATCATCTGAATATTATATTATTTCCTGGCGTTAACAGGCGCTTCCGTTAACGGCGTCTGGTGTGAACCCGGGCCTAAACCCGGATTCCGGATTCTCCCTCCCTCCGTCTCCTACCCAGATTGATTTATTATTAAAATAATAATGCTGCAATCTGATTGGTCCGCCACAGAGGAACACGGCAATCGGTAGCAGAAGATCTGAACTGGAAAGATGTGATGATCTCCAATATCCACATGATAATGGAACAGGTAAATGCAG
This sequence comes from Impatiens glandulifera, assembly GCF_907164915.1. Lineage (NCBI taxonomy): Eukaryota > Viridiplantae > Streptophyta > Magnoliopsida > Ericales > Balsaminaceae > Impatiens > Impatiens glandulifera. The sequence continues at coordinate 37,382,966 of NC_061870.1, forward strand.
CAAGAAGCTAATAACATAAATATAACTTGTTTTAATTGCTGAAGCCTGATGATAAAACAGGGGCATGGTACAACTCTATCAGGTGGAACATTCATGTTATTTTTGGGCCATCCTGTTTTGTATCAGAAAATTATTGCCTGGAGAGTCCTTAAAAATACGAGATCTCCTCTTTGTGTCATATTCGCATTTGAATGTTAGCTATCTTTATCGGTGGTTTTGTTAGAATTATCCTAATTAGATACTAATTTAATGTGTGAGAAATTAAAATTTGAATGCGGAGAAAGCGTACCTTAATTAATCGCATGAATCTTCTCTTTCTTTGTAATAGAAAAAGTTTTTAATCTTCTATTTCTTAGGACTTTCTTTATGTGGAATGGTTCTTCCATTTGATGAGTAAGTCAAAATGTTTCTCTTTCAATTGACTGAATTCGAATGGCATTAAGAATCTCATTTCGGAAGATGATGATTATATTGCCGGTTTAATATGCGGTGAGATGATGGACAACTTGAATCTCATCGCTAAAGCCGTGTCCAGGTTTGCGGTTAAGTGTGATGAGTCGAATTTGAGGAGATTTGAGATTGCGTTTGGTGAGCTTGTTAAGTCTGGTAGTAGAGATTTGTTTGGATGGCAGTTATCATATAGGGAAATGGAGAAGAATGTTAAGAAAATAGAAAGGTTCGTCGATGTGAACTCGAGTTTGCATCGAGAATTGGAACTGATATCGGAGATTGAATACAGTTTGAAGAGAACGAAGAACAGTGATTTTGAGAAAAAATTGGCTTGGAAGAAACGAGAGGTGAAACAATTAAAGGATATTTCGTTTTGGAACAAATCTTATGATTATGTTCTTATTCTTTTGGCCAGAAGCATCTTCACTGTATTCAGGAGGATTGGATTCGTTTTCGGAATGAATCACGATATCATCAAAGATTCTGGATCTATACTGGATTTTGATATCATCGATCGCAGCCATTCCATTTCCGCGTCATCTATTCATCCCTCTGAGACCGCCGGCGCAGGCGTTCCTAGATTCTCTTCCGGTCCCTTAGACAAATGGGTGGGCAAGAGAACAAATTTTTATTCAGGTCCATTGGTAAGATCTGACAAAACAGGGTCGAGGAAGGAAAAAACTCCTGTTTTTCTTTCCGGTCCACTGGAGAAATCGACTTTGGGATCGGTTATATCAACAAGTAAATCCGGTTTTAAGTTATGGCCTTTCAAAGGTAAGAAGAAGAGCTCAAAGTCAAAGCAGAATCTTCGTGTTAATGGCGATGACATACAGAGAATCAATCAGATGAGCAATCAAAGTATAGTTTCAAATGCAACTCCTCCTCCTGGAAGTCTAGGCGCAGCTGCTTTGGGCTGGCATTACGCAAACATTATAATCGCGATCGAGAGGCTAGCCATTTCTCCTTACTTAATAGGTCAAGATGCTAGAGATGATTTGTACAGTATGTTGCCTGTTAACGTTCGATCTACATTAAGGGAGAAGTTAAAGCCACATGGAAATAAATTGGTTTGTGATACTGGTCTTGGTCAGGATTGGAGTGAGTATATTGCGGAAATGTTAGAATGGTTAGGTCCTCTTGCACATAACATGATAAGATGGCAATCGGAAAGGAGCTTGGATCCTGGGAGTAGTAATGGCGTTTGGCAGAGAAATGTTTTCCTTGTACAGACACTTCATTTTGCAGATCAAGAGAAGACTGAAGATACAATTGTAGAGCTGTTGATGGGGTTGAACTATATTTGGAGGCTTGGTCGTGAACTTAGTACTAATGGGTGATAGAATGCTGATCAATTCTCTCAATCTAGAAGAAGGCCTATCATAGAAATTAAACATCATTCAAGTAAGCTTTTTCATCTCATAATTCAATTTACTATATAGAATTTGTGTATATTTTCTTCATCACTGGATTTTTATTATTATTATACTTAAACATGTAAAGAAAATTTTCTTAACATGTAATATCTCTCAAATCTACAACACAAAAACTAAGAATTATACAATTTCATTCCATTTTGTCCATTTTTTTTTTATATTTCTTCATATGTTGCATCAATAATAAGGTGTCACAATTAGTCATTATTCCGAAGTTTGGGGAGAAGGGGATGACCATTGGCGACTGCCTATCTAGCCCCGTTCACTCATTCGAGGAATCGCCTTTTTGGCCTCACTTACCCAACTCGAGGGATTGCCTAAATTAGTGTTTGCTTGTTAACAAATGTTATTTTATCTATATTGATATTTGGAAAAAATGTTTGGCAAAGAATATTTTTTAAAGAAAATTATTTATGTTTTCTTGTATAAATTCATACTGTAATTTAATTCCATAAAGTGTTTTCAAATCGATTTGGGAAAGCATGTATTTAAATTGTTTTGTGTGTGATATCACAAATTTAAAAAAATTATTTGTAAAAACTTTAGTAATTTAGAGCTTCATTTATGTTGGATTATTTATAAATTTTTTTTATTTTTTTTTAGAAAATATATTGTTTGATAAATAATTTTTTTATTTAGATTTTTAATTAGTTGATTTATAATATTTTATTTATTTAATTTTTTTTATAATAAATTAGTAATATTTTGATTTATTGAAAAAAACAAGTTCTGTTTTTTTTTATAAATAAAAACAAAAAAAATGTGTAACTTATTATTATTATTATTATTATTATTATTATTATTATTATTATGTATTTAGGACCTACCATGGTAATGGTAGTTACTAATAATACTTAAGAGATTAAAATTATTCCATGTAATAGCTTTTTGTGTTGAAGCGAAGTAGGTTCATGGTGGGTAAAATAAAAAAAAAAATGTTGTGTTTAAGTTAAAATGTGAATGTTTGGGCTTTTTATAGTTTTATATTTAAAAATGCACATAAAAATACAATAAATTATGTGGTATTTAATATGTGGAATTCATTTTGAAATGTATATATTTATTTTTTTTATTTTTTTTAATCTTTTTACCACACAACCAATTAATTAGTCTTTTATCATAATTTTAAAATTAATTAAAAAAAAACAGTAAGTTAATAAGGGATACAATATTTATTATCGTGAAGGGATGGAGGAAGAGCACATACAATAAGCAAATATAAATTACAACAAAATTTTAAAATAAAAATATTCTACAATTACTTTTTAAAATTATATAATTATCAATAAAACCCACCTAGCTTCAAATATGCAATAATACGATAAAATTACGTTAGGACAAGACAAAAACATAAATATTATTTTCAAACACATTAATCAACCACTCTCCCAATGTGGACCTATACATGGGTTCATCAATCAACGATGATGAACAACAAGAACAATATCTAGAAACCACAAATGATTACAAAATATTGATAGAAAAAGAAAATAAAAGTTATTAAAGAATTCAAATAAGTCTTTTAACTATGTTTAATATTTTTATTTTCTTTTGAATAAAGTATGAAAAAATATATTTTAACCAACGAAACTAATAAATTTAAAGTTAATAACTCAAACAAATTTGAAAATAAAATAATTTTTATTTGACAAATAAATCAAATAGAATAATTAATTAAGTTAAAAATATAAAATTGTTTTGATTTGATTCATATAAATTTTTATATAGATAACTTTTTTTATATATGTTGATGATTGTACTAGATTTATATTATTTTTTTTTTTTAAGAAAATTAAGATTTGTATTCTTGTTATTTTAATATTAAAATAATGAAAAGTGATAATATAACTTTAATAGAGAACGTTTTTATCTTATTAATCTAAAAATTCTTATAAAAATGATTTATTAACTAATACATCTTTTAGGTTAACTATATTATATTTATATAAATATTTCTTCTAAAAAAACAAGTATTTTTTTTGATAAAATAAAAAAAAAACACTCACACTAATCAATATAAAAAAAACACTTCTCAATTTTTTAGGATTTAAACATCTTTAATCTAAATTTTTCTTCAAAATTTTCATATCTTGAAGAAGAAGATATGAGATATTATATAGATTTTCATATCTTGAAGAAGATAGGAGACATATTATATAGTTAGGAATATTTTATTTAACTATTAGAATAGATATTAAGATATTATATATTTAGGAAATATTTTATTTAAAATATAGAATATCTAATAAATATTAAGATATTATATATTAAAGAAATACTTTATTTAAATTATAGAATATTATTAATTAAGGATTTTCCTAAATTTATGTATATATACATTAATTAGGTCATTAATTTCCATCGCTCCCTACTATCTCTATAGTCTTAACTTTATTATCGTTTTTCATCGGTTTTGGAATAAGGTTTAATAATCTTCAGCATAAACTCGTATGATCTCCGCCGGATTATTACTGTCTTCTCCGGCGAACGCTATGACTCCGTCCGTTGTTCGTCACCGTATTGCAGGAGCATATCATGCTCTTCCGAATTCGAGAACTGGAGCCTTCTCTCTTTGCACGAACAGGGATGAAATAGGAAGATTTTTCTGATGGAAGGACAAACAGGGATGAAATTGGTTTGGCAGGCCGTCCGTTACCTTTCCTTAATCATTAACCGGAGGATCGTTGGCGAAAGCTATTGTCATGACTTCTTCAAATTGGAGTCGGCCTTCAAACTGATTTTTTTATTTGGGGGAGAGACTTGAAACTGGAGCTTGAATGTAATACGTACTGGTTCTTAATTATATTATCTGTGAATTTCATATTCTGACTAGACAAATATTACAAGTGAAACAATGATTATATATTTGGTTGTACAAGCATATTCATGTGTTCAACATTATAATTAGCTTTTCGTTTTAATTTGATAGTGAAATTTAAAGAGTTTATCATTATACAGATGATTAACCTATCCCCCCTTTGGAACAGCGGCTAAATAGTTGGTAAAATTAACCAAAACCCTTTTAACTGGGTGATGGCCCTCATGGTTTCAGGCACAACAGAGATCAATGACAATGATCTTAGCCAGCAATGCGAAGGTGATAAAGTTGTTCAAGAGAAGAAAGTGTTGTTATGAAAGGGATGCAATATGGCCAAAAGATTACATTCCCTGGAGAAGCTGATGAATCACTCAATACAGTCATTGGAGATATCGTCTTTTTCTTGCAACAGAAAGAACACCCCAAGTTGAAACCTGCAACAATAATTTCTAACATGCTCCTTTGATCCTGGCTAGTGCCCTTATTAGTTTTAAATATTTAGAATATTTGAAAGCAGTAAATGGAGCAGCGTAGTGAGTTTGGATATTAGGCATATGTGATGTGAGTGTATTATCTCAAATCCCAAAGTGGCAAGAGCATGCCTTGGCCTTCTTCCAAATGAAACGATTGATTTGTAGCAGTTGAAATAGTTTCTCTTCAATTTGTTATATTTATCTCATTTTCTGGTAATAAAAGATGCTTTTGCTTATGTTGTTTATATATGTTCTTATTTCTGTATTTTATTAGTCTTTCATACCATATGGACTATCCGTTTTAAAATTCAGTTATGCATATGGTCAGTGTTAACATAGTTTATTTGTTTGAAGACGCCGACAGAAGCAAAAGAAAGAAGCTGATGATCTTCATTTAGAGAACACAGAGTTGGTTGCAACAAACCAGTTGTTGAAGAATAAGTACGAGGGCTTTCAGAAGCAGGCGTTACATCTAGTATCAGCAAAGAGAGCTACTCATCCTGATCTAAAAAATGTATGATCAAATTCATCGTTATTATCACCATTTAGTGTTTCCGGCTGTCATTGTGTTTTTCTATAGGATAGAATCTGAAAGTAACCAGTGAACTTGGCACAGTGCCTTAATTGACTCATTTTGCTTTCAAGTGTCCGAGATTCCCTTATTGATCAGGTCACTTTGTTTAACTTGGTATTTTTTGTCGTTCCATTCTACCATCATTATGCAGATTGTGTCTACTTTTAACTATGAGTCTATGTCCAACTTTGTTTCTCTGTTGTCTCAAAGCATGCAGGTCATCATATCTCAGTTTAAAATGCTCTTTGTTTTATTTTGTTTGTCAACAATTTCTCCATTTAAAACATGTCCGGTTCTGATCAGACTGGTCAATACTTGACACTACTGATTAAATTACACAAAGAAGTGTCTTGAATACTGGAAATACATTTGTTCTAACATTTGCATGACTATCTTATAGTTTCAGTTTCACTGACAATATGTTGTACATTAGGATGTTAAGATATGTTTCAGTTTAGAAAATCCTTGCTACCATCTATAATAATATTGGTAAGGACTATTTGGTTTTTCAGTAACACTGCATTAGCTGCGTTTAAATACCAAAAAGTACAGTCATCACAAATGCAGTGGGGGCAAATTTCAACTTGCTCAATTTGAACCGGTTTCAAAAGGATTTTGATAATTGACATTTGGAGGATAAAGAGATTTGTAATGAAATCTATTTTTATTTTATTTGACAGCACAGTTATAGTTGGTTGCATGACAAATGAAAGTTTCTTCCTATCCGTCATTTTCTTCTTGTGTAATATACAATATTACCGCAATCGTGTTATTATTGATGATATTAATAATGGTGCTTTTCTTTACTAATTTAATTAGCATGATAACTTATTTAGGTGATTCTTTAATGAGTTAAAATTTAATGTAATTACAGATGTACCAAAAAGAGGGGTATCTTTGATACCATCCTAATTTGGCATTTGAGATGAATCGTTATATGGTGCAATTTTAGGCTCAAACAAACAAGGAGTTTTTGTTTTCGTAACTGACCATCGAAATATGTTTTTCATGCCTTGATTCCGAAACATATTAGCCGTTGATTGTTTTACAATCACTTTGATCTAACCGTGAGTGGAGACTAAGTTAATCTTTAACCCTAAGAAGTTTTTCTGTAAGTATTTAGCTCTGAACTTTTCTACTTAGCCACTTTTAGTTTTTACCATAGAATCAGGTTTCTGAGGTCGGGATGGAAATGATTGAGACTTCACAGGGAAAGATCAGCCACAAAGGTAAAGACAATGCTAATAGCTATCTGCAGGAATACTCTGGAAAATACACTAGATACAATGCAGAGCAGGTCAAAATCCTTGAGAATGAATTTAGGGAGTGCACAAACCCTAAATTATTCCGTCGGCAGCAAATGATCTCTCATTTTACTGTCCTTGCCAACCTTGGCCCACATCAGATTAATGCGTGGTTTCAGAACCGCAGGCAATCTGTCTAAACTGAAAATGGTTTAGCCTGATTCTTTTTTATTTTTTTCTCTTTGAGTATTTTCTTAAATTGAATGAATCCACATGTGCTCTGCGTACTTGATTTGGTTTACAAAACAGTTTGGTGAGAGCATTTTCTTGGTTTGGTATTATTTTGACTACTGAAGCTTGACTTTGCTCATTACAATAACTTGCCTATGATGCTTGCATCATCTTTATGAAATGTTGTGAACTTTGAGCTGAAGAAGGAATATAATGAAAGCAATAACCATATTTGTTTGTAAAATATTAATTGTGAGTGGTTTATTTAGAAAGGTCAAATTATTTCTGCCTTCTTATTAATGCATGAGCTGATCTATACTAGGAATACAATGGTGGTCTGTAGTTTCTAGATAAGTAAAAAGTTAGAAACATAAGTGTGCTTTATTTATGAAGTATTGTAATGATTGTTGGAGGTTTGATTATTGTTTCATGCACATGCAAGGAGTGTTTCTCCTTTTTCATGAATTGCGACCCTTGTCTAGTTTAATACCTGCAACAATAATTTCTAACATGCTCCTTTGATCTTGGCTAGTGCCCTTATTTGTTTTAAATATTTAGCATATTTGAAAGCAGTAAATGGAGCAGCGTAGTGAGTTTGGATGTTAGGTATATGTGATTTGAGTGTATTATCTCAAATCCCAAAGTTGCAAGAGCATGCCTTGGCCTTCTTCCAAATGAAACGATTGATTTGTAGCAGTTGAAATAGTTTCTCTTCAATTTGCTATATTTATCTCATTTTCTGGTAATAAAAGATGCTTTTGCTTATGTTGTTTATATCTGTTCTTATTTCTGTATTTTATTAGTCTTTCATACAATATGGACTATCCGTTTTAAAGTTCAGTTATGCATATGGTCAGTGTTAACATAGTTTATTTGTTTGAAGACGCCGACAGAAGCAAAAGAAAGAAGCTGATGATCTTCATTTAGAGAACACAGAGTTGGTAGCAACAAACCAGTTGTTGAAGAATAAGTAAGAGGGCTTTCAGAAGCAGGCGTTACATCTAGTATCAGCAAGTGTCCGAGATTCCCTTATTGATCAGGTCACTTTGTTAACTTGGTATTTTTTTTGTCGTTCCATTCTACCATCATTATATGCTCTGGTGGGTGCCACATCTGCAATAGAAGGTGGGATGGCATGTCAAGCTAAATGGAAACTTGTGCTAGCAAGTAGAGTGCTTGAATATTTTGGGGGAAAAAGTAGTGTGCTTGAATTAAGCTATTGTGCTAAGTTTTGTGGATCATTTTAGAGTTTTATTGTTTTCTTAGTTGCTTCTTCCTTTTCTTCCTCATCTTTTCCTGTTTCTTCTCTTTTCCATAAAAACCTATCCTTCCAGACAACAATCTATTAGCAATTGTGGAATATAACAACCTTTCTACACTGTTCATAGTCTGGAGTGAAGCATTTGAGTTATTTTAGGGCTATATTATGAGCAATTACAATTTGGGAATCCTTAATCAGTACAGAAGAACTGTATGTTGAGGTTAATCTAAACTTTTTTTCTTCTTCTTGTAAATACCTTTTGATAGTTAACAATAAGCTCTAATTTTATTTTCTCAACCATTATATCCTAGTCTAAAATTGGTAAAAGCTTGTATATTACAAATTTCAGTAGCTGTACATAATCTTCATGTTTTAGGAGGTTATTGGCGTGGCTTCTTGTGATGGCACTTACCTATTTACTACTAAATCCTTCCATCATATCAATGTTTTATCTCCACATTTCGTTGTTACTGAATATTTTGTAATCACATTCAGAAGATGCATATCAAGTATCTAATTTAAGTGATTGTCATGCTTTATTTCATTTTTGGAAAACACACAAATACCTGATTTGATTTCTTATTCAATGTCATAGGATGTTTACTAGACACTGTTGAGATGGATCAAATTTAGAGCTGTATTAGTTATTTCAATAGATGGATGTTTTGTTGCAGGTGTGTCCAACATCTCCAGGTGATGTCAGTGGTAGCTGTGATAGTGGTACTGGTAGCTGTGATTCGGCAGGCTTTCCTCATCATTCTTTGAGGGATGTTACTGACCCTTTGGAGTAATTTACTTTCCATTGTAGAGGAACAACGCCCTAGTCACTTATACAATCAAATTTAAATAAATTGTTGATTTTGTTATTTCCAGGTTTCTCTTAATAGTAGAGGAGACTTTGGTAGAGTTTCTTTCTAAAGCTACTGGAACTGCAATTGAATGGATTAAGATTCCGAAGATCAAGGTATAAGGCTTTAATTACGGCTACCATTTGGTTGTTCTGTGCTTCCTTTGCATCCTAAGACTTTCATTACCACAATCGGTTGAGTCCTCATTTGATAATTCAACATTTTGTTTTCCCTTGTTTCTGTAGCATTCTGTAATGTTTAATTGTTTTAATTGTTTGTTGGCCTCCACTTGTTCCAGCTTGCTACAATATGATATTTGCTACTGTTAGCATTTCATACAATTGTGATGGGGTTGCTGCACGAGCTTGGGGTTTGTTGTTTCTTGAGCCTAACATAGTAAGAAAATATTATTATGGTTGTGCCTGAATGGTGCTTTAAAATATATTCATGTTTGTAGTCACGGAAATTATACACATAGGAAATGGATTATTTTTTCATAATATTTTCAGTGTCTTCCACATTCCAAGTTGTAATTAATGTAGATATTGGAGATCCTCAAGGATAGACTATCATGGCTACTTGATTGTTGGAAGCTGGAGGGGTTCGGCAAGTTTCCTGCTAAAATTGGGGGAATTATTGAATTGATATACATACAAGTAAGCAAAATTTTCAATTTTTACCATGAAGTAATATTACACTATTTATTTGTATTCATCTACTTCATATTGCTGTAGTTTTTTTATTTATTCACATTTTATCTTACAATTCATTATAAGGTAATATAATATTTTGCTTTCAGTTCTATGCTTCTACGACAGTGGATCCTGCTAGTGACTTCTGGATGCTAAGATACACATCAACTTTGGATTATGGTACCATTGTGGTAAAGTCTCATTTGCCTTCTAGTTTATTTTTCCAAGAGGTATTCAAATGGAACCTATCATATATGGTCTGTTAGTTAGTTCTGGTGTCCAAATTATATTGTTGTGTTTTATTCAGCACACTTTGTGTTCTTTCGTGGTTGAGTCTGGGACACTAGTCACTCTACGGTTGTGGGGAACACTTCTGACTGGCCAGAGAAAACCCAGCTTTATTTGGACAAATCTATTCTAGAAATTACCTGTCAAATAACTTGCATGCTTTTGACCTTGACTTTGCTTGCTGATTGTGGTCTGGAATTAGAACATAGATTATTAAGCAGAATGGTTTGGTGGCGACCTTACATAACATTGTTGTTACATAAAATATATCCATAAGCCACTGTTGCACATCCTGAAATACCAGTTTTAAGCTACTTTCTTTTATTGTAAGAACTTATTAATGTATTAGAAATATGTCCTCTTCTCTTTACCATCATTTTAACCAGAACTACATTAGAAAAGAATGGTGCATATGATTGGCTAATATTTGAACAAACTGAATTATGCTAATGCTTATGTTTATTAATACATGTGACTAGTGAAGTCTTTATATCATTCAAAGTCATACTCAACAGTTGGATGCTGCGGCCAAACTGATCGAATTTAGTTAAGTTGATTTATTTTGTGAATTCGGAAGAAAATTGTTGGTTTGGTTCTAACAAATTTTCAACATCACCATCTGAAGGTCTGTGATAAATCATTAGCTTCTTCTTGAAAATAGTCCTGGTCAAGTTGCTGATCCACAATTCACAAGAGCCATGATTATGACCAGTGGCTATATAATTGGGCCAATTGCAGGGGCAGGCTCAAGCATTCATATTGTTGACCATCTGGACCTTGAGGTTATAGTTCTTTTAGTATTCCTGAATTTTTCTTACTTTTCAATAATTGACCGTGTATTTTCCTTGTAGACACCAATTATTCCTGACATACTGAAGCCTCTCTGTGAATCATCCAATCTAGTGGCTCAGAAGTTGACCTATGCTGTAAGTATAAATTATTATGTCTTCCTTGGAAGACAATTTACATGAAGGTATTATGTATAGATCCATAATTTTGTGAGCTATCTCCAAACTATTAATACTATATATTGTGTGCAATCGGTTGGATCCTCATTTGATAATTCAACATTTTGTTTTCCCTTGTTTCTGTAGCATTCTGTAATGTTCAATTGTTTTAACTGTTTGTTGGCCTTCACTTGTTCCAGCTTGCTACAAATGATATTGCTACTGTTAGCATTTCATTCTATTGTGATGTGGTTGCTGCACGAGCTTGGGGTTTGTTGTTTCTTGAGCCTAACGTAGTAAGAAAATATTATTATGGTTGTGCCTGAATGGTGCTTGAAAATATTTTCATGTTTGTAGTCACGGAAATTAGACACATAGGAAATAGATTATTTTTTTATAATATTTTCAGTTTCTTTCACATTCCAAGTTGTAATTAATGTAGATATTGGAGATCCTCAAGGATAGACTATCATGGCTTCGAGATTGTTGGAAGCTGGAGGTGTTCGGTAAGTTTCCTGCTAAAATTGGGGGAATTATTGAATTGATATACATGCAAGTAAGCAAAACTGCAATCTTCAATCTTTACCATGAAGTAATATTACAATATTTATTTGTATTCATCTACTTGACATATTGCTGTAGTTTTTTTTTATTCACATTTTATCTTACAATTGATTATAAGGTAATATAATGCTTTGCTTTCAGTTCTATGCTTCAACGATAGTTGATCCTGCTCGCGACTTCTGGCTGCTAAGATACACATCAACTTTGGTTGATGGTACCATTATGGTAAAGTCTCCTTTGCCTTCTAGTTTATTTTTCCAAGAGGTATTCAAATGGAACCTATCATATATGGTCTTTTAATTAGTTCTGGTGTCCAAATTATATTGTTGTGTTTTATTCAGCACACTTTGTGTTCTTTCTTGGTTGAGTCTGGGACACTAGTCACTCTACGGTTGTGGGGAACACTTCTGATTGGCCAGAGAAAAACCAGCTTTATTTGGACAAATCTATTCTAGAAATTACCTATCAAATAACTTGCATGCTTTTGACCTTGACTTTGCTTTCTGATTGTGGTCTGGAATTAGAACATAGATTATTAATCATAATGGTTTGGTGGCGACCTTACATAACATTGTTGTTACATAAAATACATCCATAAGCCACTGTAGCACATCCTGAAAGACCAGTTTTAAGCTACTTTCTTTTATTGTAAGAACTTATTAATGTATTAGAAATATGTCCTCTACTATTTACCATCATTTTAATCAAACTACAATAGAAATGAATGGTGCATATGATTGGCTAATATTTGAACAAACTGACTTATGCTAATGCTTATGTTTATTAATACATGTGACTAGTGAATTCTTTATATCATTCAAAGTCATACTCTTCAGCTGGATGCTGCGGCCAAACTGATCCAATTTAGTAAAGTTGAAATATTTTGTGAATTCAGAAGAAAATTGTTGGTGTGGTTCTAACAAATTTTCAACATCACCATCTGAAGGTCTGTGAGAAATCATTAGCTTCTTCTTGAAAATAGTCCTGGACAAGTTGCAGATCCACAATTCATAAGAGCCATGATTATGTCCAGTGGCTATATAATTCGACCAATTGCAGGGGCAGGCTCAAGCATTCTTATTGTTGACCATCTGGACCTTGAGATTATAGTTCTTTTAGTATTCCTGAATTTTTCTTACTTTTCAATAATTGACCGTGTATTTTCCTTGTAGACACCAATTATTCCTGACATACTGAAGCCTCTCTGTGAATCATCCAGTCTAGTGGCTCAGAAGTTGACCTATGCTGTAAGTATAAATTATTATGTCTTCCTTGGAAGACAATTTCCATGAAGGTATTATGTATAGATCCATAATTTTGTGAGCTATCTCCAAACTATTAATACTATATATTGTGTGCAATCGGTTGAGTCCTCATTTGATAATTCAACATTTTGTTTTCCCTTGTTTCTGTAGCATTCTGTAATGTTCAATTGTTTTAATTGTTTGTTGGCCTCCACTTGTTCCAGCTTGCTACAATATGATATTTGCTACTGTTAGCATTTCATACAATTGTGATGGGGTTGCTGCACGAGCTTGGGGTTTGTTGTTTCTTGAGCCTAACATAGTAAGAAAATATTATTATGGTTGTGCCTGAATGGTGCTTTAAAATATATTCATGTTTGTAGTCACGGAAATTATACACATAGGAAATGGATTATTTTTTCATAATATTTTCAGTGTCTTCCACATTCCAAGTTGTAATTAATGTAGCTATTGGAGATCCTCAAGGATAGACTATCATGGCTACTTGATTGTTGGAAGCTGGAGGGGTTCGGCAAGTTTCCTGCTAAAATTGGGGGAATTATTGAATTGATATACATACAAGTAAGCAAAATTTTCAATTTTTACCATGAAGTAATATTACACTATTTATTTGTATTCATCTACTTCATATTGCTGTAGTTTTTTTATTTATTCACATTTTATCTTACAATTCATTATAAGGTAATATAATATTTTGCTTTCAGTTCTATGCTTCTACGACAGTGGATCCTGCTAGTGACTTCTGGATGCTAAGATACACATCAACTTTGGATTATGGTACCATTGTGGTAAAGTCTCATTTGCCTTCTAGTTTATTTTTCCAAGAGGTATTCAAATGGAACCTATCATATATGGTCTGTTAGTTAGTTCTGGTGTCCAAATTATATTGTTGTGTTTTATTCAGCACACTTTGTGTTCTTTCGTGGTTGAGTCTGGGACACTAGTCACTCTACGGTTGTGGGGAACACTTCTGACTGGCCAGAGAAAACCCAGCTTTATTTGGACAAATCTATTCTAGAAATTACCTGTCAAATAACTTGCATGCTTTTGACCTTGACTTTGCTTGCTGATTGTGGTCTGGAATTAGAACATAGATTATTAATCATAATGGTTTGGTGGCGACCTTACATAACATTGTTGTTACATAAAATATATCCATAAGCCACTGTAGCACATCCTGAAAGACCAGTTTTAAGCTACTTTCTTTTATTGTAAGAACTTATTAATGTATTAGAAATATGTCCTCTACTATTTACCATCATTTTAACCAAACTACAATAGAAAAGAATGGTGCATATGATTGGCTAATATTTGAACAAACTGACTTATGCTAATGCTTATGTTTATTAATACATGTGACTAGTGAAGTCTTTATATCATTCAAAGTCATACTCAACAGTTGGATGCTGCGGCCAAACTGATCGAATTTAGTTAAGTTGATTTATTTTGTGAATTCGGAAGAAAATTGTTGGTTTGGTTCTAACAAATTTTCAACATCACCATCTGAAGGTCTGTGATAAATCATTAGCTTCTTCTTGAAAATAGTCCTGGTCAAGTTGCTGATCCACAATTCACAAGAGCCATGATTATGACCAGTGGCTATATAATTGGGCCAATTGCAGGGGCAGGCTCAAGCATTCATATTGTTGACCATCTGGACCTTGAGGTTATAGTTCTTTTAGTATTCCTGAAATTTCCTTACTTTTCAATAATTGACCGTTTATTTTCCTTGTAGACACCAATTATTCCTGACATACTGAAGCCTCTCTGTGAATCATCCAATCTAGTGGCTCAGAAGTTGACCTATGCTGTAAGTATAAATTATTATGTCTTCCTTGGAAGACAATTTCCATGAAGGTATTATGTATAGATCCATAATTTTGTGAGCTATCTCCAAACTATTAATACTATATATTGTTTGCAATCGGTTGGATCCTCATTTGAAAATTCAACATTTTGTTTTCCCTTGTTTCTGTAGCATTCTGTAATGTTCAATTGTTTTAACTGTTTGTTGGCCTTCACTTGTTCCAGCTTGCTACATATGATATTGCTACTGTTAGCATTTCATTCAATTGTGATGTGGTTGCTGCACGAGCTTGGGGTTTGTTGTTTCTTGAGCCTAACATAGTAAGAAAATATTATTATGGTTGTGCCTGAATGGCGCTTTAAAATATATTCATGTTTGTAGTCACGGAAATTATACACATAGGAAATGGATTATTTTTTTATAATATTTTCAGTTTCTTTCACATTCCAAGTTGTAATTAATGTAGATATTGGAGATCCTCAAGGATAGACTATCATGGCTTCGAGATTGTTGGAAGCTGGAGGTGTTCGACAAGTTTCCTGCTAAAATTGGGGGAATTATTGAATTGATATACATGCAAGTAAGCAAAACTGCAATCTTCAATCTTTACCATGAAGTAATATTACAATATTTATTTGTATTCATCTACTTGACATATTGCTGTAGTTTTTTTTATTCACATTTTATCTTACAATTGATTATAAGGTAATATAATGTTTTGCTTTCAGTTCTATACTTCAACGACAGTGGATCCTTCTCGCGACTTCTGGCTGCTAAGATACACATCAACTTTGGATGATGGTACCATTGTGGTAAAGTCTCCTTTGCCTTCTAGTTTATTTTTCCAAGAGGTATTAAAATGGAACCTATCATATATGGTCTGTTAATTAGTTCTGGTGTCCAAATTATATTGTTGTGTTTTATTCAGCACACTTTGTGTTCTTTCTTGGTTGATTCTGGGACACTAGTCACTCTACGGTTGTGGGGAACACTTCTGATTGGCCAGAGAAAAACCAGCTTTATTTGGACAAATCTATTCTAGAAATTACCTATCAAATAACTTGCATGCTTTTGAACTTGACTTTGCTTGCTGATTGTGGTCTGGAATTAGAACATAGATTATTAAGCAGAATGGTTTGGTGGCGACCTTACATAACATTGTTGTTACATAAAATATATCCATAAGCCACTGTAGCACATCCTGAAAGACCAGTTTTAAGCTACTTTCTTTTATTGTAAGAACTTATTAATGTATTAGAAATATGTCCTCTACTATTTACCATCATTTTAACCAAACTACAATAGAAAAGAATGGTGCATATGATTGTCTAATATTTGAACAAACTGACTTATGCTAATGCTTATGTTTATTAATACATGTGACTAGTGAAGTCTTTATATCATTCAAAGTCATACTCTTCAGCTGGATGCTGCGGCCAAACTGATCCAATTTAGTAAAGTTGAAATATTTTGTGAATTCAGAAGAAAATTGTTGGTGTGGTTCTAACAAATTTTCAACATCACCATCTGAAGGTCTGTGAGAAATCATTAGCTTCTTCTTGAAAATAGTCCCGGACAAGTTGCAGATCCACAATTCATAAGAGCCATGATTATGTCCAGTGGCTATATAATTCGACCAATTGCAGGGGCAGGCTCAAGCATTCTTATTGTTGACCATCTGGACCTTGAGGTTATAGTTCTTTCAGTATTCCTGAAATTTTCTTACTTTTCAATAATTGACCGTGTATTTTCCTTGTAGACACCAATTATTCCTGACATACTGAAGCCTCTCTGTGAATCATCCAGTCTAGTGGCTCAGAAGTTGACCTATGCTGTAAGTATAAATTATTATGTCTTCCTTGGAAGACAATTTCCATGAAGGTATTATGTATAGATCCATAATTTTGTGAGCTATCTCCAAACTATTAATACTATATATTGTGTGCAATCGGTTGGGTACTCATTTGATAATTCAACATTTTGTTTTCCCTTGTTTCTGTAGCATTCTGTAATGTTCAATTGTTTTAACTGTTTGTTGGCCTCCACTTTTTCCAGCTTGCTACAAATGATATTGCTACTGTTAGCATTTCATTCAATTGTGATGTGGTTGCTGCACGAGCTTGGGTTTGTTGTTTCTTGAGCCTAACGTAGTAAGAAAATATTATTATGGTTGTGCCTGAATGGTGCTTGAAAATATATTCATGTTTGTAGTCACGGAAATTATACACATAGGAAATAGATTATTTTTTCATAATATTTTCAGTTTCTTTCACATTCCAAGTTGTAATTAATGTAGATATTGGAGATCCTCAAGGATAGACTATCATGGCTTCGAGATTCTTGGAAGCTGGAGGTGTTCGGCATGTTTCCTGCTAAAATTGGGGCAATTATTGAATTGATATACATGCAAGTAAGCAAAACTGCAATCTTCAATCTTTACCATGAAGTAATATTACAATATTTATTTGTATTCATCTACTTGACATATTGCTGTATTTTTTTTTATTCACATTTTATCTTACAATTGATTATAAGGTAATATAATGTTTTGCTTTCAGTTCTATGCTTCAACTATAGTTGATCCTGCTCGCGACTTCTGGCTGCTAAGATACACATCAACTTTGGATGATGGTACCATTCCTTTGCCTTCTAGTTTATTTTTCCAAGAGGTATTCAAATGGAACCTATCATATATGGTCTGTTAATTAGTTCTGGTGTCCAAATTAAATTGTTGTGTTTTATTCAGCAAACTTTGTGTTCTTTCTTGGTTGAGTCTGGGACACTAGTCACTCTACGGTTGTGGGGAACACTTCTGACTGGCCAGAGAAAATCCAGCTTTATTTGGACAAATCTATTCTAGAAATTACCTATCAAATAACTTGCATGCTTTTGACCTTGACTTTGTTTGCTGATTGTGGTATGGAATTAGAACATAGATTATTAAGCAGAATGGTTTGGTGGCTACCTTACATAACATTGTTGTTACATAAAATATATCCATAAGCCACTGTAGCACATCCTGAAATACCAGTTTTAAGCTACTTTCTTTTATTGTAAGAACTTATTAATGTATTAGAAATATGCCCTCTTCTATTTACCATCATTTTAACCAAAACTACAATAGAAAAGAATAGTGCATATGATTGGCTAATATTTGAACAAACTGAATTATGCTAATGCTTATGTTTATTAATACATGTGACTAGTGAAGTCTTTATATCATTCAAAGTCATACTTAACAGTTGGATGCTGCGGCCAAACTGATCCAATTTAGTAAAGGTTAAATATTTTGTGAATTCGGAAGAAAATTGTTGGTGTGGTTCTAACAAATTTTCAACATCACCATCTGAAGGTCTTTGATAAATCATTAGCTTCTTCTTGAAAATAGTCCTGGACAAGTTGCTGATCCACAATTCACAAGAGCCATGATTATGTCTAGTGGCTATATAATTCGGCCAATTGCAGGGGCAGGCTCAAGCATTCATATTGTTGACCATCTGGACCTTGAGGTTATAGTTCTTTTAGTATTCCTGAAATTTCCTTACTTTTCAATAATTGACCGTTTATTTTCCTTGTAGACACCAATTATTCCTGACATACTGAAGCCTCTCTGTGAATCATCCAATCTAGTGGCTCAGAAGTTGACCTATGCTGTAAGTATAAATTATTATGTCTTCCTTGGAAGACAATTTCCATGAAGGTATTATGTATAGATCCATAATTTTGTGAGCTATCTCCAAACTATTAATACTATATATTGTTTGCAATCGGTTGGATCCTCATTTGAAAATTCAACATTTTGTTTTCCCTTGTTTCTGTAGCATTCTGTAATGTTCAATTGTTTTAACTGTTTGTTGGCCTTCACTTGTTCCAGCTTGCTACATATGATATTGCTACTGTTAGCATTTCATTCAATTGTGATGTGGTTGCTGCACGAGCTTGGGGTTTGTTGTTTCTTGAGCCTAACATAGTAAGAAAATATTATTATGGTTGTGCCTGAATGGCGCTTTAAAATATATTCATGTTTGTAGTCACGGAAATTATACACATAGGAAATGGATTATTTTTTCATAATATTTTCAGTTTCTTTCACATTCCAAGTTGTAATTAATGTAGATATTGGAGATCCTCAAGAATAGACTATCATGGCTTCGAGATTGTTGGAAGCTGGAGGTGTTCGACATGTTTCCTGCTAAAATTGGGGCAATTATTGAATTGATATACATGCAAGTAAGCAAAACTGCAATCTTCAATCTTTACCATGAAGTAATATTACAATATTTATTTGTATTCATCTACTTGACATATTGCTGTAGTTTTTTTTATTCACATTTTATCTTACAATTGATTATAAGGTAATATAATGTTTTGCTTTCAGTTCTATACTTCAACGACAGTGGATCCTTCTCGCGACTTCTGGCTGCTAAGATACACATTAACTTTGGATGATGGTACCATTGTGGTAAAGTCTCCTTTGCCTTCTAGTTTATTTTTCCAAGAGGTATTAAAATGGAACCTATCATATATGGTCTGTTAATTAGTTCTGGTGTCCAAATTATATTGTTGTGTTTTATTCAGCACACTTTGTGTTCTTTCTTGGTTGATTCTGGGACACTAGTCACTCTACGGTTGTGGGGAACACTTCTGATTGGCCAGAGAAAAACCAGCTTTATTTGGACAAATCTATTCTAGAAATTACCTATCAAATAACTTGCATGCTTTTGAACTTGACTTTGCTTGCTGATTGTGGTCTGGAATTAGAACATAGATTATTAAGCAGAATGGTTTGGTGGCGACCTTACATAACATTGTTGTTACATAAAATATATCCATAAGCCACTGTAGCACATCCTGAAAGACCAGTTTTAAGCTACTTTCTTTTATTGTAAGAACTTATTAATGTATTAGAAATATGTCCTCTACTATTTACCATCATTTTAACCAAACTACAATAGAAAAGAATGGTGCATATGATTGTCTAATATTTGAACAAACTGACTTATGCTAATGCTTATGTTTATTAATACATGTGACTAGTGAAGTCTTTATATCATTCAAAGTCATACTCTTCAGCTGGATGCTGCGGCCAAACTGATCCAATTTAGTAAAGTTGAAATATTTTGTGAATTCAGAAGAAAATTGTTGGTGTGGTTCTAACAAATTTTCAACATCACCATCTGAAGGTCTGTGAGAAATCATTAGCTTCTTCTTGAAAATAGTCCCGGACAAGTTGCAGATCCACAATTCATAAGAGCCATGATTATGTCCAGTGGCTATATAATTCGACCAATTGCAGGGGCAGGCTCAAGCATTCTTATTGTTGACCATCTGGACCTTGAGGTTATAGTTCTTTCAGTATTCCTGAAATTTTCTTACTTTTCAATAATTGACCGTGTATTTTCCTTGTAGACACCAATTATTCCTGACATACTGAAGCCACTCTGTGAATCATCCAGTCTAGTGGCTCAGAAGTTGACCTATGCTGTAAGTATAAATTATTATGTCTTCCTTGGAAGACAATTTCCATGAAGGTATTATGTATAGATCCATAATTTTGTGAGCTATCTCCAAACTATTAATACTATATATTGTGTGCAATCGGTTGGGTACTCATTTGATAATTCAACATTTTGTTTTCCCTTGTTTCTGTAGCATTCTGTAATGTTCAATTGTTTTAACTGTTTGTTGGCCTCCACTTTTTCCAGCTTGCTACAAATGATATTGCTACTGTTAGCATTTCATTCAATTGTGATGTGGTTGCTGCACGAGCTTGGGTTTGTTGTTTCTTGAGCCTAACGTAGTAAGAAAATATTATTATGGTTGTGCCTGAATGGTGCTTGAAAATATATTCATGTTTGTAGTCACGGAAATTATACACATAGGAAATAGATTATTTTTTCATAATATTTTCAGTTTCTTTCACATTCCAAGTTGTAATTAATGTAGATATTGGAGATCCTCAAGGATAGACTATCATGGCTTCGAGATTCTTGGAAGCTGGAGGTGTTCGGCATGTTTCCTGCTAAAATTGGGGCAATTATTGAATTGATATACATGCAAGTAAGCAAAACTGCAATCTTCAATCTTTACCATGAAGTAATATTACAATATTTATTTGTATTCATCTACTTGACATATTGCTGTATTTTTTTTTATTCACATTTTATCTTACAATTGATTATAAGGTAATATAATGTTTTGCTTTCAGTTCTATGCTTCAACTATAGTTGATCCTGCTCGCGACTTCTGGCTGCTAAGATACACATCAACTTTGGATGATGGTACCATTCCTTTGCCTTCTAGTTTATTTTTCCAAGAGGTATTCAAATGGAACCTATCATATATGGTCTGTTAATTAGTTCTGGTGTCCAAATTAAATTGTTGTGTTTTATTCAGCAAACTTTGTGTTCTTTCTTGGTTGAGTCTGGGACACTAGTCACTCTACGGTTGTGGGGAACACTTCTGACTGGCCAGAGAAAATCCAGCTTTATTTGGACAAATCTATTCTAGAAATTACCTATCAAATAACTTGCATGCTTTTGACCTTGACTTTGTTTGCTGATTGTGGTCTGGAATTAGAACATAGATTATTAATCAGAATGGTTTGGTGGCTACCTTACATAACATTGTTGTTACATAAAATATATCCATAAGCCACTGTAGCACATCCTGAAATACCAGTTTTAAGCTACTTTCTTTTATTGTAAGAACTTATTAATGTATTAGAAATATGCCCTCTTCTATTTACCATCATTTTAACCAAAACTACAATAGAAAAGAATAGTGCATATGATTGGCTAATATTTGAACAAACTGAATTATGCTAATGCTTATGTTTATTAATACATGTGACTAGTGAAGTCTTTATATCATTCAAAGTCATACTTAACAGTTGGATGCTGCGGCCAAACTGATCCAATTTAGTAAAGGTTAAATATTTTGTGAATTCGGAAGAAAATTGTTGGTGTGGTTCTAACAAATTTTCAACATCACCATCTGAAGGTCTTTGATAAATCATTAGCTTCTTCTTGAAAATAGTCCTGGACAAGTTGCTGATCCACAATTCACAAGAGCCATGATTATGTCCAGTGGCTATATAATTCGGCCAATTGCAGGGGCAGGCTCAAGCATTCATATTGTTGACCATCTGGACCTTGAGGTTATAGTTCTTTTAGTATTCCTGAAATTTCCTTACTTTTCAATAATTGACCGTTTATTTTCATTGTAGACACCAATTATTCCTGACATACTGAAGCCTCTCTGTGAATCATCCAATCTAGTGGCTCAGAAGTTGACCTATGCTGTAAGTATAAATTATTATGTCTTCCTTGGAAGACAATTTCCATGAAGGTATTATGTATAGATCCATAATTTTGTGAGCTATCTCCAAACTATTAATACTATATATTGTTTGCAATGCTGACTGTATTTCAAGCTACAGACTACTGTAGGAATTGTGTAATAGAGCTCCCGAATTGTTTTCCTATAACCGAGGAGAAAGCTAAATACCTTGTCAATCATTTGCATGGTATAGCACATGTATATAAGTACATATAGTATTGATTTTGTTTAAAGAGGAAGACAATGAGACTGCTTGTAAAAGGTGGAATTGGGTTTATGAGAGTTAGTTCGTTGGTTGTCCAATCTTGTAAAGTACTTAGGTTTGTGTTCCTTGTGTCACTCTTCTTCTATCACAAGTCAACTCAAACTGATTGTTCCAAAGCTTAGGAGAGAGTAGGGAGAGAAGAGAAAGAGAGGAGGGGCAAGTGTATTGATAAAAAAGGAGGGGAAGAGAATTTAAGTTATTAGAATTTAATAGCTTAAGTGGTAGGTTGTTTCTATCTCTTTGTCATATCTCTTTGGTTATTTTTCACTTTTAAAAGTTCAAGGGCGCATTTAAATCGCGAGCTAAACTTTTAATAGCTTATTAAAGGTGGGATAATTGGGAAATTTGATGAAATGACCCTCAAAAGAGGTTTAATTTTAAAAATAACCTACTCCTAATATTCTTTGCAAAAATAACCTTTTTCCCTTGGTAAAAGACCAAATTACCCTTAATAAAGTTTCCCCTTTTCCCTCTCTCCTTCCCTCGACCGTTGGGTTCCCTTTCCTTCATCTTCTTTCTCTCTTCTTCTCCCCCGTTCGTGATCCCGACCACGCCCCCAATCAACGCAACAACCCCTAGTGTGGACCTATACATGGGTTCGCATTAGCCTTCCAAGTGTGGACCTATGAGGTTATTGAGACATTTGTCCCTAAATTTGCTGATAGGACCGAGCGGGAAGAGCCTATATGCCCAAGGATATTGCTCTATAAAGCCTCCAGAAGCATCTCCGTCCAGGAGGTAGTCACTGCCCTCTTGAAGTGCAATGTTTTCACCAAGATTGATGAGTCTGTAAAGTTAAGTTTTAAATTAAAAAAGAAAAGAAAAAGAAGTGGCTGATAGTGGGCCACGTAGGTGGCAGAATTTAAAAGGCGTATATTAATTCAGTAGTCAATCTTTCTCCTCTACACTTCCAGCAGCTTCTTCCATCTTCAACTTTGCAGCGCATTCCAACTCAGCAAGCTTCCTACCTTACCCTTCTTCAGCCGATCCACTTCAGCAGCTCAACTCATCCGATCAACATCCTCATCTTCAACAGATTTTCATTAGTTCAGCATATATCATCTTCATCTCAACATTTCATTGGATTTAAAGTAAGTAAGGATATTTGATAATGTTATGGATAATGTCGGGTTATAAATGAAATGGAGTTTGCTGGTAGGAATAATGAAGTTGATTTGTTTGAGATGATTGAATGATTTAATGTTGTTTATTGTTTAGGAAAGAAGAAGAGAAACAGAGAATGAAGGAATATGGATTATCTGGTTTTGGATGAACTTGAAGTATGAGAAAAGGTATTAGGGTTTATGTATAAATTTGAATGGTTATTGGAAGAGAATGAAAATGATTGTTGGATTTAAGGAAGTAAATTATATGGATTATTAGTAGGTGGAAATATAAAGACTGATTTGAGTTTAATTTGATAATTGAAGGAAGAAAGTGTCAAGACCCATTTGAAAATAGCAAAGGATAGTTGTAGAGCTTAAGAGTGGAAATAACTTGATATTGGGGGTTAGGTAAGAAATCATACATTCTTACAGTTTATTTACTAAAATGTGATTATGTTGATAAAATGGTTTTATTAAAATGTATTTCTAAACTTATGGATCAAGTTGACATGGAAATGTTTTGATAAAATGTTTAATAAAAGGATTTGATAAAACGTTTGACAAAAATGACTTGATAATGTGATTTATAAAATGATTTGCGAAACTAGTTGATAAAGTATTTTTGATAAGCCTATGCTAAATACCTTTGTGAAAGACTGATACATATGTATAGATTTGATTATGTGAATAATACAAGAATGATTTTATTACTCTGGATAGGATTTTGTACTTATTTATTTGATAATGGTTATTAATGCCTCGAGTGTTTATACCGGTAATGAGTCAACGCGTGACAGTCACGTCCGGTTGATGGTTAATGAGTCAATGCAGGACCCCCAGATCCTGATGATGGCTAATGAGTCAATGTAGGACCCCCCAAATCCTCGTTGATGGTTAATGAGTCAACGCAGGACATTAAAGTCTTGGTTGATGGTAATGAGTTATCATAATAATGTAGTCATTATCACTATCCCAGAGTTATATAGAAAAAGGTATATTGGTTATAAACAGTACGTATTATATTTTTTTTAGAAAGGTTTGATCTTTCTATACTTATATTAAATGTCTCTTGATCCAACTGTAATGAGATTATGATTTTCTATACTGGGCAAGTTTAGCTCACCCATTTAAATGGGTCCCCTTTTTAGAGAAGGATCCAAATTAAGACTTGGATATCGATATACTTTTGGTAAGAAAAGTTAGTCCTCTCTTAGCGTAGTGTACTAGGGAGAATTAGAACGATGTATTTTGTAATACTTAAGATGGTAGCAATGTCACCTTGTATTTTTGGACTTTTGATGAGGTGGCAAGAACATATTGTAGCTGAAAGGATTTTTGGTTAATGAAAGAAGGGCGAGATTTTGGATTAAGAAGTTAGTAAAGAATTATGTTAGCCTTTAATGTTATTTTTTTAAGTGTATTTCAGATAGATGACATGCGGCGGCTGGTCACGACTCGGTTCGGGGCGTGACAACTTTAGTGGTATCAGAGCATAAGGTTTAACAATGATATTAATGATGTAGGAATGGATGATGAAGTGCTTGCCGGTTTTGCACGACATACAAGGAAAAGACGTGATACCCATGAACCAAATGGACCTGTAAATCAAGAGGAGGGGGAGACCTCTAGAGCGGTAACAATTGAGGATATCGTTAGAGTTATGTCAGGAATAGCACAACAGCATACACCGACAAATAAGTTTGCTGAATTCAAGAAATTGGCTCCACCATACTTGATGGTAGAAGCGATCCGCTAAAAGCTGACAAGTGGATAAAAGAGTTAGAGAAGTTCTTCGATGTACTCAAATGTGACGATGCAGAAAAGATACGATTTACAATATTTCAGTTACAAGGAAATGCAAGCGACTGGTGGGAGTTGGAGAAGCAAACTTACGAGCGCGATACAAGTACACTCTCATGGGATACATTTAAGAAAGCTTTTTTACAACACCTACTTTTCCAAGAGTTTGAGGTAAGAGAAAGAGATGGAATTCATAAATCTGAAGCAGGGGAATATGACTGTTACTGAATATCAAGCTCGTTTGTGGAATTAGCAAAGTTTGCTCAATCATGGATGGGAAGTGAGACTACGAAGGCGAGAAAGTTTGAAATGGGGTTGAGTCCCCACATAAGCAATTTGTGGTTCCTTTGAGCTTAACACTTTAATTGAGGTGGTTGATAAGGCACGATTGATTGAAAGGGAGTTGGGTATTACGAGAAGGATGGATGAGGCGAACTCGAAGAAAAAGAAGTCATCAAAGTGCCATTGAAGGAAGTCGAAACTCATTCCAGAATATAAGGCCCTTTTCTGCGAGTAGTCCAGCTCAAGCCTCTAGAAATGTGCCTTCACATAATTCATCGTCGTCTGTGAAATGTTCGCATTGTTCTGGAAACCATCGCATGGAAGATTGTCCGCTGGCTATCGGGAACATGTGTTTTATGTGGGCAGCATGGTCACTTGAGAACAAATTGGTCCACGCTTTAGAAAGCCATTCACTCAGCCTAATGCGCGCGAGACAGAAATTCTATGAATCGAAAACCCTTTCCCAATAAGAATCAGAAAGTGGGACAGACTTCAGAGGCCAACTAGAGTGTTTTCTACAATGAATGTCGAGCAAGCGCGTGCGTCTAACGCGGTGGTCTCAGGTACTCATTATGTTTCTTCCGCTTATGTTTAGTGTTATTTGATTCTGGTGCTACTGATTCTTTTATTTCTCAAACTTTTATCAAAAAGCTTGATTGGAACCTGAACCTCGAGACGTGAGTATAAGTGTAGAAACTCCCATTGGGTGATAAAATAATGCAAACCTAATTTGTAAGTCTCGAGAAGTACATATAAGAGATAAAGTGTTACTAGTAGATCTTACAGTACTAGATATGCATGGTTTCGTATCATTTTGGGATGGATTGGTTTAGCTCACAGACTTTGCTACAGTTGATTGTCATGAAAAGAGGATAATATTTCAAATTCCCGAGCAACCTATATTCTCTTTTATGGGAAGTAAAATTGTTATTCCTCCAAAGATGATATGCTCTTTAGAAGCGAAACGCATGATTAGAAAGGGTTGTGAATGTTACTGGTGGTGGTTATGGGTACCGAAAAGAATGAAAAATCCTTAGAAACTGTTCCGATCATAAATGAATATCCAGATGTGTTTCCAGATGAATTGCAAGGTTTACCTCCTGATAGAGGTAGAATTTGCTATTGATGTAGTGCCTGGAACAGCTCCATACACGAAGAATCCGTATCGTATGGCTCCGCAGAATTGAAAGAATTACGAGATCAATTGGAAGAACTATTGCAAAAGGGTTACATCAGGCCAGTGTTTCCCCATGGGGAGCTCCTGTTCTTTTCGTGGAAAAAAAAGGATGGAACAATGAGCTTTGCATTTATTACCGAGGGCTTAATAAGGTAACATTAAGAACAAATACCGTTACCAAGAATGACGACTTGGTTGATCAGTTGAAAGGAGCACAAGTTTTTAGCAAGGTTGATCTCCGATCAGGTTATCATCAGTTAAAGATTAAACCGCTGATATTGCCAAGGACAGCATTTCGAACAGATATGGACATTATGAGTACGTGGTAATGCCTTTTGGTTTGACGAATGCTCCAGCTCTTTTATGAATCTTATGAATAGAGTATCAACCATTTCTAGATGAATTCGTGATAATCTTTATTGATGACTATTGGTGTATTCAAAGATCTGAAGACACGAGAAACATCTCAGAATAGTACTCCAAACTTTGAGAGAAAATTAGTTGTATGCTAAATTTTCAAAGTGTGAGTTGTGGTTGAATAGTATCGCATTTCGAGGACACATTATATCTAAGGATGAATATGTGTTGATCCTAAAAAGGTGTAAGCGGTATCTGAATGGCCGTAGAACCATCTACTGTTTCAGAGATACGTAGTGTCTTGGGTTTGACAGGTTACTACAGGAGATTTGTTAAAGGGTTTTCTCAAATAGCATCGCCATTTACTCGCTTGACACACAAAAAGGCGTAAAATTTGAATGGTCAACAGAATGTGAAAAGAGTTTTCAAGAACTCAAAAGACGATTGACTACGGCTCCTGTTCTAGCCATACCTTCTGAAAGTGAAGATTTTTCTGTGTATTGTGATGCTTCAAATTAAGGTTTGGGATGTGTGTTAATGCAAAATAAGCATGTCATTGCTTATGCATCTCGGCAGTTAAAACCACATGAACGTAAGTATCCTACCCATGATCTGGAATTAGCAGCGATAGTATTTGCATTAGTATTTGCATTGAAGATTTGGCGACATTTCTTGTATGGTCCAAAAGTCGAGATTTATACCGATCACAAGAGTTTGAAGTATATATTCACCCAAAGTGAATTGAATATGCGGCAGAGGAGGTGGCTGGATCTAATTCAAGATTATAATTTGACGATAAGTTACCATCCCGGAAAAGCTAATGCCGTAGCTGATGCTTTGAGTAGGCAGCCATCAAGAGAAGAGCCAAGTTTGATTTCAAATATTGTGATTCGTCCTATGTTAATTGAGAAGGTTAAAAGCTCTCAACAAGATGATTCTCAAATTATTAAAATCAAAGGAGATATGGAATCTGAGGCTGCGAATGGATTCAGCTTGATAAAGATGGAGTTTTGCGTTTTCACAACCGGTTATGTGTTCCTCAAAATGATGTTTTAAAGAAGAGATATTAGAGGAAGCGCATTACTCTAGATATACTGTTCATCCCGGTAGTACCAAGATGTATCGAGACTTAAAGGAGCATTATTGGTGGAACAACATGAAGAGAGAAATTGCTCAATATGTCTCGGAATGTTTGACATGTCAACAAGTGAAAGCAGAACATCAACGACCCGCAGGCTTACTACACCCTTTACCCATTCCGCAGTGAAATGGGAAGATATCTCTATGGACTTTGTATCCGGAATGCCGAGGACAAAGAGGAATAATTCAGTTATATGGTAATTGTTGATAGGTTGACAAAATCTGCTTACTTTCTAGCAATTCCAACCGGATTCTCGATGGCCAATTTAGCACGACTGTATGTCAAAGAAATATTGAGGTTGTGTAGGGAATTTCCCTCCTAATCAATCAAAGAACTTAAGAAATATAACAACAAGAAACCAAATAAAACAACGCAAGATTTGATATCGGAGTTCGACCCAAAAAAAGATGGTCTACGTCTCCGTCGAGCTCTGTTACGAAACTCGATTCCACTATCACAATTAAACGTTTTCAGTTACACCTCGTTTTCTTATATATATCACTACACCTCTAAAATCTCTTACACTCGTGTGTGAATTACTCATATATATATAAACAACTTGGTCCAACTAACTTAACAAACTTAAGCCTTTTGACACTTTAGTTAGTTGGCCCTATTAAATTTGGGCCTGACCATCAAATCAATTTCAAAATCTCCACCTTGAGTTGAAGGGTCCTTCTCTTGTTCTAGTGAAATTGAATATGTTCATCACTTCATTGCTCGAAGTCTTCATTGCACTAAATCTCTGAACTCTAAGCAAATCCAAACAATGCCTGAATTTACTTAGAGGTAGTACCTTGGTTCCAACATCAGCCGGGTTATCTTCTGTTCCAACCTTGTTGATTGAAACCACCCCTTGTGCTATCTTCTCTCGAATGAAATGGTGCTTGATATCCACGTGTTTTGTTCTGTCATGAAACACGGGATTCTTGCACAAGTGTAGTGCACTTTGGCTATCTGTGAACACCGTCGCAGGTCCTTTCGAACACCTTCTGTTCTTGCAGCAGACCTTGAATCCACATTGCTTCCTTTACAGCTTCAGTTGCTGTGATATATTCGGCTTCTGTTGTGATAAGGCCACTACTGATGCAACTGGCTCTTCCAACTGATACAGTTACGTTCACCAAAAATAGAAAGCCGAAGTTGATTTCCTTGAGTCTTTATCTCTTGCATAGTCTGAGTCCACGTAACCAATTACACTAACCTCTGCTCCACTTCTTTTCTTGTAACATATCCCCACATTAGTAGTCGAGGCTATGTATCTTAGTAACCACTTCATTGCGAGCCAATGTTCACGGCCTGGACTCGCCATAAACCTGCTCAAGACACTAATCGCATGTGCCAAGTCTGGCCTGGTACAGACCATTGAGTACATCACAGACCCAACTGCACTTGAATACGGAATCTTTTCCATGTAAGTCTGATCTGACCTGGTTTTTGCCGAGTTCACAGACGACATCAGATACTGATTCGTGATCGGCAACTTTGCTGGCTTGGCTCCTCGAATTTCGAACTTGTCAATCACCTTCTCAAGATACCCTTGCTGGCTGAGAGTCATTACACCAATCTTCCTGTCTCTCTTAATCCTTATCCCAAGAATCTTAGCAGCTTTGCCTAAGTCCTTCATATCGAACTCGGAACTTAGAACAATTTTCAACTTCTTCACACTTGAAGCTTCTTTGCTGATTAGTAGCATATCATCTACATATAGCAGAAGATAATCAGCTTCAATTATATTCTTCCTTCTAAAGTATAAACAAGTATCATAGCTACTCCTCATAAAGCCTTGTTGAGTAATAAACGCATCAAACCGTAAATACCACTGCCTTGGTGATTGTTTGAGTCCATACAACGACTTCCTAAGCAAACACACCATGTTCTTCTCTTGCTGAACTTTGAACCCTTCTGGCTGCTCCATGTAGATGGTTTCCTCTAAATTTTCATGAAGAAACGCAGTCTTAACATCCATCTGTTCTAACTCAAGATCGAACTGAGTTACCAGCGAGAGCATTATCCGAATAGTTTTGTACTTAACAACTGGTGAAAAGATCTCATTATAGTCCACTCCTTCCTTTTGAGAGAACCCTTTAGCAACTAATCTTGCTTTGTACTTGACCCTCTCCTGAATCGAAATACCTTCCTTGATCTTATAGATCCACCTGCACTTGATTACAGATTGTTTGACAGGCCTTGGAACAATCTCCCAAGTTGAATTCTTATAAAGTGAATTCATTTCTTCCTTCATAGCTTCCATGCACTTGGATCTATCACTAGAACTTAAAGCCTCTTTGAAATCTTCCGGCTCAGTTTTGTCTAACTCAACTGCTGTCATAAACGCATATGCCAACATATCGGTATAAGCTGAGAACCCATACCTCTGGATGGGTTTTGGTTGCCCTTTCCCTGTCCCTTGCGAGTTGATAACTAGCTTCCGACTGAGCTGTAATTTCCTCGTCTTGTGCCACAACAGGTTCAACATCTGTACCAGTAAATTCCTCCTGATTATCAGCAACCATTTCAGTGTTTTGGTCTGAAATCAATGGCTCCACCTGACCATGATCCCCTGCATTACTCTCCACTTGACCAGTCCCCTGCTCGCTTTTACCCAAGTCACCTTGATTAGATTGATTCTGAGAGAGACACACAAACTCATCTTCATTGAATACTACGTCCCTGCTGTTTATGGTTTAAAACCATCAGACTGTTTTAACCACAGCCTATAACCTTTCATTCCTTGAGGATACCCAAGAAACACACATTTCACACTTCTTGGCTCTAACTTGCCTTCTTTTTGATTAGCGAAGGCTGTACATCCAAATGGTCTAAGATGAGACAAATCTGGAGGCTTACCTGTCCACATTTCTTCAGGAGTTTTGAACTCAATTGCTGTCGACGGACATCGATTCACCAAATATGCTGCTGTCATTACAGCTTCTCCCCAGAAGGACTTGGACAAACCTGCCCCGAAAAGCATGCATCGAGACTTATCTAACAAAGTCCGATTCATTCGCTCAGCAACTCCGTTTTGCTGGGGTGTGGATCGAACTGTTCTATGTCTTTGAACCCCTAGCTCACGACAATGACTATCAAACACTTCGTTGCAAAACTCTAACCCATTATCTGTTCTAAGGATCTTTAATTTTTTACCTGTCAGATTCTCAACCAAAGTCTGCCATGTTTGAACTTCTCAAAAGCATCACTTTTGTGTTTCAGAAGATAAACCCATACTTTACGAGAATAATCATCTACGATTGACAAGAAGTACGAGTTACCTCCATGCGTCGATGTTTTCTCAGGACCCCATAAGTCTGAATAGACATACTCCAACACGCCCTTAGACTTGTGAACCCCGGTCTTAAATTTCTGCCGATGCTGTTTACCTAACACGCAATGCTCGCAAAAGCTTAGACCCTTGACTCTATCTGAGCCTAATATATTCTTGTCGCTGAGAATCTGCAAACCCTTCTCACTGATGTGACCGAGCCTCCGATGCCATATCGTGGCCTTCTTGTCTTCATCTGAAACTACAAGTGCAGACTGTCTCGACACAGTTTCACCAATCAGCTGATACAAACCTTCTTGCTTGATACCTTGCATCATTAACCTGTTTTCCTTCATTATCTTCATCTTCCCCGACACTATCTGATTTGTGTATCCTAAGTCATCAAGAATCCCGAGAGAGACGAGGTTTCGTGACAGCTGAGGCACAAACCTGACTTGTTTCAGAACCCTTACAACACCATCGAACATTTTTATGCTGACATCTCCAATACCTTCTACTTGACATGCATTGCTATTTCCCATCAGCACCTTGCAACCACTCAGTTTCTGGAAATTAGAGATCCAATCTTTTCTGTACGTCATGTTGAAAGTACAACCGAAATCAAGAACCCAATCCCTTCTACCATCTTCCATTGACGCCATCAAGACCTCTCCACTGTCATAGCCATCACCATAATTCGCAGATTCTTTAGTCTCCACTTGTTTTTTTTTGTTATCTTTCAGCCAACTATAGCAGTGGTTTCGAAGATGACCAACCTTTCCACAATGATAGCATTTTCTTGTTTCCGCAGATTCCAATTGTGATGTTTTGCTTTTCTTATCTTTCGATTTGTTATTGGTACAAGGTTGCCCTTTGTAGAAGTTTTTCCCTTTGGCCATGTAATTCTCGCCATTTGAACTCGCTTTCTTTTCTGTCCTTAATTCCAACTCTCTCGACTTCAATGCCGAAATCACCTCTTCAAGAGTGATACTTGTTCGTCCATATTTGATCGCATTACGGACTTCTTTGTAGGATTCGGGAAGAGAGTTGAGGATGATTATTGCCTGGTTTTCATTGCTCATTGCTTTGTTCTCGCCTGAGTTTGCCAACTCGATATTGAGTTTCAAAAACTCATCAAGATTTTGAGTAAGAGTCTTTTCTTGCATCATCTTGTAACTGAACAGCCTTTCCTTCAAGTAAATCTTGTTAATCAAAGATTTGGATTGGAACAGCTCGTCTAGACGCCTCCACATCGATGCCGGAGTCTTCTCATTGTCTATCAACCGAATTACAGAATCTGAGAGATGGAAAATGATTGTACCAATCGCTGTCTCTGTCATCTCGATCTTTTGATCTTTATTCATCTCCATTGGCCACGAGACTGGTTCTTCTAGAGTTCGCAGAAGATGCTGCTGTGCCAAGAGAGCCCTGATTTTCCGCTGCCAAATGCGAAAATCTCCATTGCCATCGAACTTGTCAATGTCAGTCTTCATGCTTGAGATGGACTGCCACTGGAATTCCCAAGGTGCCGTTTTCTGTGTTGATCTCTTTCTTGTATAATATTGAACCTTGTCCACTTTGTCTCTTTCTGCGCCTGAGCCGGAATCTTCCTTATCCGTATCACTAGCCAGCATTAAAGACCTTCCAAGATTCTTCAAGATTCTTCAAGATTGATTCTAATCTTGTCCAAACCGAGCTCTGATACCACTGTAGGGAATTTCCTTCCTAATCAATCAAAGAACTTAAGAAATATAGCAGCAAGAAACCAATAAAACAACACAAGATTTGATATCGGAGTTCGACCCAAAAAAGATGGTCTACGTCTCCGTCGAGCTCTGTTACGAACTCGATTCCACTATCACAAATAAACGTTTCAGTTACACCTCGTTCTTTATATATATCACTCACACCTTTTAAATCTCTTACACTCTTGTGTGAATTACTCATATATATATATATAAACAACTTGTCCTAACTAACTTAACAAACTTAACAAACTTAAGCCTTTGACACTTTAGTTAGTTGGGCCTATTAAATTTGGGCCTGACCCATCAACTCAATTTCAACAGAGGTTGCATGGGATACCGGTTACTATTGTCTCGGATAGAGATAGCAGATTTGTATCACATTTCTGGAAGAATTTGCATCGATAGAATTTGCTTACAATAATAGCTATCAACAAGTATTCAAATGGCTCCTTAGAAGCATTGTACGGTCGCAAATGTCGTTCACCTTTGTGTTGGGATGAAATAGGTGAAAGAAGATTAATGGGACCAGAGATTGTGCAAGAAACGACTGACAAGATCCGAAAAATTAGAGAGAATTTAATCATTGCACAAAGCAGACAGAAGAGTTATGCGGACAATCGAAGAAGATCTTTAGAGTTTAATGTGGGAGATCATGTATTCCTAAAGGTGTCTCCGATGAGAGGTGTTATGCGATTTGGAAAGCGTGGAAACTGAGTCCCAGGTTCGTTGGACCGTTTGAAGTGTTAAAGAAAGTTGGCAGCGTGGCTTATGAAATTGCATTACCTCCAAATTTATCGGAAGTGCATAATGTCTTTCATGTGTTCATGTTAAGAAAATATGTTCCTTCCAACGACCATATAATAGAATCCATTCCACTAGAACTTGGGAAGAACTTAGCATACGAAGAGATCCCACTTCGAATTATTGATAGAAAAGAACAGATTCTACGTCGACGAACTATTAAATATGTTAAAGTTCAATGGAGTAATCATTCTGAGAGGGAAGCAACGTGGGAACTTGAAGATGATATGAAAAACAAGTATCCTTCACTTTTTGAAAGCTGAATCAAGTTTGGGACCAACTTCTTTTAAGGAGGTAAGATTGTAAAGTTAAGTTTTAAATAAAAAAAATAAAAAAAAAAGAAGTGGCTGATAGTAGGCCATGTAGGTGGCAGAATTTTAAAAGGCGTATATTAATTCAGTAGTCCATCTTTCTCTCTCTCTACACTTCCAGCAGCTTCTCCATCTTCTCAGCATCTTCTCCATCTTCAACTTTAGCAGCGGCATTCCAACCCAGCAAGCTTTCTACCTTACCCTTCTTCAGCCGATCCACTTCAGCAGCTC
Source organism: Impatiens glandulifera (assembly GCF_907164915.1). NCBI lineage: Eukaryota > Viridiplantae > Streptophyta > Magnoliopsida > Ericales > Balsaminaceae > Impatiens > Impatiens glandulifera. The sequence continues at coordinate 37,417,683 of NC_061870.1, forward strand.
AACTCATCCGATCAACATCCTCATCTTTAAGAGATCTTCATTAGTTCAGCAACAAATCATCTTCATCATCAACATTTCATTGGATTTAAAGGTAAGTACGGATATTTAATAATGTTATGGATAATTTCGGGTTATAAATGAAATGGAGTTTGCTGGTAGGAATAATGAAGTTGATTTGTTTGATATGGTTGAATGATTTAAGATTGTTTATTGTTTAGGAAAGAAGAAGAGAAAACAGATAATGAAGGAATATGGATTATCTGGTTTTGGATGAACTTGAAGATGAGAAAAGGTATTTAGGGTTTATGTATAAATTTGAATGGTTATTGGAAGAGAATGAAAATGATTGTTGGATTTAAGGAAGTAAATTATATGGATTATTAGTAGGTGGAATATAAAGACTGATTTGAGTTTAATTTGATAATTGAAGGAAGAAAGTGTCAAAGACCCATTTGAAAATAGCAAAGGATAGTTGGTAGAGCTTAAGAGTGGAAATAACTTGATATTGGGGGTTAGGTAAGAAATCATACATTCTTACAGTTTATTTTACTAAAATGTGATTATGTTGATACTTTGACATGAAAATGTTTTGATAAAATGTTTAATAAAAGGATTTGATAAAACGTTTGACAAAAATGACTTGATAATGTGATTTATAAAATGATTTGCGAAACTAGTTGATAAAGTATTTTTGATAAGCCTATGCTAAATACTTTGTGAAAGACTGATACATATGTATAGATTTGATTATGTGAATAATACAAGAATGATTTTATTACTCTGGATAGGATTTTGTACTTATTTATTTGATAATGGTTATTAATGCCTCGAGTGTTTATACCGGTAATGAGTCAACGCGTGACAGTCACGTCCGGTTGATGGTTAATGAGTCAATGCAGGACCCCCAGATCCTGATTGATGGCTAATGAGTCAATGTAGGACCCCCAAATCTTCATTGATGGTTAATGAGTCAACGCAGGACATTAAAGTCTTGGTTGATGGTAATGAGTTATCATAATAATGTAGTCATTATCACTATCCCAGAGTTATATAGAAAAAGTTATATTGGTTATAAACAGTACGTATTATATTTTTTTTATAAAGGTTTGATCTTTCTATACTTATATTAAATGTCTCTTGATCCAACTGTAATGAGATTATGATTTTCTTACTGGGCAAGTTTAGCTCACCCATTTTAATGGGTCCCCTTTTCAGAGAAGGATCCAAATCAAGTAACTAAAGCTACTGGACAGTGAAGACTTGGATATCGATATACTTTTGGTAAGAAAAGTTAGTCCTCTCCTTAGCGTAGTGTATTAAGGGAGAGTTAGAACGATGTATTTTGTAATACTTAAGATGGTAGCAATGTCACCTTGTATTTTTGGACTTTTGATGAGGTGGCAAGAACATATTGTAGCTGAAAGGATTTTGGTTAATGAAAGAAGGGCGAAATTTTGGATTAAAAAGTTAGTAAAGAATTATGTTAGCCTTGCATGTTATTTTTTAAGTGTATTTCAGATAGATGACATGCGGCGGCTGGTCACGACTCGGTTCGGGGCGTGACAGAGTCTGAGGAGGAGAAGAGGAAGTACTGTGGGGAGGACTTTGAAGATATCGGAGTCTACATTTATGATGAATTCTTTGAATTAGATGGAGTCTACATTTATGATGAATTCTTTAAACTAGATGGGAGAAAAGGAATTAATCATAAATGTAGCCTCTCATATCTTCAAAATCCCCCCATAGTACTTCATCTTCTCCTCCTCAGACTCATCAATCTCGGTGAAAACATTGCACTTCAGGAGGGCAGGAGGGCAGTGACTACCTCCTAGACGGAGATGCTTCTGGAGGCTTTATAGAGCAATATCCTTGGGCATATGAACTCTTCCCGCTCGGTCATATCTGCAAATTTAGGGACAAATGTTTTGATAACCTAATAGGTCCACACTTGGAAGGTTAGTGCGAACCCATGTATAGGTCCACACTCAGAGGAGTTGTTGCGTTGGTTGGGGCGCTGGTCGGGATCACAGACGGGGGAGTAAGAAGATGTATAAGAGGGAGCCCAACGGTTGGGGGAGGGAAAATGAAAGGAAGGGGAAATTTTATTAAGAACAATTTGGTCTTATCAGGAGCAAAATATTATTTTTTCAAAGAATATTTGGGGTAGGTTATTTTTAAAATTAACCCTCTTTTGAGGGTCATTTAATCAAATTTCCCCTTCTGTGTGCATGTTCTTACTTTTTGAAAAGTTTGAACTTGTATATATTATCATTGTCTTGAAATGCGATCTCTTGCATAAATATAACTTAGTTGCATAGAAGTAACGATGCAAGGGAAAATAAATGGGGGAAGGGAAGAAAGTCCTCTGAACAATAGGCCAAAAAGCTTCCAGGGATGGAGGTTATGGACAATAAAACCCAAAGGAAACACCCAAGAAATCAAAAGAAAATGAAATAACTCATCCTCAAAGGCCTCCACAAGACCTTTCGGGATCACCCAAGTGCCCATGCCAACAATATCTTGTGCCCCAAACCTTCTTGCACATAGGAACATGCAAATATATTGTCTGTTATGACTGCAATCATTGTCCATTCTTGGTGCATATGTTAGAGACTTCATTACTCATTTGGATAACCTTTGCTACATTTATAAAAGGCGGGAATATGAACTGCGTTCACAAGTTACAAGCAAATGAAAGAAAAGAAAAAGTAAAAACAAAAACAAAGCCAATAAAAGAGACATTAGGTCCTATCAGGTCAAAGAAATCTCATCCTAAGCAGGTCCTTTATCTTTCTTGATTGTAGCAAAGGAGTGAAGAAAAAGCCCATTATCTTTTGCTCCTAAACCATTTTCCTTCAACCTGTGCTTGAAGGAGAGTGTAGAAAATGTTAATCAACATGATTCTATCCCTAATTATCGGAATGTCATACATACATATCCCTTGTTACCTATACCCAACCCTTCCTTAAAACACAGAATATTTGATATGGTCAATTAGAATATTTAGAGATTCTGTAATATCTCTACATTCCTTAATTAGTCTCCTAATTAGGCTTCACTTTTGTGTGCCTATTTAAGGCATATCCATTATCTGATTTATCAATAATATATACACTTTTCTTCAATATTATTCAACTATTTTAATGGACGGATTTTTAAATTATGACTAGAAGGTTGGTAACTCAATAGATTTATGATTCAAGTATGCTTGTGGAAACACTAGTATCATATATGCACAGCCAGCAATATATTTATTGTATATACTCATAATGTTTGTTGTGGATTTACTGATTTCTTCATATCTGAATTTGTTCCCATTACTGCGATTCTTTTTTCCTATTGCAGCTGTTGGCGGGGATTGATTTGAAACTCATGGGCTGAGCCAGAAGGACAGTATCATATTTCAGGATGTATCACTTTTGCAGGTTTGTTCTTCTACATGCTAAGCAAAAACTCATTGAACATAATGAGTGTAAATTACTGCTTCTGTGGATTATTATTTACAAAGGTATGAATCAAAGAAATTTGATTAATATCGTGTGCTTTACCTAGTGAACCTGGTCATGAGGTCCTCCATGAATGCTATAGAGGGATGTAGATAATAATGTCCCAGAATCTCTCATACAACAGATTGGTGGTTCTAAAACCCTTTGCTCAATCTCTAAGTGAAAACTGGGATGCAAGTGCTTCCATATATGTCCATAAAGAGACTATGTTTCCTTACAATCTTTTAGAAATAATGGTGAATGTCCAAAAGCTCAACTTTCCTGTAATAACAATCTTGACTCAACAAGACTTATTTATTTTGGATGAAACTCATTTATTTTTTTCAATTATGGTGCAGATGTGTAATGGTTTGACCGATAAAGCTATTGGAGCTTGCTCCGAACTAATTTTTGCTCCCATTGCATCAAAAGCTTCCGGAAAATGCTGCACTTCTATCTTCTGGGTTTCGCATATTTCCACTAGATTCTAATTGTATCAAGGTTTGACAAGTTCTTTTGTGAAATTTTAGTTAAACAATCTGGAGAGCAATTTTTATTCAATCTTCCTTTTATCATATACCTTCCTCTATTGACAATTCACAAACATTGAGTTACAAGTTCACATTATTGATTTACAGAATATGATTTGTGATCCCTAATTTCATCATAGCAAGCTAAATCTATCATGTGGAACTTATACATTTGTTTATCAAGTCAATTGATAATGAGCTCCAAGTGGAATTTTTAGACGGATTAATGACCTATATGCCATTTGATATAAAAACAATTTAGATAATTTGAAAAAATGAAAAAAGTTTTGTAATTCAGTGAAATTTTCATGCCTTGATTCAATTATAGCTTGTTTCGCAGATTGGCACAAAAGATGTGGTTCGAGATAGAGGTGGAGGATGGTACTCATCAGGCGATTCAAAATTATTGTTGGTTACTGTTTTTCAGTTCCCATTTGAGAGCCATCTTCAGGAAAATGTTGCGTCAATGGCTAAAGAATATGTCAGAAAGGTGATTTCCTTTGTGCGAACTATTGCGTGTACACTAAGATCATCCGAGTTGATCCCTGTTGTAGGGATGAAACTAACTGTAGGCTCCCCTGAAGCTATGACCCTTGCTGCTTGGATTTACAAAAGCTACAGGCAAGTTTAGTGTTCTAACTACTAACGTGAATAATTGCCACCAAACATAACCTTTTGTTATCATGAACTCGTCTTATATGAAAAGTGTTGATATTTCATTGGAAAATAATTCATTATAGGCGATCTTGAAAAGTGTTCTTTAACAGCTGTAGTTTATAATCTTAGTCCTATAGTTTTCTGCTTAGTGTTTAATAGTATTGGTTAGTATGTAAATAGAGTACACAAGTTAGTGAAGATACAATTGGTATTCTTGATTAATGATGTGTATGTATAGATAATGATAGACTTGTAGAGGATTCATGCATGAAATAGAAAGTTAGTCCATACCCTCTCATCCCCAATTCTCTCTAGTTCTTCCCTAATTCTCTCATTTATGATTATGAATCGTAACAGATAATTGAAATATTTTATTTAGTATTTATGGTTAATTTTTTGTTGAATATTATTAGAGGTTAAGAATTGAGCTGAAATGTAAGATGGATGTGGTCAGAGTTGGTTGCTAAAATAATTTTTTTGAAAAAGGTCAACTTTTATTAAAAAGAATGCAAGATGCGTTCAAACGTAGTTAGTTGCTAGAATAATTGAAAACAAGTGTTCCATTTTACTTCTATTATTGAGTTCACACTTTTCTGGTGATGTTTGTTTTGTCCAATTTGGTGACAAAATGCCCTCTATCTTATACCGGGGGTGTAGCAAGTGTAGATTATTTTTTATGATGTAGAGCATGTTCGTCATTGTATACATAAAAGGGCTATGATTTGAGCCAAGAAACTAACTAATTTGTGAAAGAACAATATTTGGGATAAAACAAAGAGATTGGAAGCAGTATATGAAGTTGGTCTACCATATTTACTCTAGACATACATAGGGTTGTGTAGGAATGGGATTGGCCAATTGGTAAATGAACAAATGCTTTATTGTCGTTTACTCTTGTTTATTTAGAAATCAGTATCTTGTTACCTTTTGCAGTTCTTGAGACCCCCCGGTTTTCTGGATAGTGATTTGGTGTTTCGCGAGCTGTGGAATCACTGTGATTCCATATTACGTTTCTCATTCAAGGTATACACTTACAGCTCATTTTGATTATGAACTTGCATAAAAACTCGTTTTGCTTCCTCAAATTGTGTCGGGTTCATTTTGCTTCCTGAAACTTTAAATAATGGCTTAAATTACTTCTTGCCTTCATTTTTTGATTAACTTAGTTAATTTCTTAAATCATCTGTTCCCAATTTCGGTATCTTCTTAATCTTAATCCTTGACTATTTTTTTTTTCTAAAATACTGCATATTAACATATTAACTGTGTTAACCGGAAAATGATGACAAAGTAATTTGTACCATTTTAAAAAATCTGAAATTATTGTATGTATAAGATCAGTAACAAGAATTCATTCCTTTTGTAGACTCCAATGGTTTGCTTATTTGCCAACCAAACCGCACTTGCGATGCTTGAGACCTCTCTAGAAGCAATACAGGAGATGACTATAGCCAGAATAATTGGTCAATCCAACCTGAAAGAGGTGATGATCTCCAATATCCACATGATAATGGAACAGGTAAATGCAGCAAGAAGCTAATAACATAAATATAACTTGTTTTAATTGCTGAAGCCTGATGATAAAACAGGGGCATGGTACAACTCTATCAGGTGGAACATTCATGTTATTTTTGGGCCATCCTGTTTTGTATCAGAAAATTATTGCCTGGAGAGTCCTATCAGTTCAGATCTTCTGCTACCGATTGCCGTGTTCCCCTGTGGCGGACCAATCAGATTGCAGCATTATTAATTTAATAATAAATCAATCAGAGCAGGAGACGGAGGGAGGGAGAATCTGGAATCCGGGTTTAGGCCCGGGTTCACACCAGACGCCGTTAACGGAAGCGCCTGTTAACGCCAGGAAATAATATAATATTCAGATGATAAACAGATAAGATATCTTCGCTCCGGGACCGTGTCAGAGGGAAGGGTGAGATGCGATGGGAGCGAAGATCTACACGCCCGTTGCCATGACCCTCATGTAAACCCCTCATACCCACCCATGAGAAGACCGCCTGCCTTCCATGAAAATACACTTACACGTCTATGTAAAGACCGAATTGACAGGGATTTAATATTTACGTTTATTAAATATTAATTTATTATTAAAATACACATGCAGCGATATAATATTCGCTTCAATTAATTCATTCAATTTTTTTCTAGGAATTTTTTTAATTTTTTATTTCATTTTTTGGGCTTGGAGAACCTCAGGAGCGAAGATATATTTGCTTCAATTAATTTTAATAATTATATTTCCGTTTATTACATATTAATTCAATTAATTTATATTTTTTTAATTAACTTTATTTAATTTTGTTATTTAATTTTTTTTGCCTCGAGACACTCTGGAGCGAAGATATATTTGCTTCAATTAATTTAAATCAAAACATCATGTAAACCCCCCAATCCACCCATGAGAAGACCGCCTGCCTGCCATGGAAAGACACTTACCCGTCTATGTAAAGACCAAAATGACCGGGATTTTATATTTCCATTTATTAAATATTAATTCAATTAATTGAAGATGACATGCAGCAACCGAACAAATCTTCGCTTCAATTCCTTGACTATTTTTTTTTTTTTTTTTTTTATTTAAGTTTTTTGGCTGGAGACCCTCATGAGCGAAGATATATTTGCTTAAATTAATTTTAATAAAAACCTCATGTAAAACCCCCATACCCACCCATGAGAAGACCGCTTGCCTACCATGTAAACACTTACCCGTCTATGTAAAGAC